>NC_092720.1:26254589-26583619 GCF_047496885.1 Scyliorhinus torazame | reverse complement strand
TTACAAAATTCCAATAGGATTAGACAGGGTCAGGATATCTTAAGAAAGAATGTTCCGATGGTGGTGGGGGGTCCAGAACTAGGGGTCATAGTTTGAGGACAAGGGGTAAACCTTTTAGGGCTGAGGCGAGGAGAGATCTCTTCACCCAGAGAGTGGTGACTGTGGACTTCGCTACCACAAAAAGCAGCTGAGGCCAAAACATTGTGTAATTTCAGGAAGGAATTAGATATAGCTCTTTGGCTAAAGGGATATAGGAGGAAGGCGGCATCAGGGTATGGAACTTGATGATCAGTCATGATCATAATGAATGGCAGAGTACAGACGGTAGGACGGCACAGTAGCACAGTGGTTAGCACTGTCACTTCACAGTACCAGGATCCCAGGTTTGATTCCCGGCTTGGGTCACTGACTGTGTGGAGTCCGCACGTTCTCCCTATGTCTGCGTGGGTTTTCTCCGGGTGCTCCGGTTTCCTCCCACAAGTCCCGAAAGACATGTTAGGTAATTTGGACATTCTGAATTCTCCCTCTGTGTACCCGAACAGGTGCTGGAATGTGGCGACTAGGGGCTTTTCACAGTAACTTCATTGCAGTGTTAATGTAAACCTACTTGTGACAATAAAGATTATTATTATTAGCAGGCTCGAAGGGCCGAATGGCCTCCTCTTCTATTTTCTATGTATTATCATTTTTAAATCAAAATATTGAAGTATTATGGACCTGTAGGAGAGGCAATTACAAGGGTAACTACACCAGAATCTAGGATAGTAACTCTTAATATTATGATGTGGTTGCTGGTGCTTGAGCTAATTTGCATATGGAGGTCAGCTTCTGGGTGTTGGTCATTTTGTTGACCACTGTTGACATCCAGAGGCAGTCATCGTTTCATACAGCAAAAAAAATTTGCTTGGCTAATGGTTTCCAAGGCTGACAGAGGTTCAGACAGCAGCTGTGGTTTTCTAAAAGTGTAAGTATGGCTTTTAATATATGTGAATGAGATAGAGCTGCCCTTCCTTAAAAGCAGAGGAAGTCTAGGAAGCAAGTTAAAAGGTAAAACTTCATGGGAGCTTGGATTCAGACTTTGCTGTAAGACGGTCATGTTTTGGAAAAAGTGGAAAATAGCAAAGTTGAACAAAGTGAAGGAGCGGGCGGCACGGTGTCAGTGGTTAGCACTGCTGCCTCCAGCATCGAGGACCTGGGTTCGATCCCGGGCCTGGGTCACTGTCTGTATGGAGTTTGCACAGTATGGAGATCTCCCCGTGTCTGCGTGGGTTTAATCCCCACAACCCAAAGATGTGCAGGTTAGGTGGATTGGCCACGCTAAATTGCCCCTTAATTGGGAAAAAAAAATAATTAGGTACACTAAATTTTTAATTTAAAAACTGGTTTTTGAAAAGAACAAAGTGAAGGGAAAAGGTGAGGGGAATTTGTATTCTTTTGGAAGTGTTATTCCTGCCCAAACTACACAAGAAAATGGAGTTAGTTTTGCTCGTCTAAAGTAAGTTGTAAGCCAGTTGTTGTTTTCTAGCACCTTAAAATTGCATGTAGGCTTGTGGGTGTGGTCACTTAATGCTTCCTACACTAAGTCATTGAAAGTAAACGGAGTACAGGTGTAGGGGAATTTGAGGCAAACCTGTTGTGATTTTGCCTATTCACAGATTTCAAGTTTTTCCAATTTTTAATGTGCTGTGGTGGGAGTTGCTTAGTTTAATTATAAGTCCCCCCTCCCCCCCCCCCCCCCCCCCATTAATGCCCAGTAAATTTGCCAGGCAAGCAACTCTCAAGTGTCGTCATCGAGGCATTGTAATAAACAGCTTCTTGTTATTTGTTCCTGAGAGGACAAGTTCATGTTCGGAATTCTTCCACCTGGAGACTAAGTCCTGTGGTGGGGGAGGTTGTTCTCATTGATGAAATTAATTCTGCATTCCATTCTCAAGTAAGCTTTCCATTTGTAATGCAAGTTGAAGTTTTAAAAAAAATAATTTATGGAGAATATTTTATGCATGTGTAGTAATTATATGATGATTTAAAATTTATTTTCTGAGATATGTAGTGACCATTTCAGGAGTTTCCTAACTGGAAAGGTAAAACTGCATTGTTTACTGTGATATTTGCTGTAATAACGTGAGGTGACTAAATGTGGCAAATAATGGATTAAAGGATTTATTGATCAAGAACAACTGCATACACTGAGGATTTTATCAATACAACTATACAGGTCTACTCCTAACACCGCCCTAGGTTCCACACTCGCATTCCAATGGCTCCAACTGCGATGCGGCCTGCAAAGGATTGCCCATCGAAGGAGCTACATCACCATTTATCCTTCACTGTTTAGCAATAAGTAGTATTGTCAGTTTTTTATTTATTTTAAGGGGGTACATATTAATACTGGAGCTTTAATATATTATTCATACAAGGATATTATCCTTGCAGCAAACTATATCATGTTGGCAGGTTGAGTGTTTAAAAATTCAGCAATACAAATTTATTTTTTATTTTTTTTTGCTTTGTTGATATGAACATGGCATGAGAATAAGTGTGAAAATTTTTAATGGATCAGCATAAGTTTGATTTGATCTTTGAAATGTAATCACAAATGTTTTTTGGGTGGGGTAGGGACTGCTTTTTATACCTTGATGCATAAGGCGTCATGTTGGGGACAGACTGGATGGAGCAGAGGCCTTTACCTGTTTGTCATTAGACATAGAATGGAAGCATAGACGTAGAATCCCTACAGTGCAGAAGGAGTCCATTCGGCCCATCAAGTATCCACCAACCGTCTTGAAAGATCATCCTACCTAAGCCCAGTCCACCGCCCTATCCCTGTAACCCAGTAACCTGATCTAATCTTTGGATACTAAGAGGCAATTTAGCATAGCCAATCCATCAGAGGCTAGTTTAGCACAGTGGGCTAAACAGCTGGCTTGTAATGCAGAACAATGCCAGCAGCGCGGGCTCAATTCCTGTACCGGCCTCCCCGAACAGGCGCCAGAATGTGGCGACGAGGGGCTTTTCACAGTAACTTCATTGAGGCCTACTTGTGACAATAAGCGATTATTATATGTTATTATTATCTAACCTGCACATCGTGGATCGCATTTAGTTTGTGGGTGAGATGTAATTTCACATTCATTTTGAGGGTGAGAAAAGTAGGTCTGAAACTAGAACCTTGAACTTCAACAATGAAGGCTATTACAAGTTTATGAAGACAGAACAGGCTAACGTGAACTGGAAAAATAGGTTACAAGATAAGAAAGAGCGACTCAGCGAGAAGGATCCGTTGCTAACTAAGGAAATTTAGATGATATCAAATTGAAAGGGAAAAAGTGGCAGCATCCGAGAAGATTTAAAAATCCCACTCAGATGGGAGCAGAACGTACAGACTCCACGCAGTCACCCAAGACCGGAATTGAACCTGGGTCACTGGTGCTGTGAGGCAGCAGTGCTACTGTGCTGATATTGGATGCATTGGTTTTAATCTTGCAAAGTTCCCTAGATTCTGTGAAATGTAACACCTTTGTTCAAGAGAAGACAAAAAAACAAGAAACTATAGACCAGTTAGTCTAACATCTTCATTGGGAAAATGCCCTAAGCCATGATTTAAGGAGGTAGTAGCAGGGCGTTTAGAAAACACCAGTTGTATTCACCACGCAGTCCTTGGACCATGCAGTCCTATACTTGTCTTTTCCGCAACCCTCCTTCCCATTCACTGCCTTGGCTTGACGGGGTAGATTCTGAGAGAATGCTTCCCCGCATGGGAGAATGTGGAACTAGACCACATTTAAAAATAAGCCGAGGTGAGGGGAAATTTCTTCTCTCAAGATTGTTAGTCTTTGCTCTCTGTGGAAGAGAAGGCTGAATGATTGAATACATTAAAGGCTGAGCTAGGCGGATTTTTGATGTACAAGAGAGTCAAGAGTTTGGGAGACAGGAAGGAAAGTTGTAGCCCCAATCAGATCTTGTTGACTGGCATAGCAGACTTGATGGATCGAATGGCCAACTCCTGCTCTTAAATCTTAATCCACCTTTCTGCTGCAAACATCAAGGGTAGGAATTATATTTTTCAAAAGCCCCAACTAAATCTGCCCTGTCACATGGGCTGTGCCAAAAAACAAAAACATATTTTCCTTGTATTGCTGTTTTATTTTCTTTTGCTAATCACTTTAAATTGGTGTCCTGTGGTTCTCCATCCTTCCACCAATGGGTTTTAATTATGTTAATTTTTATATATTTTCCAAATCATTATTTCTCATAGCACCAGGGAAGTCGCCCCTGCCAATCTGAATACAAAGCAATCTTAAGAAACACTTACTTTATTAAACCATTGTTAATTTTTCTCTCCCCATTTCCTAATTGTCTCCTAACATGAGATTGTTATTAAAAATAAAGCACTGTTGGCCTCGCTCCACACCATGAACCAACAATCCAGTCAACTGAGTTAAACTCATACCGGCTGAGGTTATTCTTGCCCCTTGCCTGAGGTGTGGTGATCCTCCGGCTAAAGCACCACCAGTAACCCCCCCCCCCCCCCCAAAGGGGAAAGCAAGGGCAGCACGGTGGCACAGTGGTTAGTGCTGCTGCCTCACGGCGCCGAGGTCCCAGGTTCGATCCCGCCTCTGGGTCACTGTCCGTGTGGAATTTGCACATTCTCCCCGTTTTTGCGTGGGTTTTGCCCCCACAACCCAAAGATATGCAGGGTAGGCCACGTTAAATTGCCCTTTAATTGGAAAAAAATAATTGGGTACTCTAAATTTATTTTTTTTTAAAGGGGGAAAGCAGCCTATGGTCATCTGGGACTATGGCGACTTTACTATTTTTTAAAAAAACACACAACATTTTGGAACTTTAGAATTGCAATACCTTGATTTATGTGGGGAGAATACCATTCAACACTAACAGTGAAATTAGGGGAAGGGCCAATATTAAGATTGTCTATATAGACAAGGGCAGCACGGTAACATAGTGGTTAGCACTGTGGCTTCACAGCACCAGGGTCCCAGGTTCAATTCCTGGCTTGGGTCACTGTCAGTGTGGAGTCTGCACGTTTTCCCCATGTCTGTGTGGGTTTCCTCCGGGTGCCCCGGTTTCCTCCCACAGTCCAAAGACGTGCAGGTTAGGTAAATTGGCCATGCTAAATTGCCCTTAGTGTCCAAAAAGGTTAAGAGGGGTTATTGGGTTCGAGGGATAGGGTGGAAGTGAGGGCTGAAGTGGGTGGGTGCTGACTTGATGGGCCAAATGGCCTCCTTTTGCACTGTGTGTTCTATGTTCTAGTAAAAAAAAACTTCTCTTCCCACTGCTGACCACTAGCTGTAAAGTGTATTTTTATAATAATCTTTATTGTCACAAGTAGGCTTACAACACTGCAATGAAGTTACTGTGAAAAGCCCTTAGTCATCACTTTCCGGCACCTGTTTGGGTACACTGAGAATTTAGAATGTCCAATTTACCTAACATCACGTCTTTCGGGACTTGTGGGAGGAAATCGGAGCACCAGGAGTAAACCCACGCAGACACAGGGAGAACATGCAGACTCTGCACAGACTGTGACCCAAGCAGGAATTGAACCTGGGTCCCTGGAGCTGTGAAACAACAGTGCTAACCACTGTGCTACCCTAGGATGAGGATAGGCTGCCAGTGTTCCTGCTGCCTTGGGAATCCTGCCACATCCGCTGTCCAAACTGTCACATGATGAACAATGTCTACTTGACTGCTCATACTGCAACCTTCAGGAGGGACTGAATGAAACTCTATAAACTGTGGACAACCAATTAAAAGAGATGGTCAGCAAGACTCTCATTGCTCTCCCTTCCCCATAACATCAAATGAGGAGGAAAATTGAACCGTATAAACCTGAGGTGTTGCCGTTCTGAGCATAGAATACTAGGTCCTTTCTGCTCTTCCCCCGCACCGAATCCACATCCACTCAGAATATAATTACTGCTATTTCGTGTTTTCTAAAATACGGCACCTCACACTAACTTATTGGATTCTATATTTTAGTCCTTTCCTCAGTTTAATCAATATTCTTTTGCAATATCCTTTTGTATTCTAAATAATTAACTACCTCCTATTTTGATTTCATCAACAGACATTCCACAATATCCAAATTTTTGATATAAAGAAGGAACAGGAAGGCAGGGGCTGGTTTAGCGCATGGCTAAATAGCTGGCTTTGAAAGCAGACCAAGGCAGGCCAGCAGCACGGTTCAATTCCCGTGCCAGCCTCCCTGAACAGGCGCCGGAATGTGGCGACTAGGGGCTTTTCACAGTAACTTCATTTGAAGCCTACTTGTGACAAACGATTTTCATTTAATTTCATCCTTAATTTTTAGTTGTTTGCCACCAGTCTCCTCCTCGTCCCTCATCCTTTAATTTACTCTAGTAATCTTTTTTGTGTGATACCTTTGCTTTCTTAAGGTCCGTGCCAAATACATCACTGCAGTTTTCCCCATTTGCCATGTCTGGTTTGTTATGCATGGACTTAGGAAATATTTGCTGGCCTTCTCTAAATATATAATAATTTTATTCTTAATGAAAGACTCAAAATTTTCCCTCCCACAGATGTAATGTTATATGACCTCTTTGTTTTTCTCATTTTATAAAATGACGTTATCTTTTCTTCAGTCGTCCAGTCATCCACAGATGTTGGATATTGAAGAATGATTTTAAGACTCTGCAATTTTATCTCTCAACTCTTTTGCGATCTTAGGATTTATCCCATTGGACCTGGCTCTTTGTCTTCCCTTAGCATAACTAACTTAGCTAAAATTTTCATTTAATTCATAGCAATAATGCCTATGTTGCTCCTAATGACTTCAGGATTCAACTGCTCTCCGATTTCCTTCTCTTATTAAAAGCCCATTTGAAAGTACTTATTAGTCCGTCTGCTTTTTTGGTTATGCTCTACAAATTGACTGTCTTCTCAGGGATGTACTTGTTAAGTGTTTTGGACAAGAAAGAGACGGGCAAACTCTTTATTTGCTCCTCTCGCCACCTATCAAAGCAAAGGTGTTGTGAATTATTTTTAAAGTATGCAGTGGCGTGTTTTCCCAAACCCTTGGTTTATATGATCCAGTTAGTTTATTAATAGCCTGCAGCAAACTTGCGTAATGATTAACTCAGAAACTTCGTTTATTTAGTACTTTGTTTATTTAGTGAAACGTAGCGTTTGCAACTTCCTACTCTATTATACACATGCGCACACACAGTAAAGGGGGGTAATAGAAGGCAGAGTTTTGCATCTATGGATATCAACAGTACCAGAATGACAGAAATGAATATTAGTTTGCTTGACTTCCAGAGTCCAATGAGGAATTCTTTTATCTGGGAATTGAGAGTTCAGCTGACTGAAGACCAAGATTGTAGAATTCGCTTTACAGTTGATGCTGATGAGAACGAAGGAGGTGTAGAGAGACTGGGTGGGTTCAGCAGGAGATGGTAGGAAATCTTCCAGCCGGGCAGGCTGTGGGGGGGAGGGGAGGGGCTTATTGGGCAGGATCTCACAATTCAATTTGCTGGAGAGAGCTTCTCAGCAGAGTCCAAGGCAGGACAAAGCAGTGCTGGAATGAGCTGTATCCAGAGCTCCAGGGCCTCTGATGAACAAACAATTAAGAAGAAACTGAAATCGGAAACAAAGCAGTATAAAGATGATTTCTTGAGATATGGCTTTAATTGTGCCAATGGATATCAAGATGCAAAACCCATGTGTGTTACATGCAGGGGAGTACTGGCAAATTAAAGTATAAAACCGTCAAAATTTCAAAGTCATTTGAAGACTAAGCATGGCGAGTTCCAGGATAAACCTCCTAACATTTTTTTCAAAGGATGCAGTGACAATTTAAATCGGCAGCTGAAGTCCTTAGGTGAAATGTAACATTGAGTGAGATTGTGAGGAACAAACAGGCTCATCTGCCGCATTAAAGGTAAACAATGATAGTGTGTCGCTAAGGCCGGCCAGCATGGGCCACGAACATCTGCCAGCGTGGGTCCCAAAGGTCCACTGGTTGGTAAAAAAAAGTTTGGAAAACACTGAAGTAGAGCACTGGAAACCTATGAGACACATCGTGTATGTCCACCTAAGAATTAATCGTTATCACTGCCATCTATGATTATGTGGCAATAAAGGTTATTAACCTATTTGACAGGCAGCACGGTGCAGTGGTTAGCACCGAGGTCCCAGGTTCGATCCCAGCTCTGGGTCACTGTCTGTGTGGAGTTTGCACATTATCCCAGTGTTTGCGTGGGTTTCGTTCCGACAACCCAAAGATGTGCAGGGTAGATGGATTGGCCACGCTAAAATTGCCCCTTAATTGGAAAAAATTAATTGGGTACTCTTTTTAAAAAAAAATAAAAAAAATTTTTTAATGTTTTAATTATTAGACCCTGCTTTGAAAGGCTTTCTGACAGGGAATGCTCTAAAGGTTTATAAATGTGCATTTCAAGTTAATTTTAAACCTCTCAATTAATAGAAAATGTATATTTTGACACAGTTTGCATTCTTAGCTTAATATGCTAGCTTTATTTTTTTTAATGTAAATTGTATGAGTCCATTTTATGGCAATTAAACCTTCAGTTGTTAGAAGGGGAGAGTAAAGGCAAAGTGACTGAGTCATTGCTGCGGCATATTTAGTAACTGATATGATCTTATATGGCAACGTGTAAGCTCAATAATTTTGGCCATGTAATGAAAGCTACAGATACTGGATAAACATTGGGTTCTCGTAGGAAAGATTTCTTTGTGTGCAAGCTTTTGATTGGGTTTTTGTTCCAAACTATGTGGAAATAGTTCAAAAGCGTTGAGAAAGGCTGCATGCATTAGATTCCAGAGGGCAAAAGTTTAACTGATGTATCATGCCAAACTACTTGCTCATTCCAGGAAGCCATAAACATAGAGCAGACTTGTCTGTAAAATGCCCATGAGGATGAACTCATTCCAAGAGGAAATTGACGTAATGGTAGTTGTAAAACTGGAGTAACCACAGGATGCAAGTAATTTTGCATTGTCAGAAAAGATTTCTTCCAGATTGAAATACACGTGGGTCGGTCATGTATAAGTAGTTTCAATCTTTGTAATATGTACTTGAAGGAAATGTAATCCTGTCATGGGTGGAATGTAAAACAGATTTCATTAATACTTCTGATAACATGCAGTCTTGGTTGCTCTCTTCAGTGGTCGTAATCTGTTGATGCTTGATAATTTCAAGGTCTAAAATTCCTGTGGTCAATTCTAACTACAGTAATTGAGGAAGAATAAGCTAGAATATTGCTGAAAAGAAAGCCATGTTGCCAAAGCTCCTCTTCATCTTGTCATCCAGACAAATGCAAGAATGCCAAATTTCAGAATATTATAATAATTTATACCACCGGATAAAGGGGGGGTATGGTTGAGAAGTTGATTCTGATTGGCCAGGATGTTGTCCTGAACAAAGCAACGGGGAACTAAAGATTCCTCATGCTTCTGGGTCATCCAAAAAAGGTGCAAGGGAGGGACATATTCCTTTTGTTTGCAGAGAACCGGTTCCTGCATCTGAATGTGTCTCACTTCTAGCAAACATTAATGAGCCATGTGATGAGCTCAGCTGATTATCATAAATTAGTTGTCAGTGTAGCTATTAGCACATTTGGATTGTTCAGCAAGTGCTCACCAATCATGAAACTTGTTTCGAGTTTTGCAAATGCAGGCTGGTTGAGTAAGGTCTGTACCCTGCCTGTTATGAACAGCCGGAGGAACATATTGTTTGATTGAATTGTGATGTAGGCAGAACACCTTTTTGAACTGATCGTTGTGTCGCCACTACATGGTAGCAACATAAACAGCTTTTAACCTGTTGTTCAAATTTTTGAGATACTTTCCCTTGTTCCCTCTATTAAGTCATCTTTCAGCCTTCTTTGTTCCAAGGTAAATAACCCCAACCTATCCAATGTCTCCTCGTAGCTACACTTTTCTATCCCTGACAACATTCTTGTAAACCTCCTCTGCACTCTCTAGAGCAATTATATCCTTCCTGTATTGTGGTGACCAGAATTGCACGACCAGAATTGCGCACACTACTCCAGTTGTGATTTCACCATTGTTTTATACAATTCCAACAATTTATCCTCACTTTTATATTCTAGTACCTTTGCCAAGGAAGGAGTGTATTCCATGTGTTTTCTTTACAACCTTGTCTACTTGAACAGCTGCCTTTCGAGACCCGTGTACTTTTACACCAGGATCTCTCACTTCTTCTACCCCTCTTAGTATATTCCCATTTATTGTGTACTTCCTATAACCGTTTGACCTCCTTAAATGCATGACCTCACATTCTCTGTGTTAAATTCCATCTGCCACTTTATCGCCCCCTCCACCAATCTATCTATATCATTTTGGAGATTATAGCTATCTACATTGTCCACCACTCAACCAATCTTTGTGTCGACTGCAAATTTCCCAATCATGCCCCCCATGTTCACATCCAAGTCGTTAATTTATAACGCAAACAGTAAGGGTCCCAACACCGAGCCCTGATTCCCACTGACTTCAGTTTTGCTAAGGCTCCTTGATGCCACACGTCAAATGCTGATGTTGAGGGCAGTCATTGTCACCTCGCCTCTTGTTCCATTCTTTTGTTGTCCATGTTGGATAAAAGGTTTCCACCCCCTTCTGTTTTAAGGTGAATTTCAGTGCAATTTAATCTTTGAATTTTTCAGACTCTCTTATTTGTCAAATTTTTTAATGGACCTTGCCATGTGCTTTTATATTTTTTCTCCTTTTTTGGCACTGGTATTTCCGAGGTTTGCTCACCTCCCATCTCTTAGCCTGTCAAAATGTCCATCTCACTGTTGAAACTTGTAACGTTTACTGCCTTTGTTCATCATAATAAAAAAAATCTCCTTCCTCCCATTTATTAAACTTCGACACAAATGTAATATTCTTGTATGTTTTATTACATAAATCTAATGAAAAACCTGGTTCATTGTTGGCTTGTACCTCTACCTCAAAGGTGGCAATAATCTTTCCTCTCCGCTTGCTGTCTTCTGCCCTGTGCCTTTCTCTCTTTCTCCTATCTGCCAGACAGCTTGGTCAGGTTGTGTGAGAAATAGTAGATGAGTGGAACTTGCCAATAGAAAACAAGTGCAAGAGAAATTTATTTTACATAGAACGAATTAGGAACAGGAGTAGGCCACTCGGCCCCTCGAGCCTGTTGCACCAAGAGCATGGCTAGCCTGATTGTAACTTCAACCCCACACTCCTATACTACCCCCTCTAACCTTTCACCCCCTTGTGGCGCAGTGGGTTAGCCCTGCAGCCTCACGGCGCCGAGGTCCCAGGTTCAATCCCGGCTCTGGGTCACTGTCCATGTGGAGTATGCACATTCTCCCCGTGTTTGCGTGGGTTTCGCTCCCACAACCCAAAAGTTGTGCAGGGTAGGTGGATTGGCCACGCCAAATTGCCCCTCAATTGGAAAAAATGAATTGGGAACTCTAAATTTAAAAAAAAAATCCTCTACGTTAAAAATATTCAAAGATTCTGCTTTCATTGCCTTTTAAGAAAGAGAGTTTCAGAGACGCGGACCCTCTGAGAAATAAATTCTCCTCGCCTCTCTCTTAAATGAGCAATCTCTTATTTTTAAACAGTGGCCCCTAGGTCGTGATCTTTACAACAAGAGGAACTATTCTCTCCACATCCACCCTGTCAGTACCCCTCAGGATCTTAAATGTTTGACCTCCTTAAATGCATGACCTCACATTCTCTGTGTTAAATTCCATCTGCCACTTTATCGCCCCCTCCACCAATCTATCTATATCATTTTGGAGATTATAGCTATCTACATTGTCCACCACTTAACCAATCTTTGTGTCGACTACAAATTTCCCAATCATGTCCCCCATGTTCACTTCCAAGTCGTTAATTTATAACGCAAACAGTAAGGGTCCCAACACCAAGCCCTGTGGTACACCACTTTAAATAACTTTCCATTTGGGAAATGGGAAAGGGCAGCCATCGACCATTACCCTTTTTATCCAGTTTGCCACGTTGCCCTGTAACCCATGCGCTTTTACTTTGTTGACCAATCTATGTGGGACCTTGTCAAACGCCTTGCTCAAATCCATGTACACAACATCCACTCCATTCACCTTCATCAATCCTTGTCACTTACTCAAACAATTCAATCAAATTTATGAGGCAAAACTTTCCTTTAACAAATCCATGCAAGCACGGTGGCGCAGTGGTTAGCCCTGTTGCCTCACGGCGCCGAATTCCTACGTTCGATCCCGGCTCTGGGTCACTGTCCGTGTGGAGTTTGCACATTCTCCCTGTGTTTGCGTGGGTTTTGCCCCCACAACCCAAAGATGTGCAGGCTAGGTGGATTGGCTGTGCTAAATTGCTCCTTCATTGGAAAAAATTAATTGGGTACTCTAAATTTATTTAAATAAAACAAAGCCATGCCGACTATCCCTGACTAATCCATGCCTTTCTATGTCACCGTTAATTCTCTCTCTCGGTTGATTCTACTAATTTGCTCACCTCTAACTGGACTATATAACTCTAACAGACTAACTGGCCTATAATTGTTTGGCATTTTGTTCAATCGCTTTTTAAACAATGGAACCACGTTTACATTTCTCCAGTCCTCCCCTGTATCCAGTGAGGATAGGAAAATCATCCTCAAGAGCATCTGCTATCTCTTTCCCACCCCCCCACCCCCCTCCCCCGCCCACCTTCAGTAGTCTCGGAAACAATCTATCTGGCCCTGGCGACTTATCAACTTTCAAGAATTCCAACCTTCCGAGTGCTTCCTCTCTCTTTATTATCCCATTCAATATCTCGATGTTCCTCCTGGACTACTATGTCTGCATCAAATATTTCGCTTGTAAACACGGAGACAAAATATTCATTTAAAACCCTTCCCACACCCCTCCAACGTTTCTTCATAAGACAACCCGCTCATTCCTGGTATTAGTCGAATAAACCTGTACAGCTGAAGCATAACCTTCCTACTTTTGTGATCCATTCCCCTCCCAACTTTCTATATTAGTTTTCCAAATGACTTGCTATAGCTGTATACTAGCCTTAGTCACGTTTATTTTGACGAATGTTGTGTTTCCAATTCGAGTAAATGACAAAAGGTTGTGCACTGATCTAATCTTGTTTCCTACCCAATTCCATATTTCCTACCTCTGCATTTTGCTTTATCCCAGATCCCTGTAGCTTGTAACAGACAGAATCCAGAGGTTTCCATCTATACAAAGGAAGTCTTTTCTTTTCATGAACTTGTAATAGTATAGGGAAAGGGAAACTGAAGTTGTTGTTGGTGATCTTCAAGGCACAGTATTGAGCTGGGGTAATTAAGCACGAAGCAAGGCAGTAAGTAATCGGAGTTGCATATTCACAAACTGTACAAAAATCCAGCCCGAGTGATCAAATTACAACCTTGAATCTCTCCAATGTATTTTTGTGGATTGTTGTGTTCAATTTTGGAGTTGGGCGTTAAGTAACCGGTTTTCTCACCAGTGGCTGTTTTTGGCATGGTTGATGGTCAGTGTGAGCAATTTGACATGGCGATATCCTGCAATTAAATCCAGCAATTCTTCATTTAATATTCATTTAAAAGTGGGCAGCACGGTAGCATTGTGGCTAGCACAATTGCTTCACAGCTCCAGGGTCCCAGGTTCGATTCTGGCTTGGGTCACTGTCTGTGCGGAGTCTGCACATCCTCCCCGTGTGTGCGTGGGTTTCCACCGGGTGCTCCGGTTTCTCCCCACAGCCCAAAGATGTGCAGGTTAGGTGGATTGGCCATGATAAATTACCCTTAGTGTCCAAAATTGCCGTTGGGTGGTGTTACTGGGTTATGGGGATAGGGTGGAGATGTTGACCTTGGGTAGGGTGCTCTTTCCAAGAGCCGGTGCAGACTCGATGGGCCGAATGGCCTCCTTCTGCACTGTAAATTCTATGGTAAATTCTATGATATTCCACACAACTTTGTCAGTTTCTGTACTCAATTTAGTTTCTGCATGTCGCATAAACTTCCGTTGCTGTACACACAGGACTATGACAGTGTTTATGGCCCCCACACACCTCTCTTCCCACCCTGCTACACCTTTTTTAATCAGCGGTACGTTTTAAAATCTGTTGCTCTGCTTTTAACAGCATGCTTAGGATTTAAAGGTGTTCTTCTTGGTGTCCTGGCTTGTATTTATCCCTCGATCAACTGGTTGGGTTCTGTAATGACTGGCCGCACTGTCAGCATGTTCTCCACTTAAGCAGCATTTTGATTCACACTGTAAATTTACACACTGTCATCTGAGCCCTTACCGACTGCCCAACCAGCTGTTAAAAATTCATTGGCAACTTCCTTCACTTTTAGTGGATGGAGAAAGGGACTTGCATTTGCACCTTTCACAATCTCGGGAAACTCCCAATGCCCTTTATGGCTAATGATGTAATTATTGAAGTGGAGCCATTGTCACAATGTAGAAAATGTGAAATGTGGCAACCAAATGTGTGCATCAAGCTCCCACAAATGGCCGTGCACTAAATGATAATTTAATTATTTTTTTAGGTTATTAGTCAAGGGTAAATATTAACCAGGTCACTGGGGAGAACTCCTCTTCCCTTTGAAATCATACTATGGGATCTCTCATGTCCACCTGAGAGGGTACAGGGCCTTGGTTTAAAGTTTCATCCGAAAGTTGGTATCCCATCAGTGCAACGCTTCCACAGTAATGAACTGGAATATCAGTCCGGAATTTGTTTTGGCCCAAATCTCTGGGGTGGGACTTAAACCCCACAGCCTTTTATTCAGACACACTACTGCTACCAATTGAGCACTTTAAGATATGATGACTAGCAATAGACTCACCGATCTCAATTGAATGTGTTTATCATTCTTCACATGCTGCTATGCAATTTTAACTGCGCAGATTGGAACAATTTGAGCAGTAATAATTCAATCAGTGAAAACATGTTGCGTGTTTTTTCTTTCTGTGTAATGATGAGGACAAGTGCAGTTTGTGGTTTAGTAATGCTTGGGAATGTCCCGATCTTCCTTTCACTTTGTACATTTATATTACTTCTGTCTCATGATATCCAGATGCCTCTGGAACAGTAGCAGTCGGGAATGAGATTCAGATTCTGGTGACCTGCCAGTATCTGCTTACATACAGTACTACAGCCAGAGATCTGGCATCTCATCTTCATTCCATACTACTTTAAATCCAACCAACTGTGCACTTTAATGTACTGTACACAGTTGAAACAGACCTGTAACCTGGCAGAAAATCATTGCCTCACAAATCTTAAGTGTGCGACCCCACCTATGTTGCATATCTTAGTTATGATCGCTCTTCTTAACCATGTTTGTAAATTTTTTTTAAATGACTTCACCCATGACATTATGGATCTGTCACTTGAGACCTGTACATGGGAAGAACCTTACATCAGCTTTACTGCTAGATATTGCTGTGAGGAGATGGCAGATTGAGGTCAAGGCACTAATAAAACCTGCACATTGGTTTGAAAAATTGGCTCAGTTAAAGAGGATTATGGGTCCCGAGTTTAAAACTTAGATGTTGCTTAACCTTAGTTTGAGTCTTTGTTAAATTTAATTATTTACTGCTAACCCCCTTTTAATCAACCCCCCCCCCCCCCCCCCGCGCACACACAAAATATAATAAAATTGTGTAATTAAATGATTTTCTTAATTGTAAATATATCTGGTATGCTCCTGAACAAGTGGGGATTGGTTCCCTTTTTGTGTTAGCACTTTCTCACTTTGTGCTAACTTTGTCACTGCAAGGTTTTGGGGCTTTGCAGACACTGCATTTGTATTCCAAACCATTCTGCTTAGGCCAATTTGTGCTAATTAATATGGAAAGCCGTTTCAGTGCAAAAATGCAGTCTAAACTGGCAAATGGCCAAGAGGGCAAAATGGAAGATGGAAACTATTTCAAAGCAGGCAGCTATTATGACTTAAAGTAAGCAAAATATTTTGGATGCTGGAATCTGGAACCAGAACCCAGGACGTTGGAACAACTCAGCAAGTCTGCCAGCATCTATTAGGAGAGAAGCAGAGTTAACTTTTCGAGCCCTTTGACTCTTCGGACTAATTATGGGCAGCACGGTGGCTCAGTGGTTAGCATTGAAGTCTCACAACGATGAGGTCCCAGGTTCGATCCCGGCTCTAGGTCACTGTCCATGTGGAGTTTGCACATTCTCCCCGTGTTTACGTGGGTTTCGCCCCCACAACACACAGATGTGCAGGTAGGTGGATTGAACAAGCTAAATTGCCCCTAAATTGGAAAAAATGAATTGGTATTCTAAATTTTTTAATTTTTTTTATATTATGACTTGACTGTTTTGTTTACCACCAGTCAAATCTTTGTCCACTGTCACCATACAAGTAGCTTGAGTTGATCTTTTTTTCCCCAGTATCTGTTGCAATGTACTGTGAACAAGTTACATTGTAAAACTAAAAGCTTTGCAGTTGTCCACGGCAGGATACATACGGGTGGAACTAGAACTAGTAAGTTTAAATCTTGGGAGAAGTGTTGACCTATTCCTTGGGAACAACTGAATGCAGTTTAGTCATTAGCTGTCAGCTACTGCTGTTCACTACCATTCACCACTATTAACAGCTGTCAGTTGCAACAAGGCCAGCTAAATTCTTCCCCTCTTTTCTGTCCGTCACAAGCCGGGCTTATCGGAGCTGACAGACCAACAGTTACTCTAAGATCGGCAGCACCAGAATCTGCAGTACAATCATACTGTTTAAACCAGAAGAGATCTATTGGTAATTGGGTGTGTGACCAACCAGGGTCATGTGAAATGATTTTGTAGGCAGGCATAGTTGAGTAGTTTTGGAAAGCTCTAGCATAATAAATGGTGCGTGCCTGGATCATGGCACAAAATTACATGTGGGATATCTGATATCTGTGCCTACACATAGCTTTCTGAATTTCTGGATGTTTGTGCCTGCAGGAAATTTGACTGTTATTCAATTATCTTGATGTCCATTATTACTGCTATTTTGTTTCTCTGGATTTTGACCAGGGCATGAAAGAAATAGGGGTTAAATGATCTGGAATTAATACAGGAATATTAGGTTAAAAGTTACTTTGGGTGAACTCTCAGTAAAACATTTTAACAGGAGTCAAAACTAGCTTGCAAATACAGCAAAGTTAACTGCCTTCACAAAAGGGACGATCCTTTAAAACAGAGATGTGGAGGAATTTCTTCAGCCAGAGGGTGGTGAAACTGTGGAACTCACCGAGTGTCCTTAAGACAGAGATAAATAGGTTCTTGATCAATAAGGGGATCAGGGGTTATGGGGAAAAGGCAGGAGAATGGGGATGAGAAAAATATCAGCCATGATTGAATGGCGGAGCAGATTCGATGTGTCGAGTGGCCTAATTCTGTTCCTATGTCTTATGGTCTTCACAACAATGTGAATTCACTAATAAGAAATTCACACGCCTAAAAAAAACAGTATTCTATTGGTCTTGCCATTACATTCGAATATACAGTGCTACTTTTGATAATTAAAATCACAATCCGATAAAAGAATGCTAGGCCTCAAGTCTTACTATTTTGCTGGACACTGTCCCTTGAATAAGCAACATTGACCCACACGACTGTTAACTTAAAATCCAGTTTTCGATAATAATTCAAAACAACATTTCCTCGAAATTCAACGGGCAGCCTTATTATAATAGGTTGTCCTTTTGCCAAATATAGTATATTAATTAGTGATAGTCTATTATTGATAAAAAATGAACATCTTCCACGTAACCTTTAATTTAAAAAAAAAAATTTAGAGTAATCAATTATTTTTTTTTCCAATTAAGGGGCAATTTAGCGTGGCCAATCCACCTACCCTGCACATCTTTGGGTTGTGGGGGTGAGACCCACGCAGACATGGGGAGAATGTGCAAACTCCACACAGACAGTGACCCAGGGCCAGGATTCGAACCTAGATCCTCTGTGCCGCAGTCCCAGTGCTAACCACTGCGCCACATGCCGCCCCCACGTAACGTTTAATTAGACGATCCAGAAATTCATTATAAATATCTCGACTCAAACTCGAATTTTCAAATTTGTTTGATTCTTGTAGATTGACTACAAACATGTTCTGAACCTAGTGAATCTCTCAAACTCGGGGATTAAGGTAATATTATTTAATATTTGATGGATGAGAGCACAGTTACTGAGGAGTCCACCCAGACCCTTATAATATCCGGAAAATTACAATCTATTTCAGAAATAGTAAAAAGTCTATCAAGGAGAAGGTAATAATTCTGGTTGATTTGAATCCTTCATTCGGACATTGGGCCAGGCTCAGAACCCAGTTACATGCCCATGGGTCTAGTACCCTTCGACTGAGATTAAGGGGAACTAAACAGAAGGCTCCATCGGATCGTGAATAAAAAGCTTCAAATATTAATGAAGGGCTGTAATACACCACAATAGTTGGTATTATAATTACTAGTTATTCTGCTGGAAGGAAATTATTCCATATTTATTTTATTTCCTAAGGAATGGGATGAATGAAGGCGGCGTGGTTACTATCTGTTGCAACGTCATGAATGGATCTGTAAATATTTTCTTGATCAAAATTCCTAACAAAATTGTAAGCTTGTTGCTTTTGAATAAATTTACAATTTTACTGGAAATGTCAACCAGAGGGCCATGACATTGTTGCTATATGCAAACAAATTCTCCTCCCATGGTGAATTGAATGGATTATTAGCACAGTTCAATTGTCATCCTAATGTGTCCAAACAAACGAGCAAAATTGATATGACTTCTGAAGCATTTGGTTGTACCTGGAATCTGTGTTCCCTGTCTCTATTATTCAACAATGGAATATGTTTGAAAATAGCATAGATGAGTGGGATCCACATAAGTGTTAAGGACACGTCTGATGGTAAATGACGAGTTATTCCAAATCCCAGAAGGAAAACTTGAAGCAACCGCCCTCAGCTGCATTTTTGCAGTTGATGTGAGGAATGGTTTGAAGTTGGGAGAATGATGTCCCAGATGTTTTGTGATGATGTTAAATAAAATAAATGTTAATTAATCAATAAAAGAAACAACAATAAAATACTGATTTCCAGTCTTTGTCTTCAGAAGGGATTCCACACAACCTATTAGGACTCTAGTAAAAGATTCTTCCAATGCTGCAGCAGGAATTAAAGGCGCTGGTTTTATTACAGCTTGTGGTTTTCCTATCATTTGACATGTGTGGCATGTCTGACAGAACATGACTACACCTTTACGCAATCAGGCCTGTAAAACTGTTCCTGCATCTGAACCCGAGTTTTCCTTATTCATCAAATGCCCCCCTAATGAATCCTCATGAGCTACTCACAGAATGTCCTTCCTATACCAAGACGGGTATTACAATTTTATGTCCTTTTGCCCATTTCTCATCAACTTGAACACGAGTGCGGCAGCACGGTGGCGCAGTGGGTTAGCCCTGTTGCCTCACGGCGCCAAGGTCCCCAGGTTCGATCCCGGCCCTTTGACACTGTCCGTGTGGAGTTTGCACATTCTCCCCGTGTTTGCGTGGGTTTCGCCCCCACAACCCAAAAGATGTGCAGGCTAGGTGGATTGGCCATTCTAAATTGCCCCTTAATTGGAAAAAGTGAATTGGGTACTCTAAATCTTTTTTTAAACTTGAACACGAGAACGCTTTCCACTTTCTCATTAATTTATTATCCTTCAGATGGCATTTTGGAGTATACTGTGCTGTTTGATATATCTGCTTTATCTTCAGATCTTGTTGCTGTAGCTCTGTTAACCTCCTTGATCTTCAGCTTCACTATCCTCCAATTTTTGTACCTGAACCATCTTATTAAAGATACTATAATTGCACTTGATTCACCTTGCCCTGTCTCCAAACTCCTCCTGTTTCATCTTATGTGCCTATAAACCAGGGCTTTCTACCAGCAACATTTGTGTGGATTGCTTTTCTATCGCCTGTTTAACCACATTAGGCATCGCTATCATCAGTGACCTAGCTTTATCATTCCCCAAGATAAATTGAACTCCACAATAAGCAATTTCTCGAGGGCAGCACGGTCGCTCAGTGGTTAGCATTGCAGTCTCACGGCGTCGAGGTCCCAGGTTCGATCCCGGCTCTGGGTCACTGTCCGTGTGGAGTTTGCACATTCTCCCCGTGTTTGCGTGGGTTTTGCCCCCCAAACACAAAGATGTGCAAGGTAGGTGGATTGAACATGCTAAATTGCCCCTTAAATTGGAACAAAATGAATTGGGCACTCTTTTATAAAAAAAAAACATTTTTTTTAAAGCAATTTCTCTACTACTCCTACACTCACTTCTGTCTTCAATCTACTTTATACAATGGAATTTTCTTTGTTTCCCTGTGAGTTCCATTTATTAAAACTACTTCTTGAAACATCCATCTGGGCAACAGATATCCTCATCTAAAACACTAATGATTGACTCGCTCCCATTTTCATCTTGAAGACGTGAAAATACTTTTTCCTCACAGACAAAATCTTTAAACATACCTGCTACCTGCTGCTTACCATGATTTTGAATAGGCTGTGCACACATTTTCACTCCTGCAGCCAGTACTGTTTCTTGCTTTTCACTGTGAATAAATCCTACCTGCTTATCTTGTTCTAAAATCTCTGACTTCATAGTTAGAATCATAGAATCCTTACAGTGCAAAAGGAGGCCATTCGGCCCACTGAGTCTGCACCGACCCTACAAATGAGCACTCATACCTGCTGAGATTAATTTTCTCAACCTTGCCCCTCACATGAGGTGGCGATTCTCAGATTAAATCACCACGAGTGAGCTCTCCCCCTCAAAGGGAAAAGCAGCCGAGGATAATGTGGGACTATAGGACTTTAATAGTTGACAGTCATCTGTTAGCTCTGCTGCCTGCCTAGTAGTTTTAACATTTTGTTCCTCCACATGAGTTCATGTCACTGAAGGCAGTGAATCTTTAAATTCTTCCAAAGGAATCACTTCTCGAAGGACTTCATAGGTTACCTCAATTTAAATGTTCTTATTCATCTATCAAAGTTACTTTGTTGAATTCTTTCACATTCAATATAAATTGGTTCAGGCTGTTTTCTTACATTTTGAAACATTTGTCTATATGCCTCTGGTGCCAACTCATAAGCACTCAGGACAACTTTCTTCACTGTAAGATATTTCCCCAGTTATTTCTTCTGAAATTAGCTCTACCTACTTAAATGAAAATGAAATTAAAATCGCTTATTGTCACAAGTAGGCTTCAAGTGAAGTTACTGTGAAAAGCCCCTAGTCTGCACATTCCGGCGCCTGTTCGGGGAGGCTGGTATGGGAATTGAACCGTGCTGCTGGCCTGCCTTGGTCTGCTTTAAAAGCCAGCGCTTTAGCCCAGTGTGCTAAACCAGACCCTGCCAACTACTCTGTAAAAGTAATGTACAGATTCCTTTCGGCCGCTTCATCTGTTTAGCTAGTTTCACAAATTAATTAAAACATGCGGTCACATCTCTTCCTTCAAACTTTGCAAGAAACTGTATGAATTTAAACATCTCCCCACTGGATTCTATTCTAGAAATAACTCCATCCCTTCCGCCTCGAGGTACTTCTTGAATTGTCAGCTTTCTTGGTCTCTCCATTTCTCTTTCCTCCCTTTCTAATTTTTCCAATTCTCCTTCTGCATTCTTTCTCTCTCTTGGCATTCTGTCTGCTTTGAAGCACTCATTCCCTTTCCCTTTCGTCTTGTTCTCTTTCCCTCTCTTCTCGTCTCCTTTTTTTTTTCTTCAATTGAATTTGAACCTAGTCCAGTGGCTTGCCCCTTTGCGAACTCGATCTCTTGGGTACTGTTTCCAATCCCAAATGCTGCGCTATACCTTCAATTATGGCTGCTTTCCCCCCCGTGGATAATCCCAATTGCAACCTATCTGACAATTCTGTTAATTTAGCTTTAGCGGGGCAGCATGGTGGTGCAGAGGTTAGCATTGCTGCTTCACGGCGTCGAGGTCCCAGGTTCGATTCCGGCTATGGGTCACTGTCTGTGTGGAGTTTGCACATTCTCCTCGTGTCTGCCTGGGTTTTGCCCCCACAACTCAAAGATGTGCAGGAAAGGTGGATTGGCCACGCTAAATTGCCCCTTAATTGGAAAAAATGAATTTGGTACTCTAAATTTAAAAAAGAAATTTAGCTTTAGCTACCTTGCAAACCCTTCAATGTTACATATTTTACTCCCAGACCAATTTTAACGATTGGCACAGCCATTTTACAGTCACCCACTTAGAACCACTCAGTACCACACCTGGTCCAATACTATCCTCACTCTTGTTGCTTTTAAATTGACTAATTCCAAGCCAACCTAGGAATTATTATTTTAATATCCTGCCAAGATTCCCCAATTTTCTCAAAGACAAAGTCTGATGGTAACTGCCAAGTTATTTTAAATTCCAGACGGTAAATTTGAAACAACTTCCCTCAACTGTGTTTTTGCAATTGATATAATGTGAGGAACGGTTTGGAATCCAGAGATTGATGTCCCAGATAAGCCTATTGCCTTGAACGAAACACAGTGAGTGTACATCTATTTCTTCTCCCATTAATACTTGCTTGTGCTATAATCTTAGGTAGAGTTAGGATAAATAAATCAAACTCGAGTTTCATTTCAGTAAGGCTGTCTCATTGACTTGTGAGACTGGTGTGGAGTTTGTTGTAAAAAATGGGACATGCATCAGAAAACACAGCTCCAAATAATGTAGATCTGAGGGCTGGCTTCCCTATAAATAAAAGGGTTAGGTGTGGAAATTCATAATAAGTTAAACCTGTAATAATGACATTGTAATCATTAATCATGCAGTGTAAATGTCAATGCAAATTGAGGATATGAGCACACTGCAATTGTTATTGTGGTGCAGCTGAAGAACCACATAGCCTGTGTGTAAATTTGTGTACATTAATAATCTTTATTGTCACAAGTAGGCTTACATTAACACTACAATGAAGTTGCTATGAAAAGTCCCTAGTCGCCACATTCCGGCGCCTTTTTGGATAAACGGAGAATTCAGAATGTCCAAATTACCTAACAAGCACGTCTTTCGGACTTGTGGGAGGAAACCGGAGCACCCGCAGGAAACCCACGCAGGCACAGGGAGATGGTGCAGAACAGACAGTGACCCAAGCCAGGAATCAAATCTGGGACCCTGGTGGTGTGAAGCAACCGTGCTAACCAATGTGCTACCATACCGCCCACATGCTTCTGCTAGCTTCAAGAACAATAATATTATGGGAATGCTGTCACTTGTACGTTCCCCTTCCAAGTCATGCACCATGCTGATTAGGGCATGCACCATCATGCTTGCATTGACACTGAATCATAATCCTGGAGTTCTCTACCTAACATTGTTTTAAGGAATGCAATGCTTCAAGGAGAAGCCTGGTACGAACTTCCCTGACCAACTAGGCATGGATAATTGACATAAACTGGTCTGCAAAGCCCATATCCTGAGAGCTCATTTCCTTTAATCAAAGAAAAATGCCATTGTGCAAGCTGCCAGAAATTTAGTACCATAATAGAAGTTGCTGCTGAGTGTCTGGGGCTATGAAAGAGGTTAATGTGATGAGCAGAAGTTAAGAATGAAGTGACCCTGCAGCAAAAATGCAGGGTTAGAATTCCTCTGCACCCTCTTCCGACTTCTTAGTGGGATATTTCTGAGAATTCAACAGAAAGTTGGGAATGGTAATTTGCCTTTCTGGCTGTGAAGCAAGATTACACAGTAACTGGAGAACATTTAACACATTGTAAGCATAGTAATCAATCCCTATTGTATTAACATATTTCAGAACATTGGTAAGGGCTGTTCCTTTTACATAGCTGTTTAATTGAGTTTCTTTTTGGTATATTCTTTTAAACTTTCTTAAACACCTAAGGACATTTGGTTATTCGAGCCATAATATATTCACTGCCACTGCTTGTTTTTGTTTTGTCCCTGCGTAGTTCAAACAACTGAAGCCTGCTTTGCTAATCTCATTTTCTTTTTGAGTAGTTAGTTTGGCAGCCATTTTGTCAGAATGGCCTTCTGCCAAAAGCTTGATGAAGGCCAGCTTATAACCAAAAAGAAAATGGCCAAGACACTCTCCTACGTATTTCTCAGTGTAATCCTAAAATCACCCACCGAGTCGAGCCCAAGAGCGAACGAATGCTGTCTGGAAGTTACACCAGATACGTTTGGTGGGGATTGAATAAATTGATCACTCTAGTGAGAAAATGCCTTGATAGAGCAGTACGGTCGCCAAGCTAAATCCAAATTGGTTGTTCTAGATTAATTGGAACGAAAGCGGCTTTTTAGCAGGATTTTCACACTAAAGACACCAGCGAGGGGCATACTTTGCAATTAACTCTTCTCATGCCTGTAAATGTATGCCTGCTAAAGAGTTGGTGAGTGCATTGATTGCTGGACTTTGGTTCCTCCTTGGTTCATTGTACCTTTGCTGAGGATTTGTGTTGGGTTGCAATTCTGGCCCTAAAAAAACCTTTCTTTACAAAAGATGACATCCGAGGTCACAAGTGTATGGCAAGCTGCCGTGTACAAAATATATTTGTCCATACATCCCCCTTTTCATTAAAAAAGGAAGAAAAATCACCCACCATCATGGTTGATAATGAAAATCATCACACTTGAACAAAAAAAGTGTTCATTCTAGTTTGTCCTTACACATGCAATTCACATTCAATCTTGTTCAATAGAAATAGAACATTACAGCGCAGTACAGGCCCTTCGGCCCTCGATGTTGCGCCGACCTGTGAAACCAATCTAAAGCCCATCTACACTATTCCATTATCATCCATATGTTTATCCAATGACCATTTAAATTCCCTTAATGTTGGCAAGTCCACTACTGTTGCAAGCAGGGCATTCCACGCCCCTATTACTCTGAGTAAAGAACCTACCTCTGACATCTGCCCTATATCTATCTCCCCTCAGTTTAAAGCTATGTCCCCTCGTGCTAGCCATCACCATTCGAGGAAAAAGGCTCTCATGTCCACCCTATCTAATCCTCTGATTATCTTGTATGCCTCTATTAAGTCACCTCTTAGCCTTCTCTAACGAAAACAGCCTCAAGTCCCTCAGTCTTTCCTCATGAGATCTTCCCTCCATACCAGGCAACATCCTGGTGAATCTCCTCTGAACCCTTTCCAATGCTTCCACATCCTTCCTGTAATGCGGCGACCAGAACTCCAAATGCGGCCGCACCAGAGTTTTGTACAGCTGCAACATGACCTCATGGCTCCGAAACTGAATCCCTCAACCAATAAAAGTTGACACACCGTACGCCTTCTTAACAGGTCTTCTAATGGTGCATGTACAAGTTATTATTGGATATTCGTCTGGTGTCTGCTGGTTCCTGGGGTGATGTTGCCTCCACGAAGTTGTTGCCATAACAAGTGTTGCTGCTGTGATAAGTGTTAGTTACTGTGATTTGTTGAGGACCAGCTGATCTCTGAAGCTGATGGTTATTAAGTTCTTTGTTCAGTTGGCAAAATCAACTCTTCCTCAAAAGCTGTCTGCTGTGACGGAGCAGCTTTTCTGGGTGCAAGTCGATGTCTGTGGTGACAATCTATCCGATCGTTCTCTTTCACTGTGTACGATCAAGGTGAGAGCTGCTCTGCACGAGTTCCAGGTTGGCTGACTTTTGATGAGTGTGTTGAATGTTTGCACAATGACCAGCTCTCCAACTCTCAACATGGCATTGATTTAACACATTTATCAAAATTATATTTGTCTTTCTGTAATTTCATTTCCATCGTGTCACTCATTCAACTTAAGCCTTCAGTAGGTTTTTAGCTCCTGGAAAAGAAGTCTGGGTGTAGCTTGGCATTAGTCGCTAGACTAGAGAGCTTTTCATGCCTTCAGTAGTTGTGTTTCTCAGGGCAGCACGGTGGCGCAGTGGTTAGCACTGCTGCCTACGGCGCCGAGGACCTGGGCTCGATCCCGGCCCTGGGTCACTGTCGTGTGGAGTTTGCACATTCTCCTCGTGTCTGCGTGGGTTTCACCCCCGCAACCCAAAGATGTGCAGGGTAGGTGGATTGGCCACGCTAAATTGCCCTTAATTGGGAAAAAAATAATTGGGTACTCTATACTTATAGAAAAAAAAGGGCTCATCAACCCATATTACCTTGTACACACTGTGCTGGACCTACCTTTTTAAATCATCCTTTTGACAATTTTCAGTGCTGCCTCAGGGAGAGTGTCGAGATGCTATGTAATGTTAAATTTCCCAATCATTCATTTCTTTTTAATAAATTTAGAGTACCCAATTCATTTTTTCCAATTAAGGGGCAATTTAGTGTGGCCAATCCACCTAACCTGCACATCTCTGGGTTGTGGGGGCGAAACCACGCAAACATAGGGAGAATGTGCAAACTACACACGGACAGTGTCCCAGAGCCGGGATCAAACCTGGGACCTCGGTGCCGTGAGGCAGCAATGCTAACCACTGTGCCACCGTGCTGCCCTAAATTTCCCAATCATTCATGAAGCACATGAATTCTTCATTTGTGAACTGAGGGCCATTGTCACTCATCACAATGTCAAGAATGCCATGACAACTGAAATGTGCTTTCAGGCATTTTATGGTCTCACTGGTAGTTGTTGACATCAGCTGGTCAGTAGTAGTCAATGGTGACGAGATGATCAGTTCCCTCAGTGCAAATAAGTCTATTCCAGGCTTTTATGATCTGCCTGTGATGTTTTGAGTCACAAGTAACTTTTCAGCTTGCTTAGCTTGATCTTCATTATAAGCATTGCACTGGCTGATGTGATCCTTAATTTGAATGCTCATGTTTGGCTCGTAGAGTACTTCCCTTTCCTCCTTCAGGCTAGAGTCGGTTCCTCTATGGTTTACATGGATGTGCTTCAGCATCTCTCTCCTGATCTCTTCGGGGATGATGACTCTAGTTCCTTTGCGCGCAATGCCATCTTGGGCAATCACTTCATTTCTGTCTGCCCGATACACACTCATACAGCAACACGTCCTTGTTAGTTTCAGGCCATCCTTTCATCGCTACTTCCTGTAGCACTTGGAGAGTTGCACCTTGTTGCATAGTTTGCTTGATGTGAACAAGATGCTTGTCTGTCAGATTTAATATCGCTCCTGGCTTGATTACTTCCAGAGCATGTCACAATGTTGCTTCCCATTGAATCTGGAAGATTTTGCGTTCTATACGAGCATCATCCAGTTTCCTTCTAAGGGATTGCAGCTCTCAACAGTATGTTGGTAATGTACATCTGCTTCCCTTGCCTGTACTTCATTTACAAAGATATCATTTGGAAGTGAAACAACACCCTTTGCAGATGCTTTGGAGCAGATAGAAACGGTTTGAGAAAATGCTTTGAAGTGGTTTGTGGTCAGATTCTACTGTAATTTTCTCTATCCCGAACAGGTACTGATAAAATGCTCCCAAGCAAAGAAAATAACCAGGCACTCTGTCTCAATCTGTGCAGAGCAGCATTCAGTTTGCTTTAACACTGAGGATTCGCATACATCCTTACCGAATGAGGGTTGCTTCAAGTCCTATTTTGCGAGCATCACGCTGCAGGGTGACTTCATGCCTCAATGTTAGATGAGAATAAAAGCTGCTGCTTGTTCTGTGCACCTATACCACTGTACATACTTTGCGTGGATGTTCATACTCTGAATTCAAACTTTGGTTTAGATTTATTTGATTTATATTTTGTCACTTGTACCAAGTACGGTGAAAGTATTGTTCTGCGTACTGTTCTGGCAGATCACTGCATACATAAATATATAGAACATGCTTTAATAATTATAGAACATAGGGCAGCATGGTAGCAAAGTGGTTAGCTCTGTTGCTTCACAGCACCAGCGTCTCGGGTTCGATTCCCGGCTTGGGTCGCTGTCTGTGCAGGTTTTGCATGTTCTCCCCGTGTCGGTGTGGATTTCCTCCAAGTGCTCCGGTTTCCTCCCACAAGTCCTGAAAGACGTGCTGTTAGGTGAATTGGACATTCTGAATTCTTCCTCAGTGTACCCGAACAGGCGCCGGAATGTGGCAACTCGGGGCTTTTCACAGTAACTTCATTGCAGTGTTAATGTAAGCCTACATGTGACAATAAAGATTATTATTACATACTGTAATAACGGTTATAAAAGATGGAGGAAGAGGTTCTGCATGGGAGAGCTTGCAGAGTCTCCATGCTCCAAAGCCATCTTTGGCAGGGGGTTCAAATTTAAAGTCCAGCTGCAGCCTGTTGTTATTTTTGTGCCCGCTGTCCATCAGAAAGAGGAAGAGCTGGTCCGATTCCCTTGTAGTTGGCCTCCTTGGCTCAGTACAGGTGTTTGGAGAAATGATCGATCAGCTCTGCGATCTCTTTGCTCCTGCTGCAACTAAAGAGAATCTAACCATCATCCCTTCACATTGAATGGCATTACCATCACAGAATCCCCCAATAGCAATATCCTAGGGGTGGTGGGGGGCTACCATTGTCCAGAAACTGAATGGGAGTGGCCATAAAACTATTGTGGCAGCAAGTTCACAAATCCAAGCTATTGTTGGTTGTTGCATCTCCTACAATTCTCGCCTTATTAGATTCAGAGTGACATCCTTTCGCTGTCAGGACATTACCAATATACTTTACCTCAGACCTATGTACCTCAGTCATCTTCAGTTGCTGTTTTTTTTTCTTGTTCAGCTTCAGGTGTATCTGGGAAACCTTCTTTAACAATCTCACTCGATTCTGATCATGGTCTGCAATATTCTTACATCATATCTCCACCTCCATAGACTGGCAGATCCTCAACGATAACTTCCACTGCTGGAAGATCATTGACTATCTCATGTTGATAGCCTTCTGGAGTAACATCAAATGGAATATGCAGCCATTTGTATCTCGCAGATGGTATCCAGAACATAGTCATGAAACTGACCGAATTATGCCCCGAAGTTTAAAAATGTGCTGCTGTGACCGAAGAAGGCCTGGATATTTTAATTGCTGTGCATCTTTACAGTAGAACTCTGCATGCATCCAGAGATTTTTTTAAAAATAAATGTTTTATTAAAGTTTTTCCAATCAGCGATTTTACTTACTGCTCCCCTAGAAAGTCAAGGAAAGGTTGCCACCGCTGGGAGAACCCCATCGAGGACCCTCTCAAGGCGAACTTTATTCGCTCCAGGCTGAGGAACCCCGCCATGTCGCTAACCCAGGTCTCCCCACTCGGGGGTTTCGAGTCCCTCCACATTAACAAGATCCGTCTCCGGGCTACCAGGGAGGTAAAGGCCAGTACCTCGGCCTCTTTCGCTTCCTGCCATCCCGGATCCTCCGCTACCCCAAATAGCGCTACCGCTGGACTCGCCTTCACCCGAGTGTCCAAAATCCTAGACATCACTCCTGCAAACCCCTGCCAGAATCCTTTAAGCGCCGGGCATGCCCAAAACATATGGGCATGGTTCGCCGGACTCCCTGTACATCTCGGGCACCTGTCCTCCACCCCAAAAAACCTACTCATTCTTGCTGCCATTATATGTGCCCGATGCACCACCTTAAACTGGATTAATCTGAGCCTGGCACATGAAGAGGCATTCACCCTGCCCAGGGCATCGGCCCACAGGCCCTCATCCAGCTGCTCGCCCAGCTCCTCCCACTTATCCTTCAACTCCCCCACTGAGGCTTCCTCTACCTCCTGCAGCTCCTGATATATGTCCAACACCTTTCCCTCCCCTACCCAGACACCAGACTACCCTATCCTGGATCCTACGTGGGGGCAACCGTGGGAATGTCCCCACCTGTTTTATAAGGAAGTCCCGAACCTGAAGGTACCTGAACGCATTCCCCGGGGTCAGGCCGAACCTCTCCTCCAGCGCCTGCGTGCTGGGGGAAACCCCGTCAATAAACAGGTCCCCCATCCTCCTAATACCTGCCCTATACCAGCCTTGATACCCCCCCATCCATCCTACCTGGAGCAAATATGTGGTTATTCCGTATCAGGGTCCACACCGAGGCCCCCTCCTCTCCCATGTGTCTCCTCCACTGCCCCCAGATCCTCAGTGCCGCCGTCACCACCGGACTTGTGGTGTATCGCGCCGCGAGAACGGCAGCGGAGCCGTAACAAGTGCCCCTAGACTGGTGCCTCTACACGACGCCCCCTCCTCCATCATCCATTTCCTGATCATGGCCACATTGGCCGCCCAGTAATAACCGCAGAGGTTCGGCAGAGCCAGTCTCTCTCTCCGCCCCCCCCGGCTACGCTCCAAGAATACCCTTTTGACTCGCGGGGTTTTATTCGCCCACACATATCCCGTAACAATCCTATTCACCCGCGTAAAGAAAAACTAGGGGATGAAAATGGGGGGGCACTGAAATACGAAGAGGAACCTGGGGAGAACCGTCATCTTCACAGTCTGCACCCGTCCCGCCAGAGAAAGCGGGAGCATATCCCACCTTTTAAACTCTCCCTCCATCTGCTCCACTAGCCGGGTTAAGTTGAGCCTGTGCAGGGCATCCCAGTTCCTGGCCACTTGTATCCACAAGTACCGAAAGCTCCTCTCCACTATCCTGAGCAGGAGCACCCTCAGTCTCTCCTCCTGGCCCCTACCGTGGACCACGAACAGCTCTCTCTTCCCCACATTCAACTTATACCCTGAGAACCTCCTGAAGTCCCCCAGGATCAGCATGACCTCCCCCATCCCCTCTAACGGGTCTGAAATATACAACAGCAGGTCATCCACGTAGAGGGAGACCCGGTGTTCCTCCCCTCCGCGCACCAGCCCCCTCCAAAATCCCGAAGTCCTGAGCGTAATGGCCAGCGGCTCGATTGCCAGGGCAAACAGCAACGTGGACAGGGGACACTCCTGTCTCGTCCCCCGGTGCAGCCTGAAATATTCCAACCGTAGCCGGTTTGTGGACACACTCGCTACAGGGGCCTGATACAGCAGCTTGACCCACCCTATAAATCCCTCCCCAAATCCAAACCTGCCTAGCGCCTCCCACAGATACTCCCACTCCACCCTGTCAAAGGCCTTCTCCGCATCCATCGCAGCCACCACCTCCCCCCTCCCCCTCCGAGGGCATCATGATAATATTCAGGAGCCTCCTCACGTTCATGTTCAGCTGCCTTCCCTTCACAAAACCCATCTGGTCCTCCCCAATCACTTCCGGGACACAGTCCTCTATTCTGGTGGCCAGAATTTTTGCCAACAGCTTGGCATCCACGTTCAGGAGCGATATTGGCCTGTAGGACCCACACTGAAGTGGATCCTTCTCCTTCTTCAGGATAAGCGAGATCAATGCCTGCGACATTGTCGGAGGGAGGGTCCCTCTCTCCTTTGCCTCACTGAAGGTTCTCATCAGGAGTGGGCTCAGCAGCTCCGAGAACTTCTTATAAAATTCTACAGGGAAGCCGTCCGGGCCTCGGGCCTTGCCTGTCTGCATGCCTGCCAGCTCCCTGACTACCTCCTCCAACTCAATTGGGGCCCCAAGTCCCTCCACCCGCTCTGCTTCCACCCTTGCGAACCTCAACCGGTCCATAAACTGCCTCATCCCTTCCCCCTTCCCGGGAGAATCTGACTCCTATAACCTCCCACAGAACTCCCTGAAGACTTCATTACCCCTCTCTGGGCTCAGCACTATGTTGCCTTCCCTATCCCGCACTCCCCCAATCTCTCTGGCCGCCTCCCTCCTGCGCAGCTGGTGCGCCAGCATCCTACTCGCCTTCTCCCTATACTCATAAACTGCCCCCTTTGCTTTCCTCAGCTGTGCCTCCTCCTTCCCCGTGGTCAGCAAGTCAAACTCAGTCTGTAATTTCCGGCGCTCGTTCAACAGCCCCACCCCCCACCCCCTCTGGGGCCTCCACGTACCTCCTATCTACCCTGAGTATCTCTCCCACCAACCTCTCTCTCTCCACCCTCTCCTTCTGTCTATGGGACCTAATGGAGATTAACTCTCCCCTAATGACCGCTTTCAGAGCCTCCCAAACCAGTGCCGCCGTTACCTCTCCTGTGTCGTTCGCTCCCACATAATTCTCAATACTCCTCCTTATCCACCCGCACACCTCTTCGTCCGCCAGCAACCCCACATCCACTCACCAGAGAGGGCGTTGACCCCGTTCCGCCCCCAGTCGCAGGTCCACCCAGTGCGGGGCATGGTCCGAGACCGCAATGGCCGAGTATTCTACCCCCTCCACCCTCGGGATTAACGCCCTACTCAACACAAAGAAGTCTATTCGCGAATAGACTTTATGGACATGGGAAAAAAAGGAAAACTCCTTCGTCCTTGGCCGCGTAAGCCTCCAGGGGTCCACTCTCCCCATCTGGCCCATGAACTCCCACAAGGCCCTGGCCGCGCCGGCCTCTTTCCCGTTCTGGACTTGGAACGATCCAAGCTCGGATCCAAGACCGTATTAAGATCCCCTCCCATTATCGGGTGACTTAACTCCAAGTCTGGGATCCTACCCAACACGCGCCTCATAAAGTCCGCATCGTCCCAGTTTATCCTGCCTGATGAACGACCACGCCTCGTCTGGAGTATCAAAATAGTGGTGTCTGTCCTGGTATGTTACCCACAGTCTCGCCGGGTGCAGGAGCCCAAACTTCACCCCTTTACTGTGGAGGACCGCCTTCGCCCGGTTAAAACCTGCACGCCTCCTCGCCAGCTCAGCTCCCAGGTCCTGGTAAATTCGGATCTCGCATTCTCCCACTTACTGCTCCGCTCTTTCTTCGCCCACTGCAGGACTCGCTCCCGGTCTGCCAAGCGCTGAAACCGTATCACCATCGCCCGCGGTGGCTCGTTTACCCTCGGCTTTCTGGCGAGAACCCTGTGCGCCCCATCCAGCTCCAAGGGCCGCGGGAAGGCCCCCGCGCCCATCAACATCCCCAGCATTGTGGCCACGTACGTGCTCGCGTCCGCCCCCTCCGCTCCTTCGGGAAGGCCCAGGATCTGCAGATTGTGGCTCCGAGACCTGCACTCAAGGTCATCCAGCCTCTCCTGCCATCTCTTATGGTGCGCCTCCACTTTCACTGCCAGGCCCAGGATCTCGTCCTCGTTCTCCGCCACCTTCTTCCTCACCTCCTTGATCTACTTCTCCTGCGCCTTCTGGGTCACCACAATTCTTTCCATGGAGGCCAACATCTCCGTTTTCAGCTCCATGAAGCAGTTTTTAAGGCGCTCCTGCTGTTCTCTGGCCCACTGGGCCCACACGTCCCGATCTTCTCCAGCCGCCATTTTGTCCTCCCGGACCTTCTTGACCTTCTTCCCCGGGTTTGTGCGTCTGCCGGCTCCGCTCCTGGTTCTCTCCATGCACCACCGGGGGGAGCCCCTCCACGTCCGTTCCCCCGCCTGTCCCTCCTGTCAATTACCGCCGCCGCTCCTTTTAGCGGCCCGAAAAACTGATCCCGGCGGGAGCTGCCGTTCGCGTGACCTAGCAGGTCATGGCCGCTACCCCATGCATCCAGAGTTAACGGGGGTTATTCAGGTAGCAACACTCTTGGTACAAACATGAACGTATTCTTCCTTTCATATTTTATCAAAAGCTGTGTTTATCCATTCCCCTTCCTCCTGAGCTCAGTTTGGCTGTGTGTTCTAATGGGTTTAATGTCAGCACTTTGGCCTTTTGTTTAGTAGCTACTTCCAACAGTTATGTATCTGCTGAAACTGGTAATGTTATTCATTTCTCCCAGTAAGTAATTCATCATAACGGCACTCTGATGAAAGAATCTTTGCAGCCTTCCATTACTGCTTGCCAACCCCATTGTTTCCCATTCCAGCAAGCACGATCCGACGCCAGAAGAGTTGTGAGTTTATACAAAACTGCGCACCATCCAACTTTGGCAATCTTTCCTATTTGGGTAAAGTTTTGAACATCATTGCAGTAATCAAGGTTTGAAAATGCAATGATTTAAATAGCTTTTTTTTTCTGGGGAGGGGGGGGGTGGGAGGAGAACAATGTAAAAGGGAACCAGGAGCTGATTATAAAATGTTTTCAGACAATATTTAGTAGGGATGGAAAAAAAGGTAGCTTATCTTGAAATTGTTTGGTGCTGTTACTTTCTGAGGTCAGATACAAATGTTTTTTTTTCAAAGGGACAATTTAGCATGGCCAATCCACCTAGCCGACACGACATTGGGAGTATGTGCAAACTCCACATGGACAGTGACCTCGGGCCAGGGTCAAACCCAGGACCTCAGTGCCGTGAGGCAGCAGTGCTAACCACTGTGCCACCATGCCGCCATCAATTACAAAAGTGATGTATGTGCTGTCTGAATGTTTGAAGTAACAAGATAGGTGTATAAATATACACCTATGAATATTAAAATACAATTTTCATACCAGAGTTGAAGGACCCTATACTGACTGGAGTCGCAATATCCCAAGTGAATTTCCTGTAAGCAATATGGCATCCATCAACTGATTATGTAATGCTCTAATTCTAAGTAAAAGTTCTTTGGGTAGTTTAAATGTATCTCTGATTGGATATTTGCACAAGAAAATCGTGCTCCATCATTCTCGGAAGCAGTTATTGTAGCTCTTGTGATACGGCCATTTCTTTAATAATCTTTATTGTCACAAGTAGTCTTACATTAACACTGCAATTAAGTTACTGTGAAAAGCCCCTAGTCGTCACATTCCAGCATCTGTTCGGGTACACTGAGGGAGAATTCCAAATGTCCAAATTGGCTAACAAGCATGCCTTTCGGGACTTATGGGAGGAACCTGGAGGAAACCCATGCAGACACAGGGAGAACGTGCAGGCTCCAAACAGAAATGACCCAAGCCGGGAATCGAACCTGGGACCCTGGTGCTGTGAAGTAACAGTGCTAACTACTGTGCTACCAAAGAGGATGTAACGTGCATGTAAAAGTAGATCTGGTTGAGGAGTTTGTTTTGTTTTTACTGAGGCAAGTGGATTGGTGAGGGTGAGATCAGAATTTCCTCTTGTGTTGGTTGGCTCACCACCTGCCGCAGACCCAGTCTGGCACATATCTCTCCTTCAGGGCTCAGCCGGAAGGATGATGGACATTGAAGTGCTCCTCGTATATGTGCTCTGCCCTTGCTGCCTTTCCAATTGGTGTTCAGCTTTTAGAGTGCTGATTTATCAGCTGATGGAGGCTGCTGAATGATAATTAGCATGAGGTTTCCGTGTCCATGTTTGACCTGGTGCTACATCCTCTGACTGTACACCACGGTCCTGCCACCTCTGGTGGATCTGCCATGGGGGCAGGACGTATCCTAATGACCGAGGAGTCTGGAATGTTAGCTGGAAGTAGGATTCAGTGAGTGAGATTCTGGCAGGCAGTTGCTAGCCTAATCTGAGGGGCAATTCTCCCAATTTTGGCAGATTTTTGTGAGAGAGATTTTGAGATCAACTGGACTGGAAATGCCCACTTTCATATTTATCTCTTTTCACAATGATGCAACTGTGACTTGCTGGGCCCTTCACGCTCTTTCAGAAGGCAGCTAAGAGTTGGCCTCATTGCTTAAAGTCTGGAGTCACATGTACACCAGACTGATTAAGCATGGCAAATTTCTTTCCCTAAAGGTCATTAGTGAACAGATGTGTTTGTACAATAATCCTTGCTATCCAACCACAGTGTGTGGGTAAAACAGTCAGGATCCTCGCAGCTAATTATTTTTGGATACCAAAAACCTTCTAAAACTTACTCTTGGTGCCTGTGTGTCTGAGAAAATTAGTGCAATTTGAAGAGTCCTCTTGAACCAGTGCAATCTGGGGGTCATGGAGTCTGATCCAGCATTCTAAGAACCAATGTAAATAATCAATCATGGAAAAATGAGCACAAGTGCCTTTGGGTGTAACTCATGTTCATAATTCCCCAACCTTTTGCGCCGGTTCAGCTGTTTCCAAGTGGATTGTGGCTATTACTGGTGTTGTCACTTCTTCCTTCACCTTGATGCTAAGTCTTGCATTTAAAACGAGGCTAGGTATAAAACTGGATCGGATGGTAAGATATCATCTCAATTTAATGTTAATTCCTTGTACAAAAAGCCATTCTCTAGACCGTGGGTGTGCTGCCTTCCTGTTCCATGTTGTGTTGTAACCACTTGCTCGCATGATAAATCCTCAACCAACTTTGCAGATTTGCCATTTCAGATTCAAGGAAGTTTATGTCCTAACACATTGTGGGATGACTGTCTCTTGCATCTATTCTTTTCAATCAAGATGGATTTTTTTTAAGAAACAAAGAAATAAAATTTTGAGGCAATTAGAAATTATTTTATTTGGAATACCCCGTGTTCAATGTTAAGCAGTAAAAGTGAAATGGCAGCTTTAATAACTGCAGTATAGAACTCGTGAGAACTGGACAAGTGTGGAATCTACAGAGATTTTGGATAAGATTCTTTTGATAGTCACATACCTAGTTTAAAAACTGTTGAAACTCTATCTCGAGCAGCCAACAGTTGATTTTCATAAGGTTAGGCTGAGTTGAAGCCAGACCCCAGAAATAAGATGAAAGGAAATGTCTCAACTATTCTGACCTCCAAAACCATGAGTACATGACCGTTTATCTGATGTGAGAGTACTATCACTGTGCCAAGCTGACACCTGCGAACCATTTCGATCCAATGTTAATACTTTCAGTGGGTGATCTCATTTATGCAAGTCACTTCACCAAGTCTGGGTCTTTTATTAATGAGTAACCTGGGAATATCCTTGTCTCATCAACCATTTAAATTTGTTAGACTTTCAGAAAAGATCACGCTGACCTTTATCTGCAACTTTTCTTCAGTTCCTTGAATTAATTCATCACCAATTAAAATGGCAGCATCACTAAAATGGAGCATTGTCCAAGGCTGAGAAACGAGCTATGGTATCTGAAAGATTTGGATTCGATTTATTGTCACGTGTACTGAGGTACAGTGAAAAGTATTGTTCTGCGTGCAGTCCAGACAGAATAATCTTTATTGTCACAAGTAGGTTTACATTAACACTGCAATGAAATTACTGCGAAAAGCCCCTAGTCACCACATTCCGGCGCCTGTTCGGGTACACAGGCAGAATTCAGAATGTCCAAATTACCTAACAGCATGTCTTTCGGGACTTGTAGGAGGAAACTGGAGCACCCGGAGGAAACCCACGCAGACACAGGGAGAACGTGCAGACTCCGCACAGACATTGACTCATACCGGGAATCAAACCTGGGACCCTGGAGCTGTGAACCGTGCTACCCACTGTGCTACATGATTCCATACATGAAAAAAGCATAGGACATTCGTAAATACACAATGTAAATACATAGGCATGGGTGAAGCTTACGGAGTGCAGTACTACACAGTAGAGAAGACGTGTGAAGAGATCAGTTCTGTCCATAAGAGGGTCATTCAGGAGTCTGGTAACAGCGGGGAAGAAGCTGTTTTTGAATCTGTTAGTGCGTGTTCTCAGACTTTTATATCTCCTATCCCTTGGAAGAGAGAATAACTTGGGTGGGAGGGGTCTTTGATTATGCTGCCCGCTTTCCCAAGGCAGCAGGAGGATGGGATGCGGGTTTGTGTGATTGAAAGGAAATTGTGTAACAAAATTTTCCAGTTTGCAGTAATATTTGTATCCATGCTTGTGTCTCTTTTTACAAGTGATTTTTCAAAAGATTAATAGCTTTGTTTGAGGAGAGTTGGAGCAGGTAAATTTTGGAGCTTGTAAAATTTGTCATCCCTTGCATCAACACACCTTGGTTGAGATTCTTCCAATTGGAAACTAAGTGCTCCATCAAAACAGTGATTCCTGCTGGTGTTAGGAGCGAACTCGACGTGGCACTCAAATGTTTTACCCAGGATCAAGTTTTCTGTGCCATTCAGTGGCACATCGGAGTTGTTGCTGGACCTAATCTCTCTGACAGGTCCCACTCTGATTCCAAAATGCCACTGCAGCGCCCCCTACCGATCGCTGGCAAAGTCCTCCCACCCTGATCACTGACGAGGCCCCCCCCCTTCAAGCCACTTGGCAGTGCCAACCTGGTGGCTAGCCCTCTGAGGGGTGGTAGGTACCCTTACTTGCCTCCAAGGTGTCGAGGGGGCTCCTTCATAAAAGGTGGGGGTCGGGTGCTTGAAATTAGCTGGACGGGCTCAGGTCGGGGGTCTTTCCTGAGATGGTGGTCATTGAACAAGTCTTCCCATCTGCAGCCATTAAACCCTTTAAACACTCAGCATGCCAAGTTCAAAGATCTGTAAGGTGATGGTAAACCCCCTTTAATGTGGGGGAAACTTTTGAAGTGGTTTCTTTTCAGTCAACCTAATTGCCCTTTTGCTTTCTCTAGCCTATTTGTTTGCCTAAAGCCTGAGATTTTTAATTGTTGAATAAAGAGGCTTTCTACAGAACCTTTGTTTTAAATTTATGGACTAGTGGTCATTATCCAGCATATAACAGTATTTGTATATTTTTAGGCAATTTTGAAGTGATATCATTGAATATTTTTTAAAAGAAGCTGGTGTCTTTGCCAAAAGAGAAACTCCAAAGAGCAAGAAAGGAATGTTACCTCCGTATTTGGGGGTTTCTGTGCAGCTTGACTCCTGAACGTTTCTTGAAATAATGTTGCAGCACCTCGCAATGTTTTTTTTTCTGTAAGAAGGCTGTTTAAAAGTGCAAACACTGATATGAGATGCAAGAATTATGTTGCATCACACCGCTGCCAAAACCCTGGAACTTCCTCCCTAATAGCACTGTGGGTGTACTTACATCAAATGGGCTGCAGTGGTTCTGGTAGGCAGCTCACCACCACCTTCAGAGGGCAGGTGGGGAACAAATGCTGGCCTAGCCAGTGACGCCCACACCCCGTAAAAATGAATAAAAGAAGATCCAGTGAAATTTCTCACTTTAGGGGAGCACCTTTTCATAAGACTGGTAGCCAAATGCTAAACTCATAGCAGTGATTTTAGCTAAATTTGGAAGCAAATTTATCAGTGTTTGCTGCAGTAGAATTTGCACCAGCATTTAAAGCAGGAATTTCTCATGCTTACAGACTATTGGAGACAGATTATGTGGTTATCATTTACTAACATGCATTGTGTTTCAGCCACTCGGGGTTTGCAAAGGAATTGGGAGGGGGTTCACAGTCCGTCTGATGAAAGGACAACAGCTCGTCATCTTTGATCCATGAAGCCAGATCTGCTGACTATTTCCAGCATTTTCTGTTTTTATTTTCGATTTCCAGCATCGAGAGTATTTTGACTCATTAGCAATCGTAGTTTGTTAAATGGCTTGTGGAGAACAGTTAGAGTATCACATATTTCTATTGTTAGTAGAGGCAGCTTTAGGTGTGGCGTACCCACTATTTACCTAAATGATTTTTTGTCGTATACGCCAGCAAGGAGCACAAGGTAGCTGCAAATTTGCAATTAGGCCTAGAGATTAAATGTCAGTGTGTGCTGTCTGGTTCTATTCATTGTGCCCCAAGAGAGGACCTGCTGTATAAACAGAATGTCACTCAGCTTGTTAAATAAATCCTGAGAAAGGTTGAATGCCGATTAGTGACTATTCCGACATTTTTAATATAATAGTTCATGTTCAAACAGCCTTACACAAGTAGCATGTCATCATTAGAGCAGCAAAGCATAACCATTCCTTTTTGTTGCTGCAGGTGATGAATATGAGGTGTGCGCTATTTGTTTGGATGAGTATGAAGAAGGTGACAAGCTTCGCATCCTGCCATGTTCACATGGTAAGCAAGTACTTCTTGATCCTGTAACAAGCAAATTTCCAGCACATCAATATTAGATGGTGAAATTTGTATTCAATAAAAATCTGGAATTTTAAAAAGTCTAACAATGACCTTGAAACCATTGTCGATTGCCCGAAAACACCATCTGCTTCACGAATGCCCCTTATGGGAAGGAAATCTACCATCCTTACCCGGTCTGGCCTACTTGTGGCTCCAGACTCACAGCAATGTGGTTGACTCTTAACTGGCCCCTCAAGGGTAATTAGGGATGGGCAAAAATGCTGACACAGCCTGCGATGCCCACACCCCATGAATGAATAAAAAAAGATTAGCTTCAGCCCCAAGCCTCTTCTTACACACCAAAATAGAGAATTAAAATGTCTTTGCTATTTGTTTCCTCTATATTTACCCATTTCATACTCCTAGTTAGAATTTCATGACACTGAAGTGCCAAATGTACAAATGAAAAATGCTTTTTAATGTGACCTGATTCTATCTCATTCACAGTCCACATGTCCATGTCACTGTTTATTTCTACACAAACCTGTCAGCTGATCTAATGGAAGACTGAAGGATAAATATGGTTAATTACTGTAGTAATTTGCAAATGTCATAAAATAAATTTTTGTGTTTTCCCCCTAATTTATGTACCTAGCGTACCACTGTAAATGTGTGGACCCATGGCTGACGAGAACAAAGAAGACCTGCCCTGTCTGCAAACAGAAGGTGGTGGCATCTCAGGGAGAATCTGATTCGGAAACTGATGATGTAGACAGCAGCCATGAAGAAAACGACGATGCCTCCGAGAACACACCTCTGCTGAGGTCATCACTGGCTTCCACTAGTGCTCACTCTTTTGGTACCATGTCAGAATCTCGATCTCGCCAAGAAGCAGTGGAGTCATCGGAATATGAGGAGGAGGAAGAGGGAGATAGCAGCGAGGCTGAGGATGGAGTCAATGAAGAGACAGTAGTTCAGATGCAGCAGGAAAACCCTGAAGCCATTGTTGAAGAGAGAGGAACGAGAGAGTCTGCCGCAATAGTTTGATTTTGTTTTTTTTTAAAAGAACACATGAAACCTGCACACACTCTGAAACGATGTGTCAAAATTAAAAGTTCAGGAATTTTTTTCCATTTGCTTTGCCAGTTTATGCATTGCAACTTCACAACATATATATGCAAATTTTGTAGAAATTTAATGTTTCACTGCTCTCTGCTCATTTTTTTTGCTAGAATGAAGTGCGGCAACCGTCTACCGATGTTTGGGGGTTAACATCAAACAACACTGATGCTTCCTCCTCCCTCTTCTTTCCCCCCCCCCATCTCAATCATTGCTGTATTTTTTGCAATAGTTGCAGTACTGCTGGCAACCTGTAAAACTGTTACATTGATCATCCAACCATGGTGGTCATGTTCAACATGTTATCCAGATACTAAGAAAATGATTTTAACAAAAACAAACTTAAACAAAAATGGCTCTCAGTTTCTTTGTAAAATGCTTCGTATAATCATGTTATTATAGCGATTTCCTGAATGTTCTGCACCAGAACCCAAGAATCCTCCTCAAATTGTTTCAAATGTAAGTACATTTTGCTTAATTTACCCAAAACGATTTATTGAAGTTGAAATTCTCAACTCATTTTGAATTTGGTTTTTAAATAGGGATATGCTGCATCTGGTTTGTAATTATAAATCAATAAATTTACCCACTTAAAAGTAGGAATTGCCATACCAGCCTCCCCGAACAGGCGCTGGAATGTGGCAACTAGGGGCTTTTCACAGTAACTTCACTGAAGCCTACTTGTGACAATAAGCGATTTTCATTTTCAGTTAAAAGGCTAATTTTCTCCTGTGCATTATGTATTTATTAGTTTCCAGTTTTATTTTAGTGATTTTTTGGGGGATTGCAGCCATCGAGTAGAATCCAGTAGGGTAGTATGGAATACTTTGTTATAATTCCCAAGTTTGGTTTTTAATTGAAGCTACTTGAACAAACCTGAGCACTGCTGCCTCACGCCGCTGAGGACCTGGGTTCGATCCTGACCCCGGGTCACATTCTCCCAGTGTCTACGTGGGTCTCACACCCCCCCCCCCCCCCCCCCCCCCCAAAAAAAAAACATGTGCAGGGTAGGCGCATTGGCCATGCTAAATTGCCCCTTAATTGGAAAAACAATTGGATACTCTACATTTATTTTTTAAAATACTTGAACAAACTTTCTATTTTCTGTCATTTTGTTCAATCACATCTAGTTTTATCTGCGCTATGTACCATTTTGGTGTATAAATAAAATCGTAAATGAAGATGATTCTTAATTTTTAAAAATACTGTAATGGAATTAACTTCCAAACTATTGCATGTGATTGTGATGATGCTGCTAACTGGATGTGATATTTCACACAATTTATTTGAAGTTCTTAGCTGGTCGCTAATTGATGTGGTTGACTGGGAAATGTAATCAAATGTCAAATTGTTAACGCCATATAATCAGTGGTATTTCTTTCCATCTCTTGCAACTCATCACTTTTATTATATGGGTGACAATATGCATGTTATTTTGGTGACAATTAATTGTCCATTGAAAATATGCAGAAAAAGCCTAGCTTGTGACAAAGTAACATTAAGACTAGATTTGATCTATATTATGGACCACGTTAAGTTTCCAAACGATCTTTTTAGATTTTCAAAAAGCTAGACTGGGTACTTATAATTGGAGTGATGTAAGTGTGTGGGCATTTCTTAAAGATGGAGACAGGGAAGGGCAGCACGGTGGCAGTGGTTAGCATTGCTGCCTCATGGCGCTGAGGTCCCAGGTTCGATCCCGGCTCTGGGTCACTGTCCGTGTTTGCATTCTGCCCCCACAACCCAAAAAGATGTGCAGGGTAGGTGGATTGGCTATGCTAAATTGTCCCTTAATTGGAAAAAATGAATTGGGTACTTTATTTTTTTTTAAATTTAAAGTGGCAACAGGGTTTGACTATGATCTTGATGTCTTTATCCATTTGGGCCCTACTAGATATTTTTTTTAATGTACAGAGATCTGTTGTTCTGAAGTAGTTGATTTTCTGCATTAGAATTTTAAAAATGTTTGATCCTATCTCTTTCAGATTCTGCTTCCAATTCCTCAAAACTAAGATTTATTTTTAAGGCGTGTGTTGGATGTGCTATTTTGGTGTTTGAATGTGCCTTATGTATTTTTAAAAAACATTATCATATCCCCCTTGCTGCCAAAATCAACTTTAAAATTGAGGATGTGTTCACTGAAATGACTAAGTTCTAGCACAGTGGAATCTTGGTCCATGCACGTTTGCAAAGTTAGTAAAAGTATGTATGGAACTTGTGTACTTGGATCAGCTTATGGGTTGATCTTACATTTGTTTTCGTTTTATGAACATAGAACCTTCAAAAATTGTAACAGAATGATGGTAGATGAGGCGAGGGGGGGAGCCATAGCTTTATTCAGATTTTGTGGCAATGGAAAGTTTGAGTAAGCTTTGCAGTAAATCAGATAGGCATTAAAGAGTCAACCAGTCCCTCAAATCTAAAACATCAGACTCTGGAAATGAAATGCAGCTGTTTATTTCCCATCCTCCATGGCATTCTGTTCATTTAGCTTGAGCTGCAGAATAAAATGTACCTGTTTGTATTTGGCATGTGTCCCTAACATAGCAATGCCAGCTTACCTGATGTAATTTCATACAAGTGAGTTTATGGATCATTGTTCCTACCCAAAATGAATGTTTTACAATTCTAACCGGTTATGGAATCGTGGGCACAACATGATAGTATTCAACAAATGCCTCTTTGTTGGATAACCTTTTTAATCTAGTGTTTATAAACATGGGATGACCTCATTGGGACAAGTGGCTGCAGACTGTTAACCCATTTTAAAGGAAATAAGGCTGTTGTGCAGATTGTCCCTTTCCTGAGCTGCTGCAGTCCTTTTATGCCACTGAGCTGTTATTGACCATAAGTTCCAAGAATCTGTTTGGTTCTGTTAATGGACAATGCACTGCTGCTATATAACACATTGATGGGCAGCCCAGCTTTCACCATGTTGAAAAAGCCATGAGCACATGAGGCACATCTGATTTTTTAAAAAAATTTTAATTTGCTGTAATATTGCACTGATCAGCTTCAGAGGTTGCAAGTGTACCTGCCACTGTATTTTGAAATGTTACTTTATCATTTAATATTGGTGCACGGTGTTGGGCTGGGGCAGGGGGTTGTATAGCTCAGTTTGCTATAATAATGTTTGTAAATTAATTCATTCCATTCAACTAATTTTGTACTCTATTTTTAACCTGCATTTTTTTAAAACTTAAATTGACATGACTAGGCGGGAATGTGTCCAAAGAAAATCCACCTCTTTGGCTTTGTTCTATCCCTCCACCCAGTATCTATTTTCATTTTTGAAAACTTTACACTAAGTTGATTCACCCAAAGATAAATATTTGATTTTTTCCCTAATTTTTGAGACACATTCCCCCAAAGTAAATGTAGACATTTCAAAGCATTAATACAAGAGTTCATTTTTGAATGTGTTTATAAATGCTGTAAATGTACAACAGTTGTAAATAGAATACACAGCACTCCAAAGCTATAATACAAATGTATCCAGTTCTCTTTTCAAATAAAGCTATGTAAATTGAAAAGTTGGGCTAAGATCGTGTGATCATTTCATGGAATAAAGGACAATATTTCCAAAGGCCTCATTTTTAGTGCAAAAGTAAATTTGATTCTAGTTCAAGAACAGGGCACACTAACAAAACATGGGTTTTATTTTCCCATGTAAATAGCCACAAATTTAGTCTTGCATCGTGACCTTATGACCACAGTAGGGCCAACTGATGAGAGCCTGATCCAATAATTTGAGGTTGGATATTCACGAATTAGCATATAATAGAAATTCCAGCCTTTATCTTTTTTGCAGCAGCCACACTGTGCATAATGCTCCTGGCTGTACCTGAGGCTGATTACTATGCAGTGACCTCTGTTGGAAAAACATTTGCAAACTATGTCTATCATCCAGGCTCATGTAAGAAATGGCCACATAGAAGATGCAGAAAGGGTAAGTAGTTGGCCCTTCAAGCCTGTCCTGCTTTGTAGTAAGCAAGTGGATGTTATTCCATCACACTCCTTGTGCTTTGTAGATTGAACAGGCAGGTGGTCCAATTCACCTAATCAGTACATCTTTCAGGACTTGAAACTAGGGGCTATAGATGTACTGAATCCAGTTTCTAGGCCAGACTTTCCATCATTGATCTACCCTGGTTGGACATTTCCTTTCAATTTAAGGATCTACAAATACATGCTTCATGCTTACAGTAGACCATTTAGTTTTAATGGTCTACAATATAATTCCTCCCCCTACCATTTCATGTCACATTTAAACCTAAGAAATCTAAAACGCCTAGACTTCAAAATAAATAAGTACCTACCTTGAAAGGTTGTGTGCACAGGATGTAGGCCAACAGTTGCCTGGGAAAAGTCAGTGCTCCAGTGGTTTCCTAGCTCCTATGCTAGGTAGGAAACCAGAACTTTCCATTCTTCCCACAAACACCCTTGCAAGAGGTTAAGGAAGCATCTGAGGGGGTTGCGTTGCACAGTGCTTTTTATTTGAAGTGAGGAATCGACAATGGAGCTTGTTGCTTACCCTTGATTCTTGCCTATGTTTCATTTACCACTAGTCAATGCACCCCACTCCCAATTAAATCCGCAGCATCCATGGGTACACCATGGAAGTACTACTTGTACTACTCCCAATTTTTATGTTAACAAGATCAGAGTTGCAATAGCTCTGAAGAGCTGAATGATCTTTTACTGTAAGTGTCTTGCAGGCGGCAACAGCAGAAGATGCTCTGCAAATTGCTCAGTCAGATCTATCATGATCCATTCCCACAGGACATGAGCATTTCAAAAGGATTATTTTCAACTCTTAGGAAACAGATGTGCAAAGTATAAAAACACCATTATGGAGAATACTCACTCCTTACTGCAGCCCCTGACGACAGAACACCCAATGAACAGACAAAACAGGTAAAATTATTAAACTAGTGCAATTTCAGTCAATGATGAAATCAGAGGGACTTTCAGAAGATAAAGTTGCAGGTTTTAGAAGGACTTCACAAATCTGTAAAAAAAACTCCAGACTGGAACTGCCTTCACAAATGTAAGGCAGGTAAGGGGTATAAAATTGTGCAGCTTAGACTTCAGATACCAGTAAATGGTGGCATACAGTTGGTTGCACTAAATGATTCAAGTTGGGCTGATGGGCAGGCATCAATTCAAGCCAGATTCAGTAAAGATGTGGACCATGCAGGGATGTCAGGATTTAGGGAAGAGTGGTCCAACCAACTCCTGGAAGATGTGCCACCATTCCATTAGATCATAACCAAAGTGCACCTCAACTCAATTTTCCAATTAGTCTTGTTAGTTTGGTAAATTTCTATTGCAGATCTTGTATGGAAGAGAAAGGTCACATTTCTACTACCATTAGTTTGGTAAATGTCTATCTTTCAATTCCCCTCACCACAGAATTACCTCATCCTCATTATTATTAATGACTCCAATCACCTTGAGGAAACTAGCAGATATTCATGAAAGGCTGGTCTTGTGCATTCCACAAAATAAAAATGATCCGAGCTTTGAACCAACTTAATTAACCAGCAAGTGGAATTGTCCTTTAAAAATGATGGGCACCACAGTGGCACAAGGACCCAGGTTCGATCCTGGCCCCGGATCACTATCCATGTGGAGGTTCCACATTATCCCCATGTCTGCAAGGGCCTCACCCCTACAAACAAAAATGTGCAGGGTAGGTGAATCTACCAAGAAAATAGGAGAGGGAAATGCAGTGGAGGGGGTTTAAGAGAAGGTCTACAAAATGATCCTGAAGCCAAGATCTGAAAGCAAAAGTTGAACAGATCTGCCTTTGCAGTCCAGAAACAAGGTTGGTAGAAGTACAAATCAATTCTTCAAAAAGGTTTGATTTCAAAGAGTAGGTCAATTTCAGTTATACCAATGGTGGTACATTCACATTTTAGGCATTGGCCAATCTTGATGTTTTTTGACTTTTAAATATTAATGACCCTCTCCAAACATACAAAAACATACAGCCAACATTTGGTTGGAATAGATTTATTTCATCTGTCTGTAAACAAGGTGGTTTAACAGTTATGCCATTTTGTAAATGCATATTAAATCAGATGAGTTAGACTGTATCCCAGATGTAACAAAAGTGCAGGGAAAGAAAATGGACAAGTCAGCTACAAGAATTTTTAAATCTGTACATATTTCACATGGCCTGAACATTGAGTATATGCTAGAATAACGCCCCTAAGGAAGTGCCGTTCGACTGAAAGCCTTGCAGCGGCAGTTAAAATCCATCTCACAACAGCAACAGATCAAATCTCTATGCAGTATGGCACAGGATACACGAACATTTGCAAAATAATTTCACAAGACAGCCAAGTGTGATTATTCCAACCAATACCATCTCCCGTTTTATTCATGTGAATACAGAAGTTTTATAATTTGTTTGAACAGAACATAAGTTAGTACCGTGCTCAAAACAGACATTTCCACAGATTTCAAAACTAGGAGCACAAGGCAATTTTTCCAGTTTCCTTCTGCAGCATGGGCTTACCAGATCTAATGCATCAATTCCCTTGATTTGAAAGATTTTAAACAGTTTGTGATTTCTATATCGGAGACTGCCATCCACAGATGCTAACAAAAGCCCTTGACCATCAATCAACTTTCTCATGGAAAACTTTAATATATTCATTTAAATTGCCAATGTAGCAGAGGAGTGGCAGTAATCCTTTACAATGGCATTTTACAGCAGTCAGTCCTCTTTTTAAAAAAAAAAACCCAAGCTGCAACTTAATTGGTCCTATGAAGCACTCAAAACTGGACACTCCAGATGGTTATGTTTGGGATATCTATTGTCCAAAATGGCAACCTTTATTTAAAAAATTAAACTTACATTAAAGGAGCTGGCAAAACAACATTTAAGTGCCTGAGCTATTGCAAAGATGGAATGTCCCTGGAGATTAAACTGATCAAAGTCAGGATTGTGACATGCCCATGGGGAGAAAAAAGTCGTCATTTACACTCACCTAGAGCAGTTCTGCAATTACACCCATGAAGTCAAGAATGCATACGGTTTAATACTAATGTTAAAAGTTCAGATTAAAGAGTGTATCCGCAAAACTATCCAACACAGGAGATGTAATCAGGTAATGAAACTGAAGGAAAATCCAGATGCTTTAGCAATGAGAATGGGCAATGAAGTTACAAGGAAAGTTAGGGCAGAAATATTATGGCAAGCAGACTAAGGATGCAGCTACCCTCCCAACATGCTTAAACAAAACAGGAAGACTAGATGAGCTCTGCAACTGCTCAAAGTGCTGACTCAGCAACACTTAAATCTGAGATTGTACTACCAGCACCTTCAATTTTTTTTTTTTTTTTTTTAAGTATTTCAATGGGGAAGTGGAAGGGAGAGAGAGAATAATCAGAACCTGGTTTGGTGACTTTGGATGGCAATAAACTTTCTAAATGCTAAAACAAAGCAATGCCCAGGCTTAGCAAGTCAGCCCTATTTGTTTTTTTTTTTTTTTTTGCAACAATATCAAAAGTAATAACATGCATATCACCATTTAGTTATTGTGCTAATGGTGCCAAAACATGGGATTTACTTTCCATTACACCTATAATGTTATTACAATTAAGTGGTAACGGGTGGAGGGAGAGAAAGGGAATCAATGAAATCGGAAATGGATAAATTTTAAAAATACTACCAACTACAGTCTGGTAGCACTGCCAATTAAACTGGGTGGCAAGAGGGTGAATGAGCTGCTAGGTGGATGGGAAGAGGCTACTTAGCATCCAGAATTCCTCAGGTATGCAGCCATGGTAAATGCTTTCTTGCCTCCATGGACACTTTCCTTTCCCATGACTACAACCATTGCTGGAGTACATAAGGAAAAAAATGAAAATTTGAACTTTCCCCATCAATACAAGGATAGAAAGGAGACATGGGTTCATACCCCCATAACCCTGCATTGCTATTAAACTTTCTGTAACTTCAATGTGAAAGAGTAGGTGACTGCTAAAAGGAAACTTTAATAGCAATTTTTAAACTACTGAATAGGAATCCTGGCCAACTAGAATCCAGATTCTCTCAAGTATTTTGCCATTCCGAATGCCTTCTTATTCAAGAGTCCTCCGTGGGTCCCGTCTTTTCCCATTACAAAGACCAAGACTGAAAGAAAAAAGAAAATATTTTAAGTACAATATGGACATTAATAGTGAAGTTATAAAGCATTAGTCAACAATTTCTTTGGATTTCTTTTCCTGCAGAAATGGTTTACTGATTTCAAGTTAAACAAACCCACAATAACCAGGTCCTTTAGCACAATTCTGACTAAAATATTTCTGTTAAAATACAGTAATAATGCTGCAAGACAATTACATTTAATGATACAGTACAAAAAATGCAAATGAGAAATTATCACAATACATAAATATGGCCCTACACCATTTCAAACCAACTTAATCTAATTTACACATCAAAAGTAACCCATCTTAAAAGTTAAACTTTAAAAGAAAATCCATGTAAATCACAGTATCACCACCACCGTTGGCCCACAAAGGCAGTATTACAAGTTCTCAGCCAGCCCACCAGGATAGGACACAGCAGAACCAGAGCCAGACCATCATTCTTTACATAGACAATACAAGAGTATCCATTAAAATTCTAGGTCAGTGACCAAAATGGCAAAAGCTCTTCAGAGTAACGCACACTGTATTTATGACGTAACTTAAGATTGCCTTCTTCAATCCCTGCACAATAGAATGTTATCATTCCACTAGTGAAAAGGGCAGTGGGGAGATGCCTGGGAAAGGCGGGGGAAACAAATTTTGGAAAGTCAATTGATCAGCATGGTTTTCTGCAAAACTAAATCTTCATTTCTGGACCAGAGAACAAGAAGCCATAAAAGAAAAGCCAAGAGTGGCAATGTTTTAGTGCGGTGTTGGGCAACATGCAGCCCAGGGGCCACATACAGCCCATCTGGAATCAGAGCGTGACCACAAAACATTGTGGACTGCCACATTGCATGAATTTTTCATTCACGTAGTTTTTTTCTATCGGTATAACTGAAGTGAAATGCAAGTAAAGCAAGGGCAAGTGAAATGAGGTGCGTGCTGATTGCTCACAACAAAGAACAAAGAAAAGTACAGCACAAGAACAGGCCATTCAGCCCTCCAAGCCAGTGCCGACCATGCTGCCCGACTAAACTACAATCTTCTACACTTCTTGGGTCCATATCCCTCTATTCCCATCCTATTCATGTATTTGTCAAGATGCCCCTTAAATGTCACTATTGTCCCTGCTTCCACCACCTCCTCCAGTAGAGAGTTCCAGGCACCCACTACCTGGTGTAAAAAACTTGCCTCATACATCTACTCTAAACCTTGCCCCTCGCACCTTAAACCTATGCCCCCTAGTAATTGACCCCTCTACCCTGGGGAAAAGCCTCTGACTATCCACTCTGTCTATGCCCCTCATAATTTTGTAGACCTCTATCAGGTCGCCCCTCAACCTCCTTCGTTCCAGTGAGAACAAACCGGGTTTATTCAACCACTCCTCATAGCTAATGCTCTCCATACCAGGCAACGTTCTGGTAAATCTCTTCTGCACCCTCTCGAAAGGCTCCACATCCTTCTGGTAGTGTGGCGACCAAAATTGAACACTATACTCCAAGTGTGGCCTAACTAAGGTTCTATACAGCTGCAACATGACTTGCCAATTCTTATACTCAATGCCCTGGCCAATGAAGGCAAGCATGCCGTATGCCTTCTCCACCTGTGTTGCCTCTTTCAGTGACCTGTACACCTAGATCTCTCTGACTTTCAATACTCTTGAGGGTTCTACCATTCACTGTATATTCCCTACCTGCATTAGATCTTCCAAAATGCATTACCTCACATTTGTCCGGATTAAACTCCATCTGCCATCTCTCCGCCCAAGTCTCCAAACATTCTAAATCCTGCTGTATCCTCTGACAGTCCTCATCGCTATCCGCAATTCCACCAACCTTTGTGTCGTCTGCAAACCTACTAATCAGACTAGTTACATTTTCCTCCAAATCATTTATATATACTACAAAGAGCAAAGGTCCCAGCACTGATCCCTGCGAAACACCACTGGTCACAGCCCTCCAATTTGAAAAGCATCCTTCCATTGCTACTCTCTGCCTTCTATGACCTAGCCAGTTCTGTATCCACCTTGCCAGCTCACCCCTGATCCTGTGTGACTTCACCTTTTGTACTAGTCTACCATGAGGGACCTTGTCAAAGGCCTTACTGAAGTCCATATAGACAACATCCACTGCCCTACCTGCATCAATCATCTTAGTGACCTCCTCGAAAAACTCTATCAAGTTAGTGAGACACGACCTCCCCTTCACAAAACCATGCTGCCTCTCACTAATACGTCCATTTGCTTCCATATGGGAGTAGATCCTGTCTCGAAGAATTCTCTCCAGTAATTTCCCTACCACTGACGTAAGGCTCACCGGTCTGTAGTTCCGTGGATTATCCTTGCTACCCTTCTTAAACAGAGGAACAACATTGGCTATTCTCCAGTCCTCCGGGACATCACCTGAAGACAGTGAGGATCCACTGTGGGGAACAACATTGGCTGTGAGCCATGCACTCCCTCTTTGTCCAAAGTTTGAACATCTATTTTTGTTTTGACCATTTGAAGTTGATAGTTCTATTAATATATAAAGTTATGTATAATATAAAGCTAAAGCAAATGGAATTGCAGGTAGTGCCTGGAGATGGATAGAAAACTGATTAGCAGACAGAAAGCAAAAATTTGGAATAAATGGGTCTTTCTGATTGGCACCCAGACTAATGGGGTACCGCAGGGATCTGTTCTGAGACCCCAACTGTTCACTTTATATAGTAATGATTAGGACATGCCAATTAAATGTAGAATTACCAAATTTGCAAATGTTACAAAGTTGGGTGGTGGGTGAGCTGTGAGGAAGACGCAGAAACGCTTCAGTGGGATTTGGACAGGCTGCACGAGGAGGCATATGCATGGCAGAAGAATAAATGAGGGTATTCACTTATTCACTTGGGTAGCAAAAATAGAGTGGCAGATTATTTGAATAGTTGCAAATTGAGAGAGGTGGCAGCGAGACCTTGGTGTCCTCGTGCATCAGTTGCTGAAAGTAAGTGGTAGATTCAGAAGAATGTTCCTGATGGGTGAGGGAGCCCAGAACTAGGGTTCATAGTTTGACGATAAGGTGCAACTCTTTTAGGACTGAGGTGGGGAGAAATGTCTTCACCCAGAGTGTGGTGAATCTATGGATTCACTACCACAGTCGTTGAGGCAAAGACAGTGTAATTTCAAAAAGTAATTAGATATAGCTCTTGGGACTAAAGGGATATTGGGGGGGGAAATCCAGGTATTGAATTTGATCAGCCATGATCATATGAATGGCAGAGCAGGCTAGAGGGTCGAATGACCTCTTCCTGCTAATTATTACACATTTTTCAGAACTCAGAAATATTCAGCATATATTAAATCCATTTAATCTTATTCATGGGATCATGTTAGTGAACAATCCTGGTTTCAATCTTGCGGCCCACTCACTTACCTAGGTTTCACATCACTGTTTTAGAGGTTACGAACATTCTTCATCATCACCAGGCCCAAGCTCCAGAATTCCTTATCGAAATGTCTCAAAACCTACCTCTGACCATAAGTTGATAAGATATGAACAGAATTAGGCCATTTGGCCCAACGACTCTGCTCTGCCGTTCGATCATGGCTGATCGCATCCTGGCCTCAACTCCATTGTCCTGCCCATTTTCCATAACCCTTCAAAGGCACTGCCAATTAAAAATCTGTCTGTAACTCCTTCAATTTACTCACTGTTCCAGCATCCACCGCACTCTGGGGTAGCAAATTCCAGAGATTCACAACCCTTCAGGAAAAGTAGTTTCTCCTCAACTCAGTTTTAAATTTTCAGGCAATGGGGCAGGCACGGTCTCTGGGTGGCCCCCAGGCCCACCTCCCCTTTAACTATGTGCCCACCCAGCTGTAGCCACCTAACTTGGCCAACTCCCGATTTAAAATGGCGAACGGCAAAGGCTGATGGGAAAGTCAGCCAACAAAGACAGAAACCGGCAGGTGCAGGTTTGCTGTGTATTAAAACTCTGCAAAAGGCCAGACAACATCGATACCAGCGACCATCAGCATAATAATGTAGCAGCCATCTACATACGAATGAGCAATCCCCGGGGACAATAGCAACATTTGGGACACTCAAAACTAAGCCAGACTCCCCGGCGCGAGCAGGTGCCAATACAAAGGAGGTGAACAAACACCTCAAGACCGCACATCGATCAGGGAACCGCTCCAGTATTGGAGAAATCGAACCAAGCGATTGGGACAAAGTCCAATCACTTGGGACCAGGTACAGGGTCCGCCCCGAAAGGCAGGAAGCCCCTGGGGACTATAAGAGTTAAGCCCCAAGTTCAAATCTCGCTCTCTTCATCCTGCCCGGGTCACTCAGCAACACAAACCAACATTGACCGTGACCGGTACAGTGACCACCGACAGAAGTCTTAATTCAACGCTCGCTACGAGATAGGCGCTCCTAGCTACCAATCCGTACCAACTTCGAATCCCGCAGACTCAGAACCCGAACGAAAGGCCATTTGTTCCCCTGACCTGGTGGGCCAGTCCGAAGTTAAGTATAGGCCTGTTAGTTGTAGAAGTAGCTTAGACGTAGAATTTGTGCATGAGTAGCGATTACTGTGTATAATAAATGTGCTTGGATTTGAATCTTACTAATCGGTGTATTGAGTTATTGATCATTACTTGGACTTGAACCTCGTGGAGGTATAACGATACCTGGCGACTCGAGAGCAAAGGTAATAAAACAGAGCAATTGAACCAACGGGAAAAGTTAGCAACACAGCCTCGTGAATCCAGCTGAGACTCCAGGACTCACCACCTGTAGTGGGCACCACATCCAACTGGCACTACTGGGGCTAATGTTCTCAGGCAATCCAATTAGCCAGCAACTCTCCAAGGACTTCCTCCCAAGATAGGGCTGAAGTATTGACATGCCTTTGGAACCCACAGTCTTGAGCTTTCTATCCTGACATGGGAGATAACCAACTACAATTTGGAACTGATGGAAGGTAATCAACACAATACATAAACTTTCTCGACATGCAATCAGAGCTATCGAATATTTGCAGCATTGTTTTTATGGGCATGTTTTTCTTTAACCCATCTTACACCATGTAGTTTTATATTCTTTCAGCAGACTGTGAAGCACAATTCTAGGAACTGAAGTCAGTGTTAATTTCATAACATTCTTTATTGTTTCAAGTAGGCTTGCATTAACACTGCAATGAAGTTACTGTGAAAATCCCCCAGTCGCCACACTCCAGCACATGTCCGGGAACACGGAGAATTCAGAATGCGCAAATTACCTAACAGCATATCTTTTGGGACATGTGGGAGGAAACCAGAGCACCCGAAGGAAACCCACGCAGACACGGGGAGACCGTGCAGGCTCCGCAGAGTGAACCAAGCCGGAAATCGAACCTGGGACTCTGGCACTATGAAGCAACAGTGCTAACCACTCTGCCACCGTGCGGCTCTAAATGACAATGCAATTGTTGGAAAATTGATTCACATGGCTAAACAGTCAAAGAAAGAGCTATAAGAGCAACAGTTGCTACCTCAACCATTATGAAATTAGTTTGGCGCAAAGTTAGTTATAAGTTAACCAGATAAACATCCACAGGAGAGGAAGTAGTGAGCACACAGATGTGAGAAGTAAACATTCAGCAGAACATATCTGTCAGCATGGTTTGTTTTTCTCTTTTTTAAATAAATTTAGAGTACCCAATTCTTTTTTTCCCCAATTTAAGGGGCAATTTAGTGTGGCCAATCCACCTACCCTGCACATCTTTGGGTTGTGGGGGTGAGACCCACGCAGAGGGGAAAATGTGCAAACTCCACACTGACAGTGACCCTGGGCCAGGATCAAACCCGGTTCCTCAGCGCTGTGAAGTAGCAGTGCTAACCACCCCCACCATCCAGCATGGTTTTATAAATGGGCACGGTAAGGCATAGGAAAGCATATGGACACAATATCTTCCCAGTTATTCACCATCTCAACCTGGATAAAGTGCTTCCTTAATTTTAAAGTTCTTTTTATTTAACAAATACAAATCCTCAAAGCCAAGCGATAACACTGAGTTGCATAGTGGTTAGCACTACTGCCTTACAGGGCCAGGGCTCAATTCTGGACTTGGATAACTGATTCTCCCCTTGTCTGCCAGAGTTCCCTCTGCTGCCCCCAGTCCAAAGATGCGTACATTAGGTACAGGGATAGGCAGGGGAGAGGACTTGGGTAGAGTGCTCTTTGAGGGTCAGTGCAGACTCAATGGTACAAATGGCCTCCGTCTGAACTGTAGGGATTCTATGAAATACGGCCAAATTCATTAGTCTGTATTACAGGCCAGGGTTCGGAGAACCCTAAAGTGTATCATGAAGTTCACCTGACCCACAACTTTGAATAGATTTTGATTATGGGGAGCATAAGGGCCCACTCTACAGGTGTGATGCAACAGAGATCTAAAGTACTTTTAAAACAAAATGTTTATTATATGAATCCAGTTAAAATTTTATAAATACACAGTAAACATCTTAGCAACTATCAACCCAAATACTTTCCCCAAAGAATACAGTGCTCTATATTAATCTTTCTTAGCAACATCCATAAGACAAACACCCTCTTTAACAAAGACAGCAGATTTAAATTCTCTACTGAGAGCAGTTATCACTTTTAAATTAGCAAGTGATCTGAAGACCTTTTCATGCAGAGATATCAAAATTACACCTTGTTTGGCTGGATGCAGCCCCAACTCTGAAATGAAACTAAACACTCTAGTTGCCAGCTCAAAAACGAAAGTTATGGAGGTTGGCTGCACAGAGGGGCCATGACCTGCCCTCAACCTGTCTGGAAAGCACCACTCTTGCACTCAACGGTTACTGCAAGAAAATCCTGAACCTCCAACAGCTTTCTGGGGTACCTTAGCCACTTTGAGGTGGCCCAAGGCAGCAACTTTAAGGACTAAGAGATGGGCAATAATTGATAGCCTCTCCAGCTGCACTCAAATGGAAAAATCTTCCAAATCTACTGAAATGGTTTACAGCAAAACCTAGCAAGAGTAAAGTAGATTTAATTTTGGGTTTTCCTTGTAAAAAAAACACTAGCTTCTCAGACAACTGACTAGGATTGATCAACAACCAGTAAAGCAAGGCTGAAAAGAGAAATGCACCCATGGCTAACATTTAGTGTCAGTATAGACCTGAAATATATGTAGGGTCAATGATATTAAATTTACTGAGAGATGTCCGTAAATAACTGCATACATGGGCTTGCTTCAGGAGACTACCTGCAAACAGACATTACAGATGGATATTAATGCCAAGTATGGAATATATGGAGGGGCTAAAGCAAGCATAAGTGTCAAAACATGATTCAATGACAAGGCATCTCCGGAGTACACCATGATAGTTTGCTTATTCTACAGCAAAAAGGATATAAATACCTAATTCAGAGGAGACTTATGCAGAAAATAAAATCAAGGAACTGTCACTAGAGGAAGAAAAATACCTTATGGGAGATGTGATTCAAGGAGACTTTATTGGTGATATTTAATAATTCACAAAGCAGGCAGGAATAATATTTTGCAATGCATAACAGCTTGCATAGTAGCAGCAAATAGAAACTAACCAAAATAACAAAGCAGCTAAAATACCAGTTGAATCATTAAGTAATCCTATACTGGAACATTGGACCAGAGGAGTAGGCCATTCAAAGACTACTCCCATTCCTTGGAATTTGTTTCACCATTCCAGTCATAGCTGAACTATTAATTCCTCTATCCACCAACTTGGTACCAGAAGCCTAAATGTTCATGTCTAACTACTGACATTTTCAACAGGAGGAATAATAAAGGGTTCCAGATTTTCAGTGTCAAGTGCTTCCAGACATCACCCTGATTAGCCTGGCTCTAATTTGAAGGCTGTGCTCCTTGTACTAAATTCCTCTAGAGAAAATAGCTTCCTTTAGCTTATCAAATCCTTTAATCATCTTAATTAGCATCACCTTTAATTTTCTATATTTGAGGAAATACAAGATTGTGCAATTTGTAACCCTGGTTTACCATTCTGACAACCCTGTTGTATTGCATCTCATCCAAGGCCAATGCATTCTAAGAAGTGCAGTGCCCAGAATCAAATGCAGTACTAAATATTCTCACTAGAATTTCATATATCCAACTTCAACCTCTGGCGAGGGGCAGCTTCTACACATCACCTCCATCTTAGCTTCACACTCATTATCTGCCTGGAAAGGAAAACAAAGTTGGGATTTTAAAACATCTTGGATGTTTCTCCAATCCCTGAAAACAAAAACTTCAGAAAAACATGTTAATGGGTGGCAACCAGCAACAACCCAATCTACTTTGTGACCGAGAATTCTTTCAACTCCTCTTTTTGAATACTTGCCGTAAAATCTAAATTGGCTGCCCTGATTCTTTGTGGGTACAACCAAAGCTCAACCAGTCCATATGCTGTTTTTCATCAACATCTGAAAATCTCAAGTTCCACACACCAATGAAAATACCAGTTCAACCTCACCATCTCTCCCAGGTGCCGTCAGACCGGAGTTTTTCCAGCTTTTGTTTCAGATTCGTAGTAATTTGCTGTTAGCCACATCCCTCCTGATCACCAGATATCTTTCATTCTACCTCTGCGGTAGCATCAATCACAATCCATCTGCTGCTGATATCCTTGTCCATGTTTTTGCTGTTATTTGTAGAATAGACTACACCAATGCTCTCTGGTCAGCCTTCCATCTTTTTATCCTCCATAATCTTAGTTTATCCAAAACTCTGCAGCCATATCCCAGTCATCCATCACCCAAGCTCACCAACTTCGTTCCCAGTCTGGCAACACCTTAATTATGAAATCCAAGCTCATGTTCATACGCACTTATGCGTACACATGTCAAGCTCCACAAAAGATTGTTTAAACAAGATGACCCCATTCTTTTAAACTCATGTATGTCTAATCTCCCCACCACTCATCCTCCCCCGCACCCCCCGCCCCACCCCACAAGAAAACCCTCTCATTCCGAGAATCAAACTAGTGAACCGTTGATGCTTCCAAAACCAGTACATCACTATACACAGTACTGTATGATCTAATAAATACCCTATAAAATTGTAACAAGACTTTCCCACTCATACCACTTGCAATAAAAACCAGTCTGTCCGCGTTCCTAATAATTTAATGTACATGCTAAACTCTTAATTTCACATAACAAGGACAGCCAGGTCCCTATGCATTCTGTGTTCTCCCTAGTATTATTATTTTGCATTTCTACTCCTGCCGAAGTAGGCAACCTCACATTTTCCCACATTATACTCCATCTGCCAATTTTATTCCCATTCAAAATATCTATATCCCTTGACCAATTCTATTCAATTTGCTTTGTCCATCTTTGCATAGTTAGCAAATATTGATACAATATACTATCTCTTTATCAAAGTCATTAACAGATTGTAAACAGTGGAGGCCCCAGCAATAATCCCCATGGAGTCATATCTGGCATAAGGAAGATGGCTCTGGTTGGAAGTCAATCTCAGCTCCAGGACATCACTGCAGGGATTCCTCAGCATGGTGCCCGAGGCCCAACCATCTTCAGCTGCTTCATCAATGAAATCCCTTCCATCATAAGATCAGAAGAGGGGGTGACTGCACAACGTTCAGTACCATTCGCAACTCCTCAGATAATTAAGCAGTCTATGGCCAAATGCAGCAAGACCTAGACAATATTCAAGTTTGAACTGACAAATGGCAAGTTACATTCGCGCCACACAAGTGCTAGGCAATGACCATCTCCTACAATAGAGGATCTAAATCGCCCCATGACATGCAATGGCATTACTATCGCTGAATCCCCCACAATCAACATCCTGGGAGTTACCACTGAAACTGAACTGGACTAGCCATATTAATACTGGGGCTACCAGGGCAGATCAAAGGCTAGGAGTCCTATGGCGAGTAAGTAACCCACCTCCTGACTCCCCAAATCCTGTCCACCATCTACAAGGCACAAGTCAGCAGTGTAATGGAATACTTTTCACTTCCTGGATGAGTGCCGCTCCAACAACACTCTGATGCTCAACACCATCCAGGACAAATGCAGCCCCGCTTGATTGCTACTACTTCCACCACCGAACAGTGGCAGCCGTGTACACCATCTACAAGATGCACTGCAGAAACCCGCCAAGGTTCCTTCCAAACTCACAACCACTACCATCTGGAAGGACAAGCAGCAGATACCTGGGAACCCCACCACCTGGAGATTCTCCTCTAGTATAAATGCTGGCCTAACCAGCAACACCCACATCCCGAAAATTGTTTTTTTTTTTTGGTTTTTTTTTTAAACTAGTTCGCTAATCCAAAAATGGCCGGATTATCCCACTGTTGCCCGTTAAGTTTGCCCATCCTCTATCCATGCTAATACTCCATTTTCCTGCCTGATCACTATATCCCTCAATTCCCCGAGACCCCAAAAATCTGTCTAGCCTAACCTTAAATGTATTGGACAATGGAACACCCACAACCCTCGGGTAGAGGATTCAAAAGATCCACAATCCTTTGAATGAAGCAACTTCTCTCATCTCTCTCCTAAATGATTAGCCCCTTATCCTGAGAATGCACGTTTTAGACTCACTGACTAGCAGAAAACAATCTCCCAGCTTCTACCCGATTAAACCCCCTCAGAAAATTAAGTTTCAAGAATTCCTAAGGGAATCTCTTAAAACTCCAGAAAATAAGCCCAATTTACTTACTTATCCTATCATAGCACAACTCCCTCGCCCCTCATCCCAAGGCCCAATCTAGTGAACCTTTGTTGTACCATCTCCAGTGCAAGTATATCTTCTCAAAGATGTAGACCAAAACTGCAGAATGTTCCAGATGCGGTCTCACCAAAACTCTGTACAATTGTAACACAACTCGTATTCTAATATTCCAGTCCCCTTGCAATAAAGGCAAACATGCCATTTATCTTCCCACTTGCTTGCTGCACCTGTATAAAACTTTCTGCATTCCTCCAAGTGCACCCAAGTCTCTTGGAAGTTCCAAGTTCTACACCTTTTTAAAAATATTGTTTTTCCAATTTTAGGATCGAAGTGAATAACTTCAGATTTCCCTATATTGTATTCCATCTATCCTGTTGCCTGCTCACTTAGCCAGTCCATATCTTTGCATAGACTTCGATCTCGATACCTTTTAGTCTATTTACTCAATCTTAACCAGTTCTTCCTTCATACCCATGTAATTGGCTTTGGAATATGGCACTTTCAAAACTGCATCCTATTATGATCACTATTTCCTGGAGGACCTTTTACTAATTAACAGCGCTTCATTACACAATGCTAGATCTAAGATAGCTTTCAGTTCCACAATGTATTGCTCCCCACAAAATTCTACAAACTCGTCTTTTAGACCACACTTGCCAATTTGATTGAAGTCCCCTTTCTTACAAGCTCCAATAGGTTCTTTAATGCTCTGCACAATAACTATTACAGGATCTATAAACTACTCCCACCAGTGTTTTCGGACTCTTGCTATTCCTAATTTCCACCCATACTATTCTATTTTCATGATCGTTTGAAGCCAGATCTCTCACTATTGGCCTTGCACCATCTTTTGCTATCAGGGCCACCTCTCCTCCTTTGTCATTTTGTCTTTCCTAAATATTGTATATCCTATCAGCTACTGGTCCCCCTTAATTCACTCTGACCACACTCCTTGTATGCTCAGTCTCCCTCCTTGCTTGAATAGGAGTGCTGCATTTGCAGTTTTCCAATCTGCTGGGACCTTTTGGAAGATTATAACTGAACACATCCACTACCTTTCCAGAGAATGCAGACCATCAGATCCCCCCCCCCCCCCGACTGTGAAGACAAATAGAAACATGCCTCCACCATGTTGTGTTAGCTATAACACAAAGGCGTTTCCCTGCCCGGTTGATACAATAATATTTTTATTAAGAGCTTCCATCTCACTGAGAAGGTTCCAGGCTAATCCACACTTAAAACACTGCTTGCACTTTGACAGTTGTTCCACCTCAGCAGATGAGACAATCCACAACATTCTTTAAAAGTCAATTTGCCCCATCTCCTAATGTCAATGGATCCTTAAGTTCCAGGATCTGGGTCTGCAGCTTGAGCTCTACTTGGGCTATACCCTGCATACCATGTTGTTGAATTTCATCCATTAGTTTGAAAAGTTGTGTTTACAGACAATAAAAAGACCAACAGGGACAAAAGCACTACCTCTGCCCAATGGAGTGATGGGGGCATAAACAGGAGGAAGAGTAGACCATTTGGCATCTTATACCTGTTCAGGCATTCATTAAGATCCATCGTCACACGCTGTTCTAAATATACTCAACAACTGAGCACCCAAGAGTAGGAAAGTGCAAGGATTCACAACCCTCAAGGAAATTTCTTATCAGTCCTCAATAGCTGACTCCTTGTCAAAGTCTGTGACCTGATATTACAGATTCTCTAGCTAAGGGGAACTTTTCCCTCAGCATTTATCCTGCAGTTTTATATGAAGCAGTAATATACTTTTGTTCAAGGTATTTATACCTACTTCAGCCAAAACATTTATTAAATTGAATATTGTGCCAAAAAATACAAACTTAATTAGGGCAGCACGGTAGCCTAATGGTTAGCACAATTGCTTCACAGCTCCCAGGTTCGATTCCCGGCATGGGTCACTGTCTGTGCGGGAGTCTGCATGTTCTCCCCGTTCGTGCGTGGGTTTCCTCCCACAATCCAAAGATGTGCAGGTTAGGTGCATTGGCTATGCTAAATTGCCCTTAGTGCCCAAAATTGCCCGTAGTATTGGGTGGGGTTACAGGGTTGTGGGGATAGGGTGGAGGTGTGGACTTGGGGAGGGTGCAGGGAGGGTGCTCTTTCCAAGAGCCGGTGCAGACTCTGGGCCGAATGGCCTCCTTATGCACTGTCAATTCTATGATTCTATGACTAAAGATCGTCTTCCCAAGAAGAGGAGCTGTGTACAATATGCAGAATTTTCTGCTGAGGGTTTTAATAGCAGATGGATTCTCTGCACAGATCATGACAACATTCAGACCAGATAGAAGATAGGAGCAGGAGACCACCTTTTGGCCCTTCGAGCCTGCTCCGCCATCTTTCACGATTATGGCTGATCATCCAACTCAATAGCCTAATCCTGTTTTTTTCCCCATCGCCTTTGATCCCATTCTCCCCAAGTGCTACATCCAGCCGCCTCTTGAATATATTCAGAGTATTAGCATCAACTACTTCCTGTGGTTATGAATTCCACAGGCTCACCACTCTGTGTGAAGAAGTGTCTCCTTATCTCTGTCCAAAATGGTTTACCCCGAATCCTCAGGCTGTGACCCCTGGTTCTGAACACACCTATCATTGGTAACATCTTCCCTGCATCTACCCTGTCTAGTCCTGTTAGAAAGAAAAGGTGACAAACATATAGCAAAACTGCACTGCTTGCAAACTTGTTTGTTGCAATACAGGAGGTCTGAATGAAATGCCTGTAGGTTTTTTAAAATATAAAGTGATTGCCAAGATCATTTTCTCTTTGGCTTCCTTTCTCAAGGTTTAGTACAAAATTTGCACAGGCCCAAAAAAATCCTTTAATTTTAAATTAAAGTGAATGCATTTCTACTCCATGTCTGCTCAAAGCAAACGGGAGTGAGTTCTGGGACCATACAATTAAGTTACTTCTACCTGTTCCAATAACCAACTGACCTTCGACATTGCTTCCCATCATTAAAGGGCAGCACAGTAACAAAGGGCCGCAGGGTAGCAGTGGTTAGCACAGTGGCTTCACAGCTCCGGGATCCCAGATTCGATTCCCAGCTTGGGTCACTGTCTGTGTGCAGTCTGCACATTCTCCCAGTGTGTGTGGGGGTTTCCTCCAGGTGCTCCGGTTTCCTCCCACAGTCCAAAGATGTGCAGGTTAGATGGATTGGCCATGCTAAATTGCCTTTAGTGCAAAGGTTGGGTGGGGTTACTGGGATAGGGTGGAGGTATGGGCTTGGGTAGGGTGCTCTTTCAAAGGGTGGTGCAGACTCGATGGGCCGAATAGCCTCCTTCTGCACTGTAAATTCTATGATTAACCAAGGTATCCATCTTCATGTGCTGGAGGGATTTACACATTCCATGTCTTTTTATTGAGGGATGACAACATTTTGATTTGTTCTTGGTCTGTTAATGCCCATCCCTAATTGCCCCAGAGTAGATTAGGAATGGGTGAAGAGAAGAGTTGCCTCAAGCCAGAGCACAAGGAAGCCATTTAGCCCATTAAGTCCTTGCAAGCTTCCTGTATAGCAACAGCCCATTCCACCCTACCATTTTATTCCTACAGCCTTGCAAGTTATTTTCATCAAGTTCCCATATTTTGATCATTGATAGTCTTTGCTTCCCTTGCTGACAGCAAGTTCTTGGCTGTTACCACTTGCTGCATTAAAAAAGTTCTTGCTCACATCCCAATGTCACCATACCCAAAACTCACCCAGGCCTTGTACCATCAGATGAAAAACGTTTCTATTGACCTCCTCTAAACTTATCAATCTTGTACACCTGCATCAGATTTCCCATCAACTTCTGTTCCAAGGGGAACAACCCTAGCTTGTCCAACCTAACCTTGTAACCAAAATCCCCCATCCCGGTACCAATCTGGTAAATCTCCTCACATCCATCCAACAGTGTAGTGTCCAGAACTGACAATGTTGCATCCTAACCAAAGCTTTATTAAAGGTACTATAGAAGTTATATAAATGCCTATGTCATGAAGCCGAAGATTCCATAGAGTTTAATTTGCAAATGTGCTGCCACTGCCACCTTCAAAGATCTATGCAAATAAACCCCACAGTCCTCGGTCTCTGCACACTTTAGAACTGTCATGAAGCTTTCTTGCTCAGGAGTCCATATAGGGAGGTAAACCTGCAATGAGTTCTCCCCGTAACAGTTTAATACAACTTCCTTTCTTTGTCAGGCCCTCAGGGTCGCAGATGACTTGCTTACACTCTAGGTGGGTTCTGCAGTGGCCAGATAGCCCAATCCTGGATACGCAGACACTGCCACAAGCAGGTGTGTTTGAGGAGGTGGGAGAGACATTAGATTCTACATCTGGCCTCTGCGTGCTCCACCGTGACGCTCAAGGTGATTGCCACCTTCACAGATGCTTCTTCTCCGGTTTCTGCGTTCGAAGGAAAGCGATTTCAATGTGCCAATGGGGCTGCTGCATTTATTTAGGGAGGCTTTCGTAGCATTTCCTCTGCCCTCAGTGATCGCTTGCCACTGCGGAATTCGGAGTAGAGTAATTTTCAAGTCTCGTGTCAGACGTGCTGACAATATGGCCTGCTCATCGCAATTGGTAGAGCGTTACCTGTGCCTCTATACTGGGGATATTGGCATGGGAAGGAACCAATGTCCTTGACGCCACGAGGCAGCAATAATAACCACTACGCCAGTGCCGCCCTAGATTTACAGGATTTTGCAGAGGCAATATTGGTGATATCCAGCAAGTGGAGTTGTCTGCTGTAGATTGTCCATGTTTCTGATGCATACGTGAGGTCAGCTGTGGACCATGAGGTTGGTGGTGAATTTGAAGTCTCAGTTTTCGAACACTCTGTTCTCAGGCACATTGGAGTCAATGCTGGATTTCATTTTCTATGACAGCTCATTCGGGTGGAGGCTCCCGGGTATGGGAAGTGTGCCATATTGTCCAGGAGCTTACAGTGGAATTCATTTTTTTTTCCAATTAAGAGACAATTTAGCATGGCCAATCCACCTAACCTGCACATCTTTGTGGTGTGGGGATGAGACCCAACAAACACGGGGAGAATTTACACACTTCACGGACAGTGACCGGGGGCCGGAATCGAACATGGGTTTAGCACCGTGAGGCAGCAGTGCTATCCACTGCGCCGCCATGCTGCCCCCGCTCACCGTGGATCTCGATGGTCTGGGGCAGTTGTGTGTGGCAGGAGCAGGCTGGTAGAAAAACTTTGTTTTCCAGATGTTTAGTCCGAGATCAATTCTCTCATATGCCTCAGCGAATGCATCAACGATAGTTTGTAGTTCCGACTCAGACAACGGCATAGTCTGCACACTTCAGCTCGATGACAAGAGATTGGTTCTGGCCTGGAGGTGGTTGAACAGTTTCCTGCTGTCCAGTAGGTTAGCTCCACGCCAATGGGGAGCTCCAGGGTGATGGGGTGGAGTGTTGCTGCGAAGAAGATGGAGAAGTGTTGGTGCGATGACACAGCTTGCACAAGTTTAACCCCAGCTTGCAGAGGTTCTGGACCTGTAGGGGTTTCGTTGAAGATCACAGCTTGCACGTCAACATGGGCAGAGAATGGTGATAAATTCCCGACGGCAGCCGAATTGGAGGATGTTCCACAATCCCTCATGGTTGACAGAGCCAAAGCCTTTTGTGGGATCAATGGTGGCCATTTAGAGGTTGGATTACTACAGTAACATTACCATTATACTACTGTCCACCTATGCAATACTGGAGAAGTCTACTGATCAAGGAAATGCAGTTTAGATTTTTTTAAAAAAAATTTTACAGCTTTATTTTTTGCTTATAGCAACTCGTATGCTTCAAAAAGAATATTGTGCCATATTAGCTTGCCATAATTTGATACATTTTCCATTACTAATTTAAAGCCATGATGTGGAGATGCCAGCGTTGGACTGGGGTGAGCACAGTAAGAAGTCTTACAACACCAGGTTAAAGTCCAACAGGTTTGTTTCGATGTCACTAGCTTTCGGAGCGCTGCTCCTTCCTCAGGTGAATGAAGAGGTATGCTCCAGAAACACATATATAGACAAATTCAAAGATGCCAAACAATGCTTGGAATGCGACCATTAGCAGGTGATTTAAATCTTTACAGATCCAGAGATGGGGTAACCCCAGGTTGAATAGGTGTGAATTGTATCAAGCCAGGACAATTGGTAGGATTTCGCAGGCCAGATGGTGGGGGATGAATGTAATGCGACATGAATCCCAGGTCCCGGTTGAGGCCGCACTCATGTGTGCGGAACTTGGCTATAAGTTTCTGCTCGGCTATTCTGCATTGTCGCGCGTCCTGAAGGCCGCTTTGGAGAACGCTTACCCAGAGATCAGAGGCTGAATGCCCTTGACTGCTGAAGTGTTCCCCGACTGGAAGGGAACATTCCTGCCTGGTGATTGTTGCGCGATTTAAAGCTACAAGCTTAAGATCAAATGAGTTCAACGGTCAATTGTGACCTTGTGGGCATGATCAGAATCTTGGCTTGGGAAAGATTAATTAAAAAGCAGTCTACATTTCGGCTACTTTATTTCATTCTTCACATTCAAAAGAAGCAAATCCTTATTTGAAATTATCTAGCTCCTGGTCTTAAAATTACATTTTATTAAGCAAACCTGTCGACTAAATGAAATGAGAAATGTCAATCAGCCGACCTACACTGGTTACAGCAAATCTGCTGCTCTAAGGATTTAAGTAGAAATTTGAACGGTGGAAAAAATGTACAATACAATGTACATGATTTTAATGTTTATCCTTTATGTTAAGGGTGAATCACAGGGCAGCACGGTGGCACAGCGGTTAGCACTGCTGCCTCATGGCACCGAGGTGCCAGGTTCAATCCCAGCTCTGGGTCATTGTCAGTGTAGAGTTTGCATATTCTCCCCATGTTTGCGTGGGTTTCTCCCCCACAACCCAAAGATGTGCAGGATAGGTGGATTGGCCATTCTAAATTGCCTCAATGGGAAAAAATTAATTGGGTACTCAATTTTTTTTTATTTTTAATATGTTTATTAGAATTTTTCAACAAAAATTTTCAACCATTCAAACCCCCCCCCCGGTAACAAAAAGAAAAGAAAAGTCGCATAGCAAGACAAACATATCAATTCAACATAATAGAGAACTTTGTACAATGGGTTCCCCCCGCACACATCGACTTTCCCATATGTTTATGCACTTCCCCTCCCAAGTGCCCCTAGGAAAAAAGAAAAAAAAGCCTTCCCCGCCCACCGTTCTACGGCCCCCCCCCGGGTTGCTGCTGACCGACCTCCATCTAGCGATCCGTGAGATAGTCTAGGAACGGTTGCCACCGCCTGAAGAACCCCTGCGCAGCCCGCGCCTTCCGCACCCTCCAGTCCCCCAGACAGGGAACCCGCGCCCCGACCACCTCTTCCGTTTTCAGTTCCCACTCGGCCAATGCAACAGCAACCCTAATTTCCCCCCCCCCCCCCCCCCCCCTCTCCCCGCTAGATCCAAATCTAGCTCTTTTGCTCCCGCCATAACACTTCCGTAAGTCAGCTGACACCTGCTGACCCCGGCTTACCCCGCCTTCCCGTTGACGCCCCCCCCCCACCCGTGTGGAAATCCCCTCCTCCTTGCGCTTCTCCACCCACCCCCCCACCCTTCCCTAACGTGGAAAAAGCCCACGCTTTCCTGAGCCAGCCCCTCCCCGTGACGCAGCTCCTGTTGCGGCCTTATCCCAATTCCCCCATCCCCGGGCCTCCCCACCCTCCAGCACCAGCAGCCACATTCCCCACAGTCTCCCCATCAAATCTCTTCCCCCCACCCGTGGAACATTCCTTACGCATAGTTAAAACCCTGTAGACAATCGACCCCCCCCCCACACAACCACAGACCCTCAGTTTGAGTCCAATTTTTCCGCTTGGATAAAGGTCCAAGCCTCTTCAGGCGTTTCATAGTGGTGTCGATCCTGAAATGTGACCCACAGTCGCGCTGGCTGCAGCATTCCGAAATTCACCCTCTCCCTCTGCAGCAGCGCCTTGGCCCGATTAAAACCAGCTCTCTTCTTTGTCACCTCCGCGCTCCAGTCCTGGTAGATTCGGATCACCGCATTCTCCCATCTACTGCTCCACTACTTCTAGGCCCATCTCAGGACACACACTGTCCACGAAACGATGAAACCTCACCACTATCACCCTTGGCGAGGAGACCCAAGGCCAACGAGCCGCCAGGACACGGTGAGCCCCATCTAGCTCCAGGGGACTCGGAGAGGCCTCCGCACCCATCAGCGAATGGAGCATCGTGCTTACATACGCCCCGGCATCGGCCCTCTCCACCCCTTCAGGGAGACCCAGAATCCGAAGATTCTTCCTCCTTGACCTGTTCTCCAGGTCCTCGAATCTTTCGGCCCACCTCTTGTGCAGCGCCTCGATCTTCACCGCCAGGTCCAAGATCTCATCCTCGTTCTCGGTGGTTTTTCCCCGCACGACTCGGATCTCTACCTCTTGGGCCTTCTGGGTCTCCTTCGGCCCCCCGATCGCCGTCAGCAGTGGCGCCAGCACCTCTTTTTTAAGCTCCTCCACGCAGCGCCTGAGAAACTCCTGCTGCTCTGGCCCCCATGCTGCTCGATCTCCGCCCTCCGCCATCTTGTTTTTCCTCCCCCCGTTTCTTTCGCTGCTCCAAAGCCGCTTTTTTTCCCGCTCCACTTCTGGTCCCCTCCATACACTATGAAAGGGGGACCTTGCTCTCACCTTCCCACACGGGAAGTGGTCGAAAAAGTTCCGTTGGGGCTCCTCTGAAGAGCCCCAAAGTCCGTTCTAGCGGGAGCCGCCGAAATGTGCGGCTTAGCTCCGCATCGCCGCAACCGGAAGTCCTCAATTTTTTTAATTTTTTTTTTTTTTTTTTTTTTTAAAAAGAGTGAATCACTATCCAAGCCAATCTAAAATCAAGTAAACATTAAATATTGTCCGGAAGAGCTGAATGGAAATTGTTAAATTTCAATCAGGAAGCATCGATTATTAATTGACCAGTTTGAAATTTAAATTAGTTTTGCAGCTAACAAAATACTGCACAAAATTGTTAGAAATGTAAAAGTGTACAAGAAGTGCACAGAATACAATGTTGCACAATGAAACACCAATTCTCTGTTTAGCCAGTAGATAGCTCATTGCTTTAAACAAGCAAATCTAGGGAACTGTAGCCATACTATCTACTGCTTGTATATTTCAGATTTCATGTCAATAATTTCAAACTCAAATTATCTTATTACCTCAAGCCAACAGCTGAACCTATTTAACAGTCACATGCCGTTGTCCGTGACAGCATTCTTTGGGAGTGAATAGCCCCTGTGCCATCTTTGCAGAAGAAATGCTATAAGAACAGATTGAGGCACTGTGGGCCAACAGCCAAATATGCAGCACTGTCATTTTTAAACTTTTGCGGCTCTGCATCTCCTTTAAGCCACATGATCAATCTTGTTTTGAGGGTAGAAGGGCACACTGGAGAAGCACTAGATGTACCCAAAAATGAACAGCCAATCTGGTATAATTACAACATGACTACATTAGTGTTAAACAAAAGGCAATATACTAAACAGGTCAAACTCAATAGCCCAGCCATAGATGGTAGTGGACAATTTAGTCACTAAGTGGAGGAACAGGCAGGCTTCATGTACATTTATCCCTAATAGCAGTACCCAGAAAACAAGCACATAACGCAAGCAACTTCAGCCAAAGGTATAACATGGATAAACTTTGACCTTCTCCCGACACAGGTGCCCTGCCTACTCAAATCACTCCATGCAACATCAACATTAAGAAACTCAGTGGATTGGAAAACAAAAGTCTATGAACACAATAACATTCTGGAGGGAAAACCTGTGCTTCAGAACTAGCCTTATTCCTAGCCAATGTGTTTCAGTGCACTTGAAGTTGCATCTACCAGACAACTTTGCCCATGTTCTATTCAGATTAGGGCAAATCCTCCTGTTCAACTCCTGGGCTGCAGGGCCTACCCATAAATCAACACATTGACCTGAAGATGGCCATCAATATTATCCACTCATCACTTATTCAACCTGTTCACGGATAATGATCATGGGCCATTAAGCTACAAACTTATTTAAGCCTTTTTGTTGGGGGTCAATCATTTCAGACTGAAGACAATGTTGCAGAAATTTCTCAGGTGCGTTAATTGGCTGCAACTGCTTCACCAATGGCCTTCCCTCCCATTAGAAGATCAGAAGTGGAGGTGTTCATTGTTAACTTAAATGCCCGGCTGCATTTGCAATTCCTCAAAACAAAAACCCATGCCACATGCAGCAAGGTCAGGAGAGTCAACAAGCGTCAGGTTGGTAAATGACAATTTTATCATTCACAACAATAGTAGCATTCATGTCCCTAAGTGTCACGCAGTGGCCAGTTCCAAGAGTCTTTAACCACTCCCAGCCCCATCTCATTGACACTTCCATCATCTTTGGAACCATAGTAAGGATGTGGAGTCATCGCAAGTTAGCACCCTGTGGAAGAGACCCTTAGTTGACAGGAGATTGCAACATTTCAAGTACAGAATGGACCAGGTTTAGATACATCCCAACATTCTTTAGAACAGAGGCTGACCACCAAGATTTAACCAGACAATGCAGTTGTTGACAGCAGCCTAGTTGGGACACAGAAAACACGTGGGAAGCAGTGTCAGCTCAGTAAGGCTGCTTGCACATTGCAGCTAGGAATCCAACATAGTGCATCGATTACGTGCAGCCTTGTAATCCCACTGGGTCACAGCCTTGGCAGGAGATCAAGCTGGAAGGTGGACAGTTGTTGGGGCAATTTGAGCTACAGTGCATCGATTACGTGCAGCCTTGTAATCCCACTGGGTCACAGCCTTGGCAGGAGATCAAGCTGGAAGGTGGACAGTTGTTGGGGCAATTTGCGCTACAGTGCATCGATTACATGCAGCCTTGTAATCCCACTGGGTCACAGCCTTGGCAGGAGATCAAGAAGCTGGAAGGTGAGCAGTTGTTGGGGCAATTTGAACTGTAGTCCTGCTGTTAATTCATTACAGGAAGAAATAGCACGAGGACTTGATGTGCCGGTTAGGTGCATTTGGTGTGCTAAATTGCCCCTTAGTGTCCAAAGATGTGCAGCTTAAATGGATTGGCATTGATCAATGTGCAGGGTTACATGCCTAGGTAGGGTGCTCTTTCAGAGGGTGCATTCAATGGGCCAAATGGCAGCTGCACTGAAGAGACTATGACTCTATGATTTCAGGCCAAGTTGGAGGTGCTGTTGAGGGAAAACAAGAGGCCAAACCCTCAACTCGGAAATCTCGAAAAGACAGAGATTGAAGATTTTGTATGCCTTAAGTGATCACCAACGTCTGACTGGGTTGCATGGAAGCTGTCTTGGTTGTGGGTGCCATTTAATGCAGTTTGTGTGTTCGGCCACTGTTCACCTGTTAATTCATTTTTAGCTCTTGTTCATTCTAGATTAAGAGTACAAGGCAGATAATATTGACGATTTGCTTTGTTGACTCTTATATAGCAAAAATTATGTTTAAAACATTGGAGTCTTGTAGCTTTGTTTTTCATAAGTACCAGAATTTCAAACAAAAGTTACTGGTCCTTAACCCAACCATATTCTGAGACTGTGACCCCTTGTTCTAGACATCCTCCATGACTGTAACAAGATATATTTTCCCTCACCTTCTCAGTCTGTCTGCATCTTTTGATGGCTGACCATACAATCCTCTATCTACTCTTCTGTCGCCCAGGAGGTCAGGACTGCTCATAACTGGCTCCATTCTTATCTAATCATAGCCAGAGCATCGCTTGTGTTTCCCCCAGGAAATATCTCTGGCTCCCTATTTCCAGTTGCAAGCTGGTGACATCTGAAAGTGCTGTTAATTTTTACATGATGTTGATGACACCCAGCTCTACCTGCCCATCACCTACTAGAGTCCATCTCCTGTTGCTAAATTATCGGACTGTATCGGACAAAGTACTGGATGAAAATCCATTCCCTCCCTCCACCGCAATTAAATGTGGACGCCATTGCTCCTCCTCCATACTCCATTCTCTGGCTACCGAGTCCTTTCCCCATGGCAACAGTCTGAAGCAATCTATTCACCACAATCAAACCATCACGAAGACCACCCATTTCCACCTCTATAACATCACTGTGCCTCAGCTTATCTGCTCCTCACTTTTTAACTCTAGACTTCACTATTCAAATACACTGGTCTCCCAACAGTCTATCTTCTGCAAATGGTGATCCAAAACTCTGCTGGCCATATTTTAAATCAGCACGTCCTCTTTCCATTACACTGGTACTTGCTCACCTACAGTGGCTCCAGGTCAAACATAGTCTTGATTTTAAAATTCTCATCTTGTTTTTAAAGTTCTCCATGTCCTCAACCCCACAACCCTCTTAAAATTACTGCACTTATCTAATTCTGGCTTCAAGCATCCTGAATTTAAAATTGCTCAATCATTAGTTACTGTACCATCAGCAGCCTATGCCCCAAACTCTGTAGTTCCCTGCAGTTTGCTCACTACCTCACTTTTTTCCTAAAAGCACCTACTTTCTAGTCATCTAAGTTAGTATTTCCTTATGTGGCTTAGTGCCATATTCTCTTTTATAATGGTCCTGTGAAAATTTCTCAAACTCACTGAAACAATTGGATGTTGACTGCTCTTTGCACGTGAGAAAAACCATCAAATTATATTAAAGTACGAAAACGGGGTTTCCTCCCAGGACAAAGACGGTTCACCGGAAAAGTACAATTGTCATGGTCTCAATCAGAGCACTGTTGCCTCAAAGTCGTCTCCAACTCTGGAGAGCATTATACAGCAATTGAGCCAAATTTACATAGATGAATACAATACTTGGTAGACATTGGGACATGTTTGTAAACATAACTCAAAAAGCAGAGCTCTGGAACAGAATGAGAATGTAACTCATCTAACTTAAGTTCAAAAAGTAGGTAAGTATCTTGATGTAATGAATGAGTAAATGTCAATTATTTTATTTTTTTAATTAACTATTATGAACTTTCTATAAAATCAATTTTATACTATTGCATGCATTTGAACAGCCTGCTATTGAAATTGCTACACAACAGTGACCAAGGATAATTGATGTTACAAAGACTTAGGGGGAGATTCTCCGGGCCCCGCGCCGGAGAATCACTGCAACGACGCCGGTACACGATTCTCCAAGGTGCGGAGAATCGGTGCCATTTGCGCCGGCGCGGGGCCGAATGGCTGCGCGGATATGACAGAGTCCCGCCGGCACTCTTTACCCTGTGTGGGGGGGGGGGGGGGGGGGGGGGGCCTCGATGGGGTCTGGCCCACGATCGGGGCCCACCAATCGGCAGGCTGGCCTCTTTCCCTCCCACGGGCCTACTTCCCTGCGCAGCCAGCCCCTGAACACCAACGCCATGTTGAGTCGGGGCCGGCACGCTAAAGAAGTCTCCCGCGCATGCGCAGGTTGGCGCGGCCCAACTGTGCCGTGCTGGCCCCCTGTGGGGGACAAAATAGGTCGTACCCGGGCCCGGTTCGCAGTGTCGTGAAACGCAACGGCGTTCACGACAGCGCAAACACTTGGGCTCCATTTGGGAGAATCGCCCCCAGCCTATCTGGAGGGAACATTTTTTTAAACAGCAAATCATGAAATTGGAAAGACTCAATATTAATATGAAATGGTGATTGCATTTAAAATCAAAACAGGCATTAAAAATGCTTACACATGGGCAGCACGGTGGCACAGTGGTTAGCATAGATGCCAGACAGAGTCTGGGTCACTGTCCCGGCCCTGGGTCACCGTCTGTGCGGAGTTTGCACATTCTCCCCTTGTTTGCATGGGTTTTGCCCCCACAACTCAAAGATGCGCAGGGTAGGTACATTGGCCACACTAAATTGCCCCTTAATTGAAAAAATATATATTTTTAAATGCTTACAAACAAAATTTTCTTTGGTAGTGATGAATATGTATGAATTATGTATGCAGCTGATATTGGGAACACAAAATTAACCTACATGCATGGAGAATGGAGTCAAAAATTCACAAGGAAGGTTTCAATAAATGCCTTTCCCAGTCAGAATACTGATGAGCCACTCATGGAATAGGTGTGGATATGGTTGGATGACAAATTAAATGCCACTTGGCTTATCTTTTTCCCTATAAATTCAGAGTATCCAATTTCTTTTTTTCCCAATTAAGGGGCAATTTAGCATGGCCAATCCACCTACCCGCACATCTTTTGGGCTGTGGAGGTGAAGCCCTCGGAGACATGGGGAAAATGTGCAAACTCCACACTATGACCTGGGGCCAGAATCAAACCCAGGTTCTCAGTGCCGTAGGCAGCAGTGCTAACCACTACACCACTATGCCATCCCACCACTTGACTTATCAGTAGAAACCAAAATTGTTTGCTTTCCACTGAACAATGCATGGCTCGAGTCAGTCCCACAAAATGGATGGGGAACCTCTACGCTTGCAAAGCAAAGAGAACAAGACATCATCCAGGAGTCACACCAAAAGCCGGCACAAGACCTTTGAAATGGAGACAAACATGTGGATGCAAATTAGAAGACAGCAACAACAAAGATAGGTCAAAGCAAACTGATGGATAACATTTTTTGTAATTGTCACATTTTACCTACAAACCCAGCAGAGCACTAAATGTTAGAAGTGTAAAATAATGCTATATGTATGGGCAATCCAAACTCCCAAGAGTACTCAGCAACACAAATTCAATTTCAAATCTTATCCCTACCCACAGGAAGCTCAGGGAGGTGGATGAAAAGTAGAACGTATTTTTTTTATTTTTTTTAAATGGCAAGAGACTGAAGAGGAAAAATGTTAATTCAATCTTAAAATATTGACAAATAATTTAACTGGATAAAGATAAAGAGAATCAAGAATCAGAAACCTACAGAATCAAACTCCATTCAAGGTGGTACAGTGCAGTTACAGGTTTGACAGGCTAATTGCAAGTCTGTTGGGGTATCACCTACACATGCTAACGGTAGCTCAAATAATAGTATATGGCATATGTGCCAAATTTTAAAAATAAATAAATTTAAGAGTATCCAATTCATTTTTTCCAATTAAGGGGCAATTTATCGTGGCCAATTCACCTACCCTACATCATAGATTATCATAGAATTTACAGTGCAGAAGGAGGCCATTCGGCCCATCGAGTCTGCACCGGCTCTTGGAAAGAGCACCCTACCCAAGGTGAACACCTCCACCCTATCCCCACAACCCAGCAACCCCGCCCAACACCAAGGGCAATTTTGGACACTAAGGGCAATTTATCACGGCCAATCCACCTAACCTGCACATCTTTGGACTGTGGGAGGAAACCGGAGCACCCAGAGGAAACCCACGCACACACGGGGAGGACGTGCAGACTCCGCACAGACAGTGACCCAAGCCGGAATTGAATCTGGGACCCTGGAGCTGTGAAGCAATTGTGCTATCCACAATGCTACCGTGCTGCCCCAATCTTTGGGGTGTGGGGGCAAAACCCATGCAAACACGGGGAGAATGTGCAAACTCCACACGGACAGTGACCCAGAGCCAGGATCAAACCTGGACCTCGGCGCAGTGAGGCAGCTGTGCTAACCACTGCTCCACCATGCTGCCTATATGTGCCAATTTTTATTTTAAAATAATTTTAGAGTACCCAATTAATTTTTTCCAATTAAGGGGCAATTTAGCGTGGCCAATCCACCTAGCCTGCACATCTTTGGGCTGTGGGGGCAAAACCCACAAACACGGGAGAATGTGCAAACTCCACACGGGCAGTGACCCAGGGCCGGGATCAAACCTGGAACCTCGGCGCCGTGAGGCAGCAGGGCTAACCCACTGCACCACCATGCTGCCTATATGTGTCAAATGTAATGCATTAGAGACTGTACTGTTTTGCCAAATTCTTAAACTTGAATATCCATTTCTATTGTTTACTTGCATCATTCAATAACATGCAAAAGGGGTCAGTGGTCTTTCAAACCAGAACACTATTGAAAAAGTAATCAATAAGGGCAGCAGTGGTGCACTGGTTAGCACTGCTGCCTCGTGTTGCCGAGGACCCAGGTTCGATCCCATGTCAGTCAGTGCGAAGTTGCCACATTTTCCCGGTGTCTGCATGGGTCGCACACCCCACAACCTAAAGATGTACAGAGTAGTAGGTGAATTGGCCACGCTAAATTGCCCCTTAATTTTTTTGTGGGGGGGGGGGAAGAGAAAGAGAGGAGAGGGGGAAAAAGTAAACAAACACCAAGTTGAGTTGGACTCTGGTTGGGTTTGGGTTAAATTACCATAAACTAGGGATGCAAAAGAATGAACTGTGAGGCTTTTTATTTTTGCTAAGGAAGAGACCACCAGTGCAAGCAAGATTCTTAGTCCTGATCAGTCTTCAGTAACTAACTTTTTTTTAAAAATAGTATCCAATTATTTTTTTCCAATTAAGGGGCATTTCAACATGGCCAATCCACCTATCCTGCATATCTTTTGGGTTGTGGGGATGAGACCCACACAGATACAGGGAGAGTGCGCAAAGTCCACACAGACAGTGACCCAGAGTCAGGATCGAACCTGGGACCTCAGCGCCGTTAGGCAGTACTGCTAATCACTGCGCCACCTTGCTGCCCATATTCAGTAACTAACTTAGTGGGCAGGTAATATCAAGACAAGATACTAGGTAGGCCAAACTGCAGAATCACAGGGGTGGAAGGGCAAGAAAAGAACCTGAAGAATCTGTATTTGCCTATTAATGAATTAAAGTTAAACCAGCAATTCAAGATCGTACGTCTGGGTTAGATACACCTATACAGTTATTATTTGCACATTGTAAGGCACGAGAAAACTAACCAGCTTGTGTTACTCAATCTCTCATTTGAGTAGGCCAAATTAAAGAATTGAAAAATTTTACTTCAGAAAAGATTTCAGCTAGTTACCAAAATAACATATGGTAGCTGCAACTAATACAAACATCAAGACAGAAACAATAATCCTTCCGTGGCCGGTACATCAAGCTTGTCAGGAGTGCCCCACTGTTTCAAGAATGAAAGTTGATGAGCACAGCACTGAAAAGTCAAATTTGTATTTATAACTATACCTGCATGAGCAGAATAGACAAAGCAGCAAGATCAGTTTTTCTTCCACATCATTTTCCATTATCTATGCTCAACATTTGCATGCTGAAGTTTTACACTATCTTTAAAACCAAAGCCCAATTAAAAACATATTTAGCCCAAATTATTCAATTCAATTAGAGCAAGCTCAATATCTGACGTGTATTACTTACTTCTGCCAGCTCTGCCGACAGAAACATTGTACGTTGCTTCTCCAGATTGGCTCTTAGTCCTCAAGTCCATTGTGAAGTCACCATCAGTAAACAGTTGATCTCTGATAACAGAGCACTTCTTTCCACCGAGGACCAAGCCATTGGTGTAGAAGCTGTGGCGATCCTTTCCAACCAACACATCTATTTCTGGAGGCTGCCAAGGAAAACATTAAAAATCTGTTAAAGCTTATTCAGGTAACAGTCAGTTATCTAATCTACAAGTGGCAAGCGTTAAGTATTAGTCAAGGCAAAAGAAACGGGTGGCCTTCCAGTAATTGATGGCTACACTTCATATGAATCTAACCAGTAAATATTCTACTAAATGAAGATATGGAGCTTAAGATTTATTTCCAGCCATTTTTCATTTTTAAACCCTAGCACTAGGTAACAAACTCTGATGGGCGAAAACCCTGCCTGAAAGTAAACATGTGCCAATGAAAGTAATGGCACGCTGAAAGTAAAACACAGCCAGCGTTTTTAAATGCCACCTCATCAATTTTTAGTTCAGTGTCTCAACTACCTCCTTTCACTAAACCTTTGGCAGCAAATACTCATTTAGTACCTCAGTCAAGCTCTCATAAACACACGCATAAAACCTAGTCCGAAATCAGCCCTTTTACTATTGATATCCTATGAAAGACTTCGGATTCCCTCATGCAAGTTGCCAGCCTCTCACCATTTGTTGCACTCATTAAAAGGCAGCCCATTATTTCATTAGTTTTGCCTGCCAATGTTTGATTCCAATTTACCTGGGTCAGGCGGAGATGGCAAAATTGCTCCATTATTATCTACATTTTTCACCTTGCACGTCTGGTTTCCATGCAAACCTCTTGCCCTCTATACATAATTCCCACTAGTTGGTGGTCTATAGAATGCATCCAGCAATGTAATGTTTCTGCATTGTCACTTAGCTCGAAATAAAGATCCTGCCCTTAATCCCTCAAGGGAATCCTCTCTCCAGCACTGTAATATTTGCCTCAAGTCAATGCAGCCATCCCTCCTTTCTTTCGTTCTCCATATTTCCTGAGCACCTGGCATCCAGGAATACTTAGTACCCAGCGTTGCTTTTTTTTTTGAGCAGGTCTTCATTATCACCACATATTGTACTCTCACATGGACCATCTGTGCCTGCAGCTCACTATATTTAAGTGTAATTACATACATGCACTGTAAACCTAATTTGAACTTTACTGTAATACTCTAATTCCACTAATAAGAACATAAGATAAGAACATAAGAACTAGGAGCAGGAGTAGGTCATCTGGCCCCTCGAGCCTGCTCCGCCATTCAATGAGATCATGACTGCTCTTTTGTGGACTCAGCTCCACTTTCCGAGCCCAAACACCATAAACCTTAATCCCTTAATTCGTCAAAAAACTATTTATCTTTATCATTAAAACATTTAATGAAGGAGCCTCTACTGCTTCACTGGGCAAGGAATTCCATAGATTCACAACCCTTTGGGTGAAGAAGTTACTCCTAAACTCAGTCCTAAATCGACTTCCCCTTATTTTGAGGCTATGCCCCCTAGTTCTGCTTTCACCCGCCAGTGGAAACAACCTGCCCGCATCTATCCTATCTATTCCCTTCATAATTTTATATGTTTCTATAAGATCACCCCTCATCCTTCTAAATTCCAACGAGTACAGTCCCAGTCTACTCAACCTCTCCTCGTAATCCAACCCCTTCAGTTCTGGGATTAACCGAGTGAATCTCCTCTGCACACCCTTCAGTGCGAGTACGTCCTTTCTCAAGTAAGGAGACCAAAACTGAACACAATACTCCAGGTGTGGCCTCACTAACACCTTAAACAATTGCAGCATAACCTCCCTAGTCTTAAACTCCATCCCTCTAGCAATGAAGGACAAAATTCCATTCACCTTCTTAATCACCTGTAAACCAACTTTTTGCGACTCATGCACTAGCACAACCAGGTCTCTCTGCACAGCAGCATGTTTCATTTAAATAATAATCCCTTTTGCTGTTCTTACCAAAATGGATAACCTCACATTTGTCAATATTGTATTCCACCTGCCAGACCCTAGCCCATTCACTTAGCCTATCCAAATCACTCTGCAGACTTCCAGTATCCTCTGCACTTTTTGCTTTGCCACTCATCTTAGTGTCGTCTGCAAACTTGGACACATTGCCCTTGGTCCCCAACTCAAAATCATCTATGTAAACTGTGAACAATTGTGGGCCCAACACTGATCCCTGTGGGACACCACTAGCTACTGATTGCCAACCAGGGAAACACCTATTAATCCCCACTCTTTGCTTTATATTAATGAACCAATCCTCTATCCATGCTACTACTTTACCCTTAATGCCATGCATCTTTATCTTATGCAGCAACCTTTTGTGTGGCACCTTGTCAAAGACTTTCTGGAGGCTAAGGCTCCATAGGCCAAAGGCTAATACCGGACTTTCTTACTCCGTCTCCCCCAATATTACCTCCTGGCTCCCATTTCCCTGTTAAGTTAGTTCAAACCTCCTCAAGTCCTAGTATGGGCGGCATGGTAGCATAGTTGCTTCACAGTGCCAGGGACCCAGGTTCAATTCCCGTTTGGGTCACTGTCTGTGCAGAGTCTGCATCTTCTCCCAATGTCTGCGTGGGTTTCCTCCGGGCGCTCCAGTTACCTCCCGCAAGTCCCGAAAGACGTGCTTGTTCGGTGAATTGGACATTCTGAATTCTCCCCGTGAGTGCCCGAACAGGCACCGGAGCGTGACGACTAGGGGATTTTCAAAGTAACTTCATTGCAGTGTTAATGCAATCCTACTTGTGACAATAATAATGATTTTACGCCACCCCGCAAGGATCTTAGTATTACTAATCCGGTGGAACCTTCACACTCTATACAGGTCCCACCTCCACAGAACCAGTCTAATTTCCCCCTGCCACGCATTCATAAGTTCTATCCTCACTAGCTCATGGCAATGATTGGGAGAATACTACCTTTTGGAAGATAAGATTCTAAAATCTTTCCTACCTAAAACTGCCAACAGGAGGACATCCTTATTTCTAGTTGTTTAGTCAAGCTACACGTGGAAAAACCAAGGCAGACATACAGGAGCTCTTGGGAGGATGCAAATTCCACATTCACAAAACAAGTATACTAAATAATCCAACATACTTTAGTCATTCAAGTTTGCATGCAAATAGGGTCAAATCTGTATGTAGGATTGTAAATTACAGAAGTGTGCTGGGGCAGCGTGATGGTGCAGTGGTTAGCACTGCTGCCTCACAGCATGTGGGGCCCAGGTTCGATCCCGGCCCCAGGTCACTGTCAGTGTGGAGTTTGCACATTCCCGCCATGCCTGCGTGTGTGTCACCCCCACAACCCAAAGGTGTCCAGGGTAGGTGGATTGGCCACACTAAATTGCCCCTTAATTAGGAAAAAAAGAACTGGGTACTCTAAATTAATTCCATGATTCAAACAGATCAGTTCAGGAACTTGGATAGTGCAGTTGATTGAAATGCAGGCATTGACAACTGCAAACTTCACACGAGAATCATTTTTTAATTTTGTTTCAACACACATATACAAATACCAATGTTGAGTGCTACAATATTGTACATGGTATAGGTAGTAAAGGGGGCAGGGGTAGTAGAGGAGTGAGAAGCTTTGTTGACCCCAGGAGATAGGGCAGAGAAGTGGGCCAGGGAATGATTCTCTTTCAGAAGGTCAGTGCAGACTTAATGGGCTGAATGGCCTCCTTCTGTACTGCAGGAATTCTATGGTTCATGGGATCGGCACCAAGGTTCCATTACATGACTTCATGACCCCTTCATGACTTTTCAAAAACTATGCACAAAACCATTTGCCCCCACTCAACATCTCCCCCCTCCACCACACTTTAGGGTCACAGTGATTTTCAAATATTAAAACGGAGTCACAGTCGGGGGAAAAGTTTGGAAAGCACTGCTATATGACGTAGTATCCATGGTACCTCGTGAAGTTTGCTCAAGGAGGAAAGGGTCTTTAAATACATGAATAGGATGGAAATAGAGGCATACGGACCCCGGAAGTGCAGAAGATTTTAGTTTAGACGGGCAGCATGGTCGGCACAAGCTTGGAGGGGCTCTCGCTTCCCCCTTGGGAGAGCCAAACATTGCCCATCCACCCACACTCTCCTCCACCTGGCTGAGCTTGTTCACTCACTGAACACTTCCTCCTTTAGTCTCACTTCCTCCAAATAAAAAGGTGCAGCCATGGGTACCAGCTTGGACACCAGTTACACGTGTCGCTTTGTCGGGTATGGGGAACATTCCTGATTCTAGTGCTACACAGGCCCCCTCTCAACTCTCTTCCTGATGCATTGATGACAGTCATGCACACATATGGACCTGGGAAGGTTCATCGATTTTCTTCCCATTCTACTCTTACCTACTAACCCCCCCCCCCCTCCCCCACACTCATTTAACATTTCCCATCCTTGACTTCGGTCTCAATTTCGGGCGACAGACTGCCCCAATATTCATTAACAGCCCATTGGCAAATGGAATGTTAGCGGTTAGTGCAAAAGGACTGGAGTATGAAAGTAGATAACTATTGTCACAATTGTATAGGTGTTGGTGAGACCACATCTGGAGTATTATGACCAGAGGATTGGTTTCTTTATTTTAAAAAAATTTAGAGTACCCAACTCCCCCAATTAAGGGGCAATTTAGCATGGCTAATTCGCCTGCCCTTCCGGGTTTGTGGGGGTGAGACCCACGCAGGCACGGAGAGAATGTGCAAACTCCACACGGACTGTGACCCGGGGTCGGGATCAAACCCGGGTCCTCGGCACCATGAGGCAGCAGTGCTAACCACTGTGCCACCATGCTGCCCTTGGTCTCCTTATTTGAGGAAGGATGTGGTGGCATTGGAAGCCGAGAGAAGGTTCACCAGATTGATTCTGGGGATGAAGGGATTGACATATGAGGAGAGATTAAACAGTTTGGGTTTATACTCAAACTAAACTTTAGAAGGACGAGGGGGGATCTGATCGAGGTGTGTAGATCAAATGTTCCCCCTTGTGGGGCACTCTAGAACAAGAGGTCACAAAAATAGGTTGAGAGGCGGTAGATTTAAAGCAGAAATGAGGAGGCACTACGTCTCGCAGAGGGTGGTGAATTTGTGGAACTCGCTACCCCATAGTGCGGTGGAATCCAAATTATTAATGGTTTCAAGAGGGAGATACATATATTTCAGATTTTTTTTTTTTTTTTTTTTAAACCGGTTAATGGGATATGGGGAACAGGCGGAGAGGTAGCTTTGAGACCAGGAAGTGATCAGCCATGATCTGATTGAATGGCGGAGCAGACTCGAAGTGCTAAATTGCCTGCTTCTGCTCCTAATTCTTATGACTCCCTACTATCCTGTCTTGCTTCCTACAAGGACTTCACATCATTCTCCCAGCTTCTCCACCTCAGTTGCATTGGTTCCCAAGATGCTACCTTCCAAAACATCAATTTTTTTTAAATTTAGAAACCCATTTTTTTCCAATTAAGGGGCATTTTAGCATGGCCAATCCACCTACCATGCACATCTTTGGGTTGTAGGGGTGAAACCCATGCAGACACATGGAGGATGTGCAAACTCCACACGGACAGTGACCCAGGGCCAGGATTGAACCTGGGTCCTCAGTGCCGTAGGCAGCAGTGCTAACCACTGAGCCAGCAAGCAGAATATCACTTCTAATATGCCTTCCTTCTTCCTGAACAGAGGACAGGGCTCTCAACTGCGAACCACCCATCTCTCTGCCCTCCTCCATGATAGGGTCTTCACTGTCCTCCACTTTCACCCCACCAGCCTTCGTAATCAAAGGATCATTCGCCGCCATTTTGCCAACTCTAGTATGATGTTACAAAACATATATGGGCAGCACGGTAGCATTGTGGATAGCACAATTGCTTCACAGCTCCAGGGTCCCAGGTTCGAATCCCGGCATGGGTCACTGTCTGTGCGGAGTCTGCACATCCTCCCGGTGTGTGCGTGGGTTTCCTCCGGGTGCTTCGGTTTCCTCCCACAGTCCAAAGATGTGCAGGTTAGGTGGATTGGCCATGATAAATTGCCCTTAGTGTCCAAAATTGCCCTTAGTGTTGGGTGGGGTTGCTGGGTTATGGGGATAGGGTGGAGGTGTTGACCTTGGGTGGGTGCTCTTTCCAGGAGCCGGTGTGGACTCGATGGGCCGAATGGCCTCCTTCTGCACTGTAAATTCTACGATAATCTTCCCCTCGCCTCATCGGCCAACATGTCATGGGAACAGTTCCCTCCTTGACACTCTGGTCAACTCCTCCACCACAGCCACTTCCCGTGCAATCGCAGAGAGTATAACACCTGCCCTTTACTTCCTCCATCCTCACCATCCAAAGCCCTAAACACTCCTTTCAGGTGAAAGAGCATTTCACTTGCACCTCCTTCGTTTTTTTTTTTTAAAAAAAGATTACCTAATTATATTTTTTCCAAATAAGGGGCAGTTTAGCATGGCCAATCCACCGAACCTGCACATCTATGGGTTGTGGGGGTGAAACCCACGCAGACACGGGGAGAATGTGCAAACTCCACACGGACAGTGACCCAGGGCCAGGATTAGAACGCGGGTCCTCAGCGCCGTAGGCAGCAAAGCTAACCATTGTGCCACGTGAATGTAAGCCCACTTGTGACAATAATAAAGATTATAAAAAAGTAAGCCACCCCACAAGGATGTTAGTAGTACTGTTCCGTTAGAAACCTTCACACTCTATACAAGTCCCATCTCCACAAAACCAGTCTAATTTTCCCCTGGTGGAATTTGGCAACTAGGGGATTTTCACACTAACTTCATTGCTAATGTAAGCCTACTTGTGACACTAATGAAGATTATTACATAAAGTTTGCTGAGACCATTAACTTTTTCCCCTCCGTTTTGATTTTTTTTCCAGCCACCCCCCTCCCCCACAGGAGTTTTGGCTTTCAGAGTGCTGACCCTTTTGCACATTCTGCTACTTTGCAATTATACCATCGTTAGCTGCCATTATACCATTGTTAGCAGCTTTAGTATTTAACACCAGCATTAGCATCCCTTTGCCTTTTATCCATGACAGCTTGGTCAATCATTTCATTTCATTTTTCATTCTCCGAGCCCCCACATATCCCTGAACTACTATTCTGCACACTTTCCCCACCCCTCTCCGAGACAGGCAATCGCATTTCAAAACATCAATTCTTCCTCTCTCCACAGGTGCTGCCAAGCTTGCCAAGCATTTTCTGTTTTTATTTCATATTTCCAGCATTATTTTGCTTTTATTTTAAATGTTAAAAGCAAGTCTTTTGAGAAGCAGAAGTCGGGAAATTATAGGCCGGACTTCAGTCATTCATAAGATCTTAGAGTCCATTATTAAAGATGAAATCATGGCGTACTTGGAAGTGCATGATTAAATAGGACTGAATCAGCACGGCTTCGTCAAGGGGAGGTCATGTCTGAAAAATCTGTTACGAGTTCTTTGAGGAAGTAAAAAGGAAGTTAGACAAGGGAGAACCAGTGGATGTGATTTATTTAGATTTCCAGAAGGCCTTTGACAAGGCCTCGATAGAGTGGATGTGGAGAGGATGTTTCCAATTATAGGAAAATCTAGAACCAGAGGACACAACCTCAGACTAAAGGGATGATCCTTTAAAATAGATGAGGAATGTCTTCAGCCAGAGAGAGTGGTGAATTTGTGGAACTCTTTGGCACAGAAGGTTGTGGAGGCCAAATCACCAAGAGTGTATTTAAGACAGATAGATAGGTTCTTGATTAATAAGGGGATATGGGGTTATGGAGAGAAGGCAGAAGAATGGGGATGAGAAAAATATTAGCCATGATTGAATGCGCAGCAGACTCGATGGGCTAAGTGGCCTAATTCTGATCCTATGTCTTATGATCTTTTACAAGGCACAAACATAAAACAGTCACAATAAGCAATTTGTAAAATCCCACAAACTTTTCTAAATGTACAGACTCCTTCAATCTGTCATTTGATGGGCAGCACATGGTGCAGTGGTTAGCACTGCTGCATACAGCGCTGAGGACCCGGGTTCGATCCCGGCCCAGGGTCACTGCCTGTGTGGAGTTTGCACATTTTCCCCATGTCTGCGTAGGTTTCACCCCCACAACCCAAGATGCAGGTTAGGTGGATTGGCCACACTAAATTGCCCCTTAATCAAAAAAACATCTGTCATTTGACAGCATGCAGTTATTTAAGTACTAATCAGCAACTTGTCCAAGTTTCTCACATGAAGGGCAGCACGGTGGCGCAGTGGGTTAGCCCTGCTGCCTCACGGCACCGAGGTCCCAGGTTCGATCCCGGCTCTGGGTCACTGTCTGTGTGGAGTTTGCATATTCTCCCAGTGTTTGCAGGGGCTTTGCCCCCACAACCCAAAAGATGTGCAGGTTAGGTGGATTGGCCATGCTAAATTGCCCCTAAATTTGGAAAAATGAATTGGGTACTCTAAATTTTAAAAAAAATAAAAAAGTTTCTCACATGATCGTTTAGGTGAAGAGCACCACTAGATGGCCAACATTCAGTGTGAGGAACAAGCACAACAAAGATAACAGCCGGCGGATTGGCACTGCCTCCACCACCGACAGTGTACACAATCTACAGGATGTACTGTAGCAACTCAACAAGCCTCTTTCAACCTCAGCCTCAATCACCAGATAAGAAAAAGGGCAGTAAATGCTTGGAGACACCAGCTACAAATTCCCCTCCAAGCCACAACAGTGACTTGGACAGTGACCTCCTCACTGCCACTGGGTGAAAATCCTTGAACTGCAATCCAACAGCAATCCGAGAACACATGGACTGCTGTAGTTCATCACCACTTCATGGGCAATCACTGTGTAAAGTAATGATCTCCTTACTCACGGTAGCAGTGGTTAGTACTGGTGCTTCACAGCGCCAGGGACCTGGGTTCGATTCCCGGCTTGGGTCACTGTCTGTGCGGAGTCTGCACGTTCTCACAGCATCTGCATGGGTTTCCTCTGGGTGCTCCGGTTACTTTCCACAAGTCCAAAAAGACATGCTTGCTTGTTAGGTGAATTGGGCATTCTCCCTCAATGTACCCAAAAAGTCATCATAGTATGGCAATTAGGAGATTGTCCTAGTCTTCATTGCAGTGTTAATGTAAGCCTCCTTGTGACACTAAGAAAGATTATTATTGAGTGAGTTTGCAGTTCAGAGGTTTATTAAATTAATAAAAGGAATAGGCAGTTTTGAGGAAAGATTGGACAGTCTAGGCTTCTATCCATTAAGAGTTTAGAGAGCGACTTAATGGAAATGTTTATTTTCCTGTGGAGACTTGACATGGTGGATGTGAAGAGGGCGTTTCCTCTTGTGGGAGAACACTAGAGATTGCTGTTGAAAAACAAGTGGCCGGAGTGGCACAGTGGTTAGCACTGCTGCCCATGGCGCTGAGGACCCTGGTTTGATCCCAGCCCCGGGTCAGTCTGTGTGGAGTTTGCACATTCTCTCAGTGTCCATGTGTGCCTCACCCCCACAACCTAAAGATGTGCAGATTAGGTGGATTGGCCATGCTAAATTGCCCCTTAATTGGAAAAATATAATTGGGCACTCTGAGCTTATTTAAAAACAAACAAGGCGCCAGGCGGCATGGTGATGCAGTGGTTAGCACTGCTGCCTTACGGGACCAAGGACCCAGGTTCGATCCCGGCCCCAGGTCACTGTTCGTGTGGAATTTGCACATTCTCCCCATGTCTACGTGGGTCTCATGCTCACAACCCAAGGATTTGCAGGGTAGGTGGATTGGCCATCCTAAATTGCCTCTTAATTGGGAAGAAAATGAATTGGGTACTTTAAACTTAAATATAAAAACAAATGGCTGCCCATTTGGAGCGTGGGGCAGCACGGTAGCACAAGTGGATAGCACTGTGGCTTCACAGCGCCAGGGTCCCATGCTCCATTCCCTGCTGGGTCATTGTCGGTGCGGAATCTGCACGTTCTCCCCGTGTCTGCGTGGGTTTCCTCCAGGTGCTCCAGTTTCCTCCCACAGTTCAAAGACGTGCAGGTTAGGTGGATTGGCCATGATAAATTGCCCTTGGTGACCAAAAAGATTAGGAGGGGTTATTGGGTTACAAGGATAGGGTAGAAGTGAGGGCTTAAGTGGGTCAGTGCCGACTCGACGGGCCGAATGGCCTCTTTCTGCACTATGTTCTCTGTTCATTTCAGACAGAGCAGAAGAATTCTGTCTTTGGCGCTCCCTTCCTCAAAGGCAGTGGAAGCAGAATCTTTGTATCTTTTCAAAGCAAAGCTGGATAGATTCTTGATAAACAAGGGGGTGAAGTTACTGCAGTTGGCAGGAGGTTAGTCAGATCAGCCATGATCTTATTAAATGGCAGAGCATGCTTGAAGGTCTGAGCGGCTTACCTCTGCCTAGCTTGTATATTCATATTATAACATCCACAGCCCATGAAAGAATTTTAAAAACCCTCTCCCCCTTGAACATTGATCCACCTCGGGGTTCTTGAGCTTGACATGGAAAGAAAGTTAATTTTTTATTCCCAGAATTGAGCAGAGCTCAGAACTGAGAACACACTTTATATAACTAATCCATATTAGGATCAAAGCACAGAATCAAGTTGTCAAACCCTCATACATGTTATGGAAATACAAAAAAATCTACATGTTGATTTCAACATTACTGAAGACCAAGCACCTGCTTTCCGAATTGCTCTGAGGCATTCTATATTCATAGCACTAAAAAAAACATCTTAGATGCAGTAACTATGTTCCATGTAACTTATATCTCTCTCTCTCTAGTACTCAAACTATGCTCTAAAATACTATGGGCATTTCATCATTTCCCAGTGACTCAAATTCCCATCCCAAAAACAGCTTTAGAAATGTAGTACAAATGCAATCCATGCTCATCATTCTGTGAGTAGCTCTGCAGATTCCTGAACTTCTTCCTAGCGTCCCCCTTCAGAGATTCATATTTGTCCTAAGAAACAGTTGCTTGCTGCAGGACAAATTGATTTTTCATTCTCATCAGGGGCAAGTAATCAACTTTTTATTTAGTAGCACACCACAACTAAATTATTCAATATAAACACGAATTTCAGAGAACACCAAAAATGATACTTCGTTACACAGCACGAGAGCTGGGGGCAGTAATGTGGCTAGAGTACAAGAATAATGAGTATACCATGTAGATCATGCTTGCTCTGCCATTCAATAATTACTCCTGACCTTGGGCTTCAACTCCACTTTCCCACCTTCTCCTCATATCCCTCGATTCCAAGACCAAACATTTGTCAATACCTACCTTAATAGTGTTACGTGAGAACATCCACAACCCCTCTAGCACAGAGAGAACATCAAACATTCACAACCCTTTAAGTGAAGTAATTTCTCCTCACCTGAGCCTTGGCACTTACTATATGGGTAATCACAGGATTAAGTGTCAAACATGAGAGATAGACTCAAAAACAGCTTCTTCCCCAATGTCACCAGACTCCTAAATGACCCTCTTATGGACTGATTTCATTAACACTACACCCTGTATGCTTCATCCGATGCCAGTGCTTATGTAGTTACATTGTATATGTTGTGTTGCCCTATTATGTATTTTCTTTTATTCCCTTTTCTTCCCATGTATTTAATGACCTGTTGAGCTGCTCGCAGAAAAATACTTTTCACTGTACCTCGGTACACGTGACAATAAACAAATCCAATCCAATCCAATCCAAAGAAGGACAGATATGTAGGCAGATCTCAAATGTAAAAATAATAGGCGATTTCAACTTCCTCAATATTAACTGGGACAGTCAAAGTGTGAAAGGCTTAAGAGGGGGGGGGCACAATTCTTAAATGCATCCAGGAGGGCTTTTTATGCCATAAGTCCTACGAGAGGGGATAGTGCTGGACTGAGATTAAAGAAATGAAGCAAGGCAAGTGGTAGAAGTGGGGGAGCATTTTGGCGACAGCGACCATAACTCGGTAAGATTTAAGGTAGTCTGGAAAGGGACAAAGATGGACCGGAAATAAAGGGGAGGTGGTAACACGACTATCTGCGTGGAGCCAGAAGACGACGTGAGGTTTTAAATGAGTACTTTGCATCGGTGTTCACAATGGGAAGGACAGTGTAGCTATAGAAACTAGAAGTTTATAATGTACTTGAACAAATTAACATTTGCGGGAGGAGGTATGAACAGTTCTAGCAGGCTTAAAGATGGATAAATTGAGACAGTGTGCGGAGGAATGCAGAGGGTGTGGACCGTTAAGGAACATCTTCAAATTTAACAGGGACCGAGGCAGATATATCTTAACACCATGACTGAAGAAGGAAAGTTGTTCATCGGCGGCCTGAACGTCGACACAGATGAGCAGGCCCTGGAAGAGGCTTTCTCCAAAGTACAAGCGGATCACCGAGGTAAGACACCATGGCGTCCCGCGATTTCGGCTTCATCACTTTCGAAAACCCGGAGGACGCCAACAACACACTGGAGACGATGAACGAAAAATCCCTGGACGGGCAGCAAATCTAGGTGGACCACACCGAGAAAAGGCCGGGAGGCGGCGGCTACGGAGGACAATACAGAGGCTGCGAACGCACACAAGGCGGCGGCAGCTACAGCTTTCGAATCTAACTTCAGTGGTAGGGAAATTATTGGAAAAAATACTAGAGGGCCGGGTGCTCTGGTTTCCTCCCACAGTCCAAAGATGTGCAGGTGGATTGGCAATGCTAAATTGCCCCTAGGTGGGATTGCAGGGGAGTGGGTCTGTACAGGGTGCTCTTTCAGAGCATTGATGGAGACACAGTGGGCAGTATGGCCTCCTCCTGCACTGTAGGTATTCTATGACGGATTAAATAATAAATAAACTTAAGAGTACCCAATTATTTTTTCCAATTAAGGGGCAATTTAGTGTGGCCAATCTACCTACCCTGCACATCTTTGGGTTGTGGGGTGAAACCCACGTAGACACGGGGAGAATGTGCAAACTCCACACAGACAGTGACCTAGGGCCAGGATCGAACCTGGGTTCTCAACGCCGTAGGCAGCAGTGCTAACCACTTGCCAGCCGATTCTATGACAGAATTCATCTCCACGTTGCGGAAGCAAGGATTAATCGAAGATAGTCGGCATGGATTTGTCAAAGGGAGATCGTGTCTTACAAATTTAATTGCATTGTTTGAAGAGGTGACTAGGTGTATTGATGAGGGCAGTGCAGCTGATGTAGTTTATATGGACTTCAGTATGGTTTTCAACAAGGTCTCGCAGACTGATCAAGAAAATGGTGCATGGGATCCAAGGCAATTTGACAAATTGGATCCAAAACTGGCTTGGTGGCAGAAGGTGATGGTCATAGGTTGTTTGTGTGTCTGGAAGCCAGTGTCCCTTGCTTTTTGTAGTGTTCATTAATGATCTGGAATGTAGGAGGTATCAGGAAATTCACGGATGACACAAAAATTGGTGTGGTAAAAAGTAAGGAACGCCTTAGATTACAGGTTATAGACAGGCTGGTTAGATGGGCAGAGGTGGCAAATGGAATTTAATCCTCAAGTGTGAGGTAATGCATTTTGGGAGAACTAACAAGGTGTGTGAATATACAATGAATGATAGGACCTTAGGAAGGAGAGGGTCAGAGGGACCTTGGTGTGAAGACCACAGGGCAGGTAGAAAAGGTGATTAAGGCAGGTGGGGTACTTGTGCCAGGGCAGAGAACACAAGAGCAGGGAGGTTATGATGGAGCTGTATAAAACGCTGGTTCGGCCACATCTGGAGTACTGTGTGCCGCTCTGGGTCACTATAGGAAGGGAGTAATTGCACCAGAGGGGGTGCGGAGGAAGGATCATAGATGTTACCTGAGCTGGAGTGTTTCAGCTATCAAGAGAGACTGGATAGGCTGGGGTTGTTTTCATGACGCAGAGAAGGCTGAAGGGTGAACATGATGTTGTATAAAATTATACGGGGCATAAATAGGGTGGATAGGAAGAATGTTTCCCATTAGCTGAGGGGTCAATAACCAGGGGCACAGAATAAGGGGCAGGAGGTTTAGAGGGGCTGAGAGATTTCACCCAGAGGGTGGTTGGAATCTAAAACTCACTACCTGAAAGGGCTGTAGAGACAGGAATACTCAAGGCTTTAGACAAGCACTTGAAATGCCACAGCATACAAGACTACGGACCAAGTGCTGGAAAATGGGATTAGACAGGTATTTGATGGATGGCAGACACGGTGGGCCAAAGAGTCTCTTCCTGTGACGTAAAAACGCTCTGACTCTCTGACAAATTAGAAGTTATATTTTTGTGCTGCATCCTCTTTCTCCCACTCTCCTTCCCCACCACTTGGAAGTCTGAAAATTACAGTGCAGAAACTACATCCACATTTCACTTAAAATGGTTCATCGGTCATGCAGCACACAACACTACCCCTGCTAATCTCCTTATTAAGTTTTTGATGAAAAACAAGTACATCTCTGATATTGAGGACCACTAGATCTGACCACTAGGACTCTCCAGATTCAAAAGGAAATTGTGTAACTAGGTAGTTTCAGGCCTTCAACATAATAATTTCTCCTTTGTTTCAAAAGTAGCACGTCTAACCCATCGATGGTGAATAGCTTGTGCCTGTGTGGGTCTCACACCCAAAACCCAAAGGTGTGCAGGCAAGTGGATTGGTGATGCTAAATCGCCTGCTAATTGGGACAGAAAAATTGGGCTTTAAATGTTTTTTTAATAGATGAATAGCTACCAGGGTTCTTGCTCCAGCCCATCAAGTTGTAATTTCCTATACCATGCGAAGTCCACACAAACTTAGTAAATCACCCCAGCTTGGTTGTCACTACAAAACTATCTTTCTTAAAAGAACTGCCCCCCCACCCCCTTCCAGATTTAATCCAGAGTTGCTCAGGACAAGTTTATTCACAATTTATGTTTCTCATGACACAATCTGAACCGATATAAAGTAGACAGCGCCCAAGTTAAACCAAAGTGGGCTCATATTCCATGTTTTACCAGAAAAATATTTCAACCTGCCTCAACTTAACAACCCTATTTGATTAAAACACTAGAATAATTATTTTGCCACTAGGGTTTAAGTGTAAGAACTTAGTTTAAAGAGTTCCAATCTCTTACTTTCAACAGCCAGAACCCCAAGCAACAGTTCCCTCTAGCACTAGTCTCATGAATGATTCAACATGCTGTAGTGCAGCTCAACATTTTACAAGCTTACAACTGATTGCTATTTCATACATGTTGCCAAACGAGGGAGTCACTAGTAACTGTTTGCTTCAGGAAATTTTGATCAGTCACATCTGCAATGAGGTAGGCCACAAAATGGCCATGAGACAGCAAATTAGAGGACCAAAGTGAGATGAAAGCGAAGTGTCATCGGATCATATTCACTCCTGCTAAAGACCATCTGGAACTACTTCTATAAATTTAACGGACGAAAGTGAAAACAAAAAAGGAACTCCGCACCAACGTGCATATTCCACGTGAAGTATATTATGCAAAGAACTCAACTGCATTAAGCAGCAGGCTGTAAGGTACACTATTCCAAGAGTTTCACTGAAAAATCTCAACATTCGAAAAGCAGTCAGCGAGAAGCAAAGGGGACTCCAGTAAAGACTGAAAGACAGTCAAAACAAAACTGTTGGGACAAATACAATTAGATATTCGGTGCAACTGAATCAGAACGTCAAAGTCTGCACTCCATTTCGGCACATTACCTAGGATACCAGTAAAATAGAAATGAGGGACTACTTTACTGTTAGTATCTCAAGTATGACACCTCTACAATGAAGCACCATTTGTCCTCTTAGGTAGATGTCATGACACTATTTAAAGACAAATCGGGGAAACCTGTCCAGGTCAAAGATGACAATGTCCTTCATCTCGCAGCTGTTTACCAATTGGCTGTCACGGTAGCATAGTGGTTAGCACAGTTGCTTCACAGCTCCAGGGTCCCAGGTTCGATTCCCGGCTTGGGTCACTGACGTGTGGAGTCTGCACGTTCTCCCCTTGTGTGCGTGGGTTTCCTCCGGGTGGTCCGGTTTCCTCCCACAGTCCAAAGATGTGCAGGTTAGGTGGATTGGCCATTCTAAATTGCCAGTGTCCAAAAAGGTTAGGTGGGGCTACGGGGATAGGGTGGAGGCATGGAGCTTCAGTAGGGTGCTCTTTCCAAGGGCCGGTGCAGACTCGATGGGCTGAATGGCCTCCTTCCACTTTGCAAATTCTATGATTCCCAACATTGGTTGTGAAGCACTTTGGGATGCCCGAGTGACAAAAAGATAGCATATAAAAATGCAAGTTCATTCATTCTAAAATGGAAACCATTAGGTTTGCATAGCTCTAGGTTTTTACACAAATTTTGTGAGATCTATTATTTGGAGCAACAAGTTTACTATTCATCCAACGGAGTTAGGTTGCCGAAACTTGCATGTAGCTTTAGCTGTGCACAAAAACTTTGTTCAAATCTACACACTTCGTCAAAAATGTAATTTTTTTTTTTTTTTTTTTAATTGTTCATGGGATGTCAGCGTGACTGGCTGAGGCAGCATTTATTGCTCTTCCCCAATTCCCCTTGAACTGAGTGGCTTGCTCGGCCATTTCAGAGTGCACTTTTGAGTCAACCACATTGTGGATCTGGAGTCATATGCAGGTCAGACCAGGCAAGGACAGATTTTCTTCCCCAAAGAACATTAGTGAACCAGAGGAGTTTTTACAATAAACAATGGTTTCATGGGTCATCACTGGACTTTTAATTCCAGATTTTTATGAATTCAGATTTCACCATCTGAGTGGCAGAATTTGAACCTGGCACCCCAGAGCATTACTCGGAGTCTCTGGATTACTAATCCAGTGACAACAATATGCCACTGCCTTCGTCACAACCACCTAGTGTACAAATGCTGTATCATCCCAATAACAGAACTAAGCATTTTTCCTGCTGTGTTTTTAATTCACTGATGGATGCAATGTGGTTGGCATATTGCCCATACCTCATGTTCCTTGATTTAGTGGAGCTGCATTCTTGGAACCACTGCACTCCACATGTGCTGTTAAATAATTCCCTTTGCGGTGGTCCTTGATGCCATATCCTGCTCAGTCAAATGCTGCCTTGAAGTCAAGGGCAGTCACTCACCTGCAGGATTTGGTCTCTTTGTCCAAGGCTGCAATGAGGCCAGGAGCAGAGGTTCCAAAGAGCCAAATGATGAGCAGGAAGTGTTGCTTGATACTACTTTGCTGATGATCGTGAATAGGCTGATGGGGCAACTACTGGATGGATTAAATTAGTCTGGCTTTGTGCACACAACATACATGGGCAATTTTCCACACTACAAGTAGATGCCAATATTGTAATTGTACTCAAGAACAGTAAGCCATGGGACACAGTTAGTTCCAGAGCACGGGTCTTCAGTCCTACAATATTGTCAGAGCCTTTGCTGCATGCAGTGCATTTAGTAGTTTCTTGGCATACACCAGATAGATAGTCAGCATAAAGACAGGTCTTTGCCTGCAAAAGGACTGTGTACCAGTACTGTCATGACAAATGCAATGGGGACAGCTAGATTGGCAAGAATAAGGTCAGATAGTTTTTAAAATAAATTTAAAGTATCCAATTATTTTTTCCAATTAAGGGGCAATTTAGTGTGGCCAATCCACCTATGCTGCGCACCTTGTGTGTTGCGGGGGAGACCCCCATGCAAACGGAGAATTTGCAAACTCCACACGGCCAGTGACCTGGGGCCGGGATCGAACCCAGGTCCTCAGCATCGGGAGGCTGCAGTGCAAGCCCAAGGTGAGAAGATATGTTTCCCCTAAACCACCTGCTACAGGCATATTTGCATTTTCAAAATACTTTTGCCAATGACCACTGAAGTTCCCCTCATGCAGATTTCATTGTGTTTCTTCCAATTGTGTTCCAGGGAGGCGGTGATGCAGTGGCACTGCCACTGGACACTAGTCTTGACTCCACACCAGATACTGGAGTAATACTCGGGGGACAAAAGTTTAAATCCCACCACTGCAGGTGGTGAAATTTGAATTCAGTAAAAAAAAAAAAAAAAAAATCTGGAATTAAAAGTCTTCTGATGACCATGAAACCATTGCCGATTGTTGTAAAAACCCATCTGGTTCACTAATGTCCTATAGGGAAGGAAATCTGTCATTCGTACCTGGTCTGGCCTATATGTGACTCCAGACCCCATAGCAATGGTTGACTCCCTCAAGGGCAATTAGGGATGGGTAATAAATGCTGGCACAGACTGCAATGCCCACGTCCCAAGAACTAATTTTTTTAAAAAATAACGATTCCTCAATTGTAGGGTGGTTGTGGAAATGAGAAGATTTCCTCATGTCAGACTAATTGGCTTTCTCTCCCTCCTTTCCTGAACCACAGGGTTATGTCTACATCCTACCAATCCATGGGGAGCATGCTGGAATTCTCCAGATTCTAGAAGATCAAAACCACTTTAAAAAACACTACTAGGATACAGGCCATCAGGCCCTAGGGATTTGTTGACATTTTAGATATCAATTAGCCCTCCTCGCGGTGTACAACACTAGATCCACAATAACCTGGTTGGTTACTAGAAAAGCCTCTTGAATACATCCCAAAAACTCATCCTCCACACTATTCCTGCAAATTTGGATTGCCAATCCCCAAGATTAAGTCTTTCATGACTACTCTTGCTCCATGCCGCTCTAATTTCCTCATTTGTATTCTGCCCCATTCCACAACCCATTATGTTGTGCCTATTAAGCTGCCAATGTTTAATGTAGGTACAGTTCCTCTAGCTTTATCTCATTTCGCTTTTTCCGTGTGTAAGGGTCCTTCCTGTTGATTTCCTTATTTCCCCCTTTCTCTTTTTTTAAACCACTATTTTTTTGATCCATGGATGCTTAATGGACTTAAATCAAGCATCAGAGAATTCAAGAAGTTGCACCATGCTAGTTTTGAGCAGCAAAACCCGAAAGATGGGATGGGACTCTGTTCGATCAATTGGCTGGCCAATTAATTGGCCAAAAGGCTGTATTCTGCCCGCTATCAGGCGGTGATTGGATCCGGCCTGAGTGGGATGATTCCCAGAGACCCAAGGAAAGCAGAGTCGGGGGCCCTGGGCACTCAATGGAAAGGGCCTGTTCTTTCTCTCATGTTTTCTTCAGAAGAGCTGCTGTATTTATGGAACTGCAGAAACCTGAATGAATCTACAGACTGGAAAGCAGAAATCTCGACCTGAAAGACCGGTAAAGTTGGCTAGAAACAGCCATCTGAAAGAAAGACTCATCTTTTATTTTTGACTTATCATTTTCTCCCCTACCGTCGTGTGTATCATAAATAATATAAGGAAGTGCGGGATTAGGAATAATATTGCAATAGTTAGCAGTTGTATTTGCTGCGTATTTCATTATAGTTTTGTTATAAATGAAAAGCGATTGTGCTTAAATTTACAAACCTGGTGACTGTAATTATTGGACCAAGGGCCAAAGACTTTGGGTATTTTTCCAAGGATTATTTGTTAATTCAATTATGTTGAGACTTTGGTTGGGGGAGCTGGAATTGACCATACCCTAGCCCAGGGTGTTGTAACACCTGTCACTGTAGTCTCCAATGCTTTATTACCTTTAAACTTTGATCCTTCTTGATCTACTTTGCTTATTACCCAAACCACTACCCTTGCCTTGACACCAAGTCAAAGGAGGAGGAATGACTAAAAGCTTGCTCTTAAGAGGTATATCTTAAGCAGAATATTAAAAGACACTAGAAGTGGAGACAGAATTCAAGAGTTTAGGGTCTTAATCAATTGGAGGCATCAGTGGTAGAGTAAAGGAAATGGGGGTACACATAATAGGTGCAGAGCAGATGAGAATAGAGATAGGGTGGGACAAGACAATGAAAGGATTTGAACAGACTAAACTGCTAGTTGAAAGTGATGGAGAACCAGTAGGAAATGCAGGTCAGCAAGCACAGGGAAGGAAATGGGATTTGGTGCAATTAAATTTTGGATAAGCCAAAATTGATGTTACAGGATGTAGGCTAACCACAAATGCCTTGCAATATTCAGGTCTGCAAAAGACAGGCAATGTTAAGAGGCGAATGGAGGAGAAAAGGAACATAACTTCAGTTCATGAACCAAACATGGGCATTTTCACATAGATGGACACCAGAAGGGAGGCCTTGGTAAGAGGATATTGCGGTCAACCACCAATGGATGCAGAGAACGAGAAGGAGAGAAGGGATAGCGCACCACTCACAGTGGATATCATGTGTGGCCAGAGAGCTACCAACAGTACTGCAACAGAAACTTAACTAGAGATTCAAGGATGGGAGCTGTAGTAAAAGACGGGAACAAATGTGGGAGGCTGAGAAAGGTCGTGAGGAAAGACAGAAATTAAACTAAAGATTCAGGTCCGAGGAGAGGGAAACTGAACTACTGATCTCAGTCTTGATGCCAATGCAGTCCAAACTCATTCTTAAGAGATGAAGATATGGACACAGGACAGATGGATTTAAGGAGATGATTTGTAAAGGGGAAAAAAATCAAATTTCATTGCAAATCTGGATAATTAATTTTGGCCCAATAATGCCTTTTGTTGCCCAGCCAGATCTGGCGATGAATGGTTTTACTAGTTGTACACCCGATACATTTAAGTCAATGCATTTTGGATCCAAGTGGACTAAAGTAAGTGACTTTAAGCAACCCAAGTGGACTAAAGTAAGCATGTACTAGTGGAATAACCACATGGCAGAGATTAAGGCTTTTACTTGGGACAGAGGCATTAAAAGCAGCAATACTGGAGTACTAAACATTAACATTATCGCAATAAGAGAGCTGTACGGTCAGGAATTTAGGTTTCTTTTGAAAAGGGAATACAAAAGGAAGTGAGGTTGGAAGGGCAACAAGTGGTGATACAAGGAAGTGATATTAATGATGACCGTGTCCTCTTTTCATTATCTCAATCACGGACAAGTGAGAAGAAAGATCAAGGGAATCAGTCATGTTATACCAATGGAGGGAATATGGTAGGTAGGGAAGTTTGTGTAGTTTATTGGTATTTAAATTTTAAATCTAAAGAGCTTTAAAGTTGATTCCATTATACAAATTTACAGTATTAGCACTGGGCTAAACTGGCTTTTAAGTTGCTAGCTATTGTGCAAATATTGTACAAAATGCAAGAAGAATATGCTATTTAAATATAAATAGATAGCAACATAATGACCTCAATTTATCCTTCCATTTTTTTATCTCCCAAAGTCAAAATGGGACTAAACAGGATTTTATGTTAAGGCATTAAACTAATTACTTAACTAGACCAGGGAACAGAGAACTTTTCATCCTTGCCTTCCCCGCTCCATTAGATGGGCTTAAAACTTTTGTCCGGCAAAGATTAGATTCCAACTCGGGCTGAGCAAAAATCACGAAATAATTTCTAACCAACTCCAGGGTTATGATTAACCACATGGTCTTACAACTGGTAACTGCCAACATTTTGAATGCCAAATTGATAGTGATCTAAAGAAACCATCCCTCAAGAACACATGGATAAAACTTTGCCATTTCATCATACAGGGGCAATACCATAACAGTTTCATAAAATCATTTCTTTATCCAATACAGAATTGACCAGCATTGGCAGTTTCATTAGTTGAAAAAGGTGTTGAAAAGGGTAAAGGAGATGACCATAGGCTGCTTTCCCCTTTTGAGGGGTAGAGCTGACTGGCGGTGATTTAACCTGAGGATCACCACACCCCAGGTGAGGGGCAAGGTTGAGAAGGCATCATGAATAACCTCAGCCGATAAGGAAATGGAGCCCAAGCTGCTGGCCTTGCTCTGCATCAATGAGGACAGCATGGTAGCACAGTGGTTAGCACAGTTGCTTCACAGCTCCAGGGTCCCAGGTTCAATTCCCAGCTTGGGTCACTGTCTGTGCAGGGTCTGCACATTCTCCCAGTGTCTGCATGGGTTTCCTCCGGATGCTCCAGTTTACTCCCACAGTCCAAAGATCTGCTGGTTAGGTGTATTGGCCATGCTAAATTGCCCTTGGTATCCAAAAAGGTAAAATGGGGTTAGGGGGATAGAGTGGAGGCGTGGGCTTGAGTAGGGTGTTCTTTCCAAGGGCCAGTGCAGACTCGATTGGCCAAATGGCCTCCTTCTGCACTTTAAATTCTATGAACCAGCTGTCTAGCCAAATGAGCTAAACTGAGAACATGCCAATGCACCAGGTTTACAAACAGAGCTGTTTTAACTCAATCCAGCAGCCATCAAGATTCACCTTTAATAATTTTGACATGTGTGTAAGTAAGAAAGTTCATGCTGTAGCAAATTTTAAGCCAACACCCAAGATTGCAGCAAATTTCCATCTAAAGTCACAAATCAACTTCTAACTTAATTAGAATTCTGATACAACTAGTTACTGCAATTAAATCCAACTTATCTACATTAAGCAACTTTACAAAAATATATCAAACCATCCTCAAACATTTGATTCCTGGATTTTGGATAATGAGAACATTTGCAATAAAGCCCAACTGAGAAGGCAAAAAAACAATTGTGAACTGTGGCTGAAAGGTAAAGCACAAACAGCAGCACTGAACAGTTTTAGGAGCTTAACTGGAATGATAGTATTGAATAATACCAAGTCGAAGGCTGAACTGCAGTTTTTCATATTGCATCCTTACTATTGGAACACTCAATGTAGGCATCATCTTGGAATGAACCAAGGAAGAACTACCCAAAAGGATTCAAGACCATTTCCTCCTACAAGCACGATGCCCAAAACAATGTACTTTACCGTATTTGGCATGATTTAAGTCATCCTACACTGTCCATAGTTGGGACAGTCTCAATTAACTTGCTTACAGGTTCAACTGTCATTTCTAATGAGTTCTTCCAGAAATTAGATTAAATGTGACTTGGATCATTTGAAAGTTTCATATATTTTGACCAAAATAAAACGTTTGCAAAAAAAAAAAAAAAAAATCTTGTCGCGATCGATTTCATGGCCACAACCTTTCTGGGGAAAGAAGTTTGTGTCCGCTCTGACGTGGAAGACGGCGCCCTCCCACCACAGTTTAGCTGAACTGCAGAGTCATGCCATACAGGTCTGAAGGGAATGGGGGAGGAGAGTGAAACAGACATTCAGACAAAAAAAAACACTACAGGAAGGAACTGCCCAAACCAGTAAAACCGCAAATAATAAAAAGCATAATTCCTAGAGAGTTTCACCAACAGCAATTGCTTGCAGACATTAGCAATTTTGTGCACTCAACAGCAATTCCTTGCACATGAGCAGAAGATGTGAACTCAGCAAAAAAAAAATGAGGGCCAGGCTCAAATGGGCCTGGACGTTGTGCTTCAATTTGAATTTAAAGCCACGAAAACATAACTCCTTCACACTCTAGGAGTCAGACTATTTTCCGAAGTGACTTAACGATCCACCCAAAAAAAAGGATATTTCATAAATTCACCATGAACCCCCATTAGAATAATAGTCAAAGTCTTTCGTTTCTCATATTAAATGGAAACCGTTTATCTTTACCTGATCTTTCTGCAGTATTAAGTATGCAGCCAAGCATGTAGACAAAAAAAATGGAAAATCAAATATTTCCCTGTGCCAGATATTCATACAAACTGCAGAGAAAAATAAGCATTGCCGAATCTCTAAACCCTGAATTTGGATCTCTAAACGCCAAATTTAAGAATTAGTGAAGGAGGAATGTAAAACTGGAAATCTCCATCGGTACGTACCGAGGACGATGGGGCTGGCCCCACACACAGCAAGTTTTCTAGAATTTTCTACCAGAACCAGCGATCTGCCTTTGCATTGAAAATAAACCCTCCCTTTTAAAACCAAACAAAAAGATAATGTTCTATTACACTCGATCCAAATAGTGTCCCTTTGCACCTTCGATCGTTTGGCAGAACGATTTTTATACACACACACACACGGATTTTTTTTAAAAAGCAGACAGGAGATTAAAAGGCCATTCCCCAAATCAGATTAGTTAGCCCACAAGGAGAACTGATTGTTTTATTTAAAAGTACATTTCGAAAATGCAAAGTACATTTCGAAAATGCTTATAATTGAAGAGGAAGAAGAGGGGGGGGGGGGCGAAAGAGGGAATCCCCTCGCTTCCCCATCCCACCCCTTCTTTCGCTCCTTTCTTTTGAGAAACGAGTTCACTGTTCCCCCCCACCCCCACCAGTGACAATGGCACGAAAAATCAGGGGGATGGGGGAAAGAGAGAAGGGAGAGGAGTGGGCTGAGGAGGAGAGACGGGGGGGGTGAGGAGAGACGGGGGGGGTGGAGGAGAGACGGGGGGGGGGGAGGAGAGACGGGGGGGGGGGAGGAGAGACGGGGGGGGAGGAGAGACGGGGGGGGGGGGAGGAGAGACGGGGGGGGGGGGGAGGAGAGACGGGGGGGGGGAAGAGGAGCGACGGGGGGGGGAGAGGAGAGACGGGGGGGGGGAGAGGAGAGACGGGGGGGGTGAGGAGAGACGGGGGGGGTGAGGAGAGACGGGGGGGGGGGGGGAGGAGAGACGGGGGGGGGGGGGGGGAGGAGAGACGGGGGGGGGGGGGGAGGAGAGACGGGGGGGGGGAGAGGAGCGACGGGGGGGGGAGAGGAGAGACGGGGGGGGGGGGAGAGGAGAGACGGGGGGGGGGAGAGGAGAGAGGGGGGGGGGGTGAGGAGAGACGGGGGGGGTGAGGAGAGACGGGGGGGTGAGGAGAGACGGGGGGGGTGAGGAGAGACGGGGGGGGGTGAGGAGAGACGGGGGGGGGTGAGGAGAGACGGGGGGGGTGAGGAGAGACGGGGGGGGTGAGGAGAGACGGGGGGGGTGAGGAGAGACGGGGGGGGTGAGGAGAGACGGGGGGGGTGAGGAGAGACGGGGGGGTGAGGAGAGACGGGGGGGGTGAGGAGAGACGGGGGGGGTGAGGAGAGACGGGGGGGGGGGGGGTGAGGAGAGACGGGGGGGTGAGGAGAGACGGGGGGGTGAGGAGAGACGGGGGGGGGGTGAGGAGAGACGGGGGGGGTGAGGAGAGACGGGGGGGGTGAGGAGAGACGGGGGGGGGGGGTGAGGAGAGACGGGGGGGGGTAAGGGAGAGAGAGAGATTGTGAGGAGGGGGGAGAGAGGGAGTGGGTGAGAGGGGTGGGGGAGGGAGTGGGTGAGAGGGGTGGGGGAGGGAGAGAGAGGGGGAGCCGGCGCCATTTTACAGCCAGAGCCACTCACACCGCTGATAACGGTCAGGGGACTCGGAGCTTCCCCCCCCTCAAATTAAATATAATATATATATTTTTTCAAAATCAATAAAACCACCTCCCTTCATCCAACCGGGGGGGGGGGGGGATAGAGAGCAAACAAAAGAGTTGAATTCATCTATCTTCCCACCTAGGAAAGAAAACGCGTCATACAAATACATTTAATGGGCAGGAAAGGGGGAAAAAATCCCATCAGATAGAAAAAATAAACCATTAATTTCAATTCTTCCCTTTTATTTTCAATTCCTCCGGATACGATTTCCTGCATCATTGTTTCTTGGGTACCCATTTATTTTCCGACTCGCACCCAGCCTGTTTTCCTTACAGACACACACACACACACATATATATATATACACATATAGATAGATAGATATATTTGTTTTGTTTAACCCACCCTTACCGTTACAACCGAGAAGGTGCCTCCGGGAGACGCTGCCCAGACGTACTTGGCGTCCATGTAGCCGACGACGGCCGAGTCCTGGCAGTGTCCATCGGCCATCAGGTTCTCCACATAACAGTGCCAGCCCGCCATGGTCTGTCTGCCTCTGTCTCTCTCTCTCTCTCCCTCCCTTCACCTCCCTCGGTCAGACCAGAGGAAAATAAAATGAGGGTTTTTAAGGGGGAGTGGGTGGGGGTTGGGGAGAAAAGGGAAAGCAGCCTCCCAGCTCACGGATAGCGGTTGGCAGGTGAGGTAGAGGGGAAATTCTGTGTGTGTGTGGTGTGGGGGGGGGGGGGGGAGGGAAAAATAACTTGCAAAGAAAAAAAAGGAGGGGGGGAAAGGACAGTTTTTCCCCCCTGGCTCGCTAGTTTTTTTTCCCCCCCTCTCCTTAAAATATAACGCGTAACTTTTTTTCCTTTCTTTCCCCCCGCCGCCGCCCTCCTTGGTTGGAAGTTGTGTATATATTTCTATGTGTGTGTGTGTCTCTAAATCTTTCCCCCCGCCCTCCCCCTTGCTGTCGGGCTCACTCCTGCCCGGTGCCGCTGCCTCTGTAAAAGGCTCGAGAGTGGGCTGAGAACGCCGTTAAAATGAGGCGTCAGCGCCCCGCGCGCGCGCGCCACCAAAAGTGGGCGGAGAGCGCGCCCCCGCCGCCCAATTGCCGCGCGCGCGCGCCCGCCCCCCGCCGCCCAATTGCCGCGCGCGCGCGCCGGCCCCCCGCCGCCCAATTGCCGCGCGCGCGCGCCCGCCGCCCACGCCCCGTCTGGGCGGCGCGAGCGAGCGAGCGCAGGCGCGCCATGCCCCGGCGGAGATAGGATGAGACGGGGGCCGAATGGTACTCGCGCAGAGAGCTGCCCGCGAGGCATCCCCCTAAATCGAACTCCCCTCCTCCCAACCCACAATAGATTTACAGCATTCCCATCCCTTCCCGTGGCCCGGATAGAGCGGAGAGGGAAAAAAAACCCGAACCAGAGGACTCCATCTCTGACTAAAGGGACCATCCTTTAAATCAGAGATGAGGAGGAATTTCTTCAGCCAGAGAGGGTGGTGAATCTGTGGAGCTCATTGCCGCAGAAGGCTGTGGAGGCCAATTCACTGAGTGTCTTTAAGACAGAGATAGATAGGTTTTTGATCAATAAGGGGATCAGGGGTTATGGGGAGAAGGCAGGAGAATGGGGATGAGCAAAATATCAGCCATCATTGAATGGCAGAGCAGACTCGATGGGCCGAGTGGCCTAATTCTGCTCCTTTGTCTTATGGTCTTAGTATAGTAAGAAGTCTCATCAGACCAGGTTAAAGTCCAACAGGTCTTATGTTCTTATAGGGATTCGGGGATATGGTGTACGGGCCGGAGAGTGGAGCTGAGTCCACAAAGATCAGCCATGATCTCATTGAATGGCGGAGCAGGCTCGAGGGGCCAGATGGCCTACTCCTGTTCCTAGTTCGTATGTTCTTATTTGGAATCACAAGCTTTTTCGGAGAGTCGCTCCTTCATCAGGTGAGTCAATTCACCTGATGAAGGTGCTACTCTCTGAAAGCTCGTAACTCCAAATGAACCTGTTGGACTTTAACCTGGTGTTGTAAGACTTCTTACTGTGCCCACCCCAGTCCAATGCCAGCATCTCTATATCTTGGAATATATGGCGTTCAATTCTGGTTGACACACCACCCGAAGAAGGTGGAGGCATTGAAGAGGGGTGCAGAAGAGATTTACTAGGATGTTGCTTGGTATGGAGGGCGTTGTCTAAGAGGAGAGGTTGGAGAAACTCGGTTTGTTCTCACGGTAACGACGGAGGATGAGGGCCAACCTGATAGAAGTCTACAAGATTATGAGGGGCATGGACAGAGTGGATAGTCAGAAGTTTTTTTCCAGTGTGGAAGAGTGTGATAAACCACTGTTAGAGTATTATATGTATTGTGGTAAACTGTTACTGTACTACATGTATTGTGGTAAACCACTGCCTGATGGCTCCGCCTCCCCTCGGGCTCGGTATAAAGGTGGCTGACCTCCGGTCCTGCCCCAGTTCGTGATCAGTGGCCAGGAGGCTTTCTGGTTAGCTTATTAAAGCCACAGTTTTGTTCACTACTCGTCTTGTGTTAATTGATGGCACATCAAAGAGTCAATTACTAGGGAGCATAGGTTTAAGGTGCGAGGGCCAAAGTTTAGAGGAAATGTGGGGGGGAAGTTATTTTACACAGAGAGTGGTGGGAGCCTGGAACTCGCTGCCGGGGGAGGTAGTGGAAGCAGATACAATAGTGACTTTTAAGTCGCGTCTTGACAAATACATGAATAGGATGGGAATTGAGGGATATGGTACGCAGAAGGGTAGGGGGTTTTAGTTCAGATGGGCAGCATGGTCGGTGCAGGCTTGAGGGGGGAGCAAAGATCCTGTTCCTGTGCTGTAATTTTCTTTGTTCTTTGTTTATCTCCCTGGAGCTTAAAGGCAGTGAGAGGCCACCTCACTGATATCAATCTTATCTGTGTGTGTGTGTATATTTCATTGGCATGAAATTCTCAAGGGGGCTCAACAGGGTGGGTGCTGAGTGGACGTTTCCCCTTTGTGGGAGAGACTAGCGGAACACAGTTTAAAGGCAACAGGTCTCCTCCCTATTTAAGACGGAGAGGGGAATAATTTTTCTTTAATCTCAGACGGTCATGATTCTTTGGAACTCTATTCCCCAGTGGAGACAGGGTCAGGGACCACAGTGCAGAAGAGGCCAATCAGCCCATCATACCTGTGCCGGTCAAGAAAAACCACCTGAGAGGTAGATAGATTCTTGACTAACAAGGGAGTTAAATGTTATGCGGGTCTAGGCGGAATAAGGATCCAAGGCCACAATCAGACCAGCCATGATCTTATTGAAGGATGTGGAGATGCCGGCGCTGGACTGGGATGGGCACAGTAAGAAGTCTTACAATACCATGACATACAAAAAATGTCATTGATGTATCTGGTGTAAAACGTCGGTTGAAGGTCCTGTGCAGTGAGGAGGTCTTGTTCGAACTTGTGCATGAAGATGTTGGTGTATTGAGGTGCAAATTTGGATTCATGTCTCATTATATTCACCCCCCCCCCCCCCAACCATCTGGCCTGGGCTTGCGAAATCTTACCAACTGTCCCGGCTTGAGACAATTCACACCTCTTTGACCTGCGATTATCCCTCTCTCCAGTCGCTCCATCTGGACCTGTAAAGACTTAATTACCTGCAAAGACTCGTATTCAAAGTATCATCTTGCATCGTTGACTTTGTCTATATATGTGGTTGTGGAACCCACCTCTTCACTCACCTGATGAAAGAGCTGTGAAAGCCAGTGATTCAAAACAAACCTGTTGGACTTTAATCTGGTGCTATAAGACTACTTATTGAAAGGAGGAGAAGGGTCAATAGGGCATGGTCTACTCTTGCTCCTAATTTGTAAGTATGTATATTTTATACTGAAAATAAATGTTTCCTCCCCACCCTCCCAAACCCCAGCCTGTGGAATCTAGAGGTAAGATTCACATTCTCAGGATAAGGGAGAAATAAGGTCATTTAAGGACTGAATGACAAGGAGTTTCCTTCACATATTTGGAAATCTCTACCTTGGCTGTAGATTCTCAGCCATTGACTATAATCAGGATGGAGGTCGATAGATTTTTGGATACTAAAGGAATTAAGGGATTTGGGGATAGGAAGGGGGAGGGGTTAGTAAATCAGCTAAATGCTTGAATCTACTTGTGTATATTACAATTAAAACATTTTATTACAAAAGCAACTTTCAGTATAACTGAAATAAAAATAGAAAATGCTGGAGAAACTCAGCAGGTCTGATAGCATCTGTGGAGCAAGACACAGAATTAACGTTTCAAGTCGAATATAACTCTTATTGGACTCAAAACGTTAAGTCTATTTCTCTCTCCACAGATGCTGCCAGACCTGCTGAGTTTTTTCCAGCACTTTCAGTTTTTATTTCCAATCTCCATCATCTGTAGAATTTAGCAATTATTTTATGGAATCATAACTGAACTGATTAGAAACATTTAGAGATAAGCTGCTTTGTGACCATTTATTACATGAAAATATTCCGGATCGTGATGCACAAAAATAATACTTCACTCCAATATTTTTGTGTCAGGGGGTGGTTTAGCTCAGTGCTCTAGACAGCTGGTCTGTGGTGTAGAGCAAGGCCGGCAGCGTGGCTTCAATTCCCATACTGGCTGTGGTTATTTATGAAGGTCCTGGCTTCTCAACCTTGCCCCTCACCTGAGCTGTGGTTAAACCACTAGTCAGACCGATGGTTACCTGGGTCTATGGTGACTTTATGTACCTGTGCATTGTAGGTTATTACATAATAATATAAAACTGAGTTTATACATTTATCTTAATTACTTTAACAACTGTCAGCCTTGATACAGGAAGAAGCTCAGCAATTGTTATGATCATCTAAAATGAACATCATTTGGTAAATATTATTACGATGAACAATATGTAGAAAATATAGCCAGCTGTGCAATACGCTACAAGGCTTTGTGAACTACGATTTAATACACTGGATAAAGGGGAGGCACGTGGTGCAACTGGGACTACAGCTCTGAGAACCCGGTTCGAATCCCGGCTCTGGGTCACTGTATGTGTGGAGTTTGCACATTCTCCCCGTGTCTGAGTAGGTTTCACCCCCACACCCAAAGCTGTGCAGGTTAGGTGGATTGGCCATGCTAAATTGCCTCTTAACTGGAAAATAAAATAATTGGGTACTCTAAAAAAAAATTTCAAAAATACACTGGGTAAGCTGATTCACGATTCACGAGCAACAAAATGGTATATGTAAGTTATGTTCAAAGCCAGTGCCTGTTCATGGCTTAATTGAGTTTGTACTATATTTTCACAAAGCTAATTGAAGTATATAATTTGACAATATTCAAATACATTTATGGCATAACAATACCCTAAAACAGGGTTTTTCAAACTACGGGTCGTGACCCGCTGGTGGGCCTTGGGAGGGTCGCGGAGCGATCGGGCACAATGTTCCCGATCACGGGAGAAGCGTCCAACGGCTGCAACTAGCCTTTAAGAATGCTGGCCACGACCAATTTTTAAGTTCAGAATGATGGCCGTGACAGGCCTTTAAATACAAATGATAGAGTCTTCTCGGCAGAAGCGGCAACTGAGAGCAGGTCACAGGCTCAGCATGTACACTGACATTACACGCCCTGTGCGGCCGTGTTTTGGGCGCGAAATCACGGAGGAGAGATTCCTCCATTTTGTAGCTGTCAGCAAGCAAGCAACAGGACTGTGAAGAACTGAAGATGAATCATTTTGTAATAAGGAAGAGATGGCCATAGACACAAACAGACCAGGGTCTCACAATGTAATCTTATGCTCAGGAGAGTCTGCAGCAGGACAAAGCAGTGCTGATGTGAGCTGTATACAGAACTTTGGGACCTCTGGTGAACAACCCATTAAGAAGAAACTGAAAGCAGGAACAAAGCAGTATAAAGATGATTTCTTGAGGTATGGCTTTGTTAATTGTGCCAGTGGAAATTACGATGCAAAGCCCATGTAATAATAATTTTTATTGTTACAAGTAGGCTTACATGAACACTACAATGAAGTTACTGTGAAATGCCTCTAGACGCCACATTCCGGCGCCTGTTCGGGTACACAGAGGGAGAATTCAGAATGTCCAAATGACCTGACAGCACATCTTTCGGGACTTGTGGGAGGAAACCGGAGCACCAGGAGGAAACCCACGCAGACACAGAGTGAACGTGCAGACTCCACACAGACAGTGATGCAAGCCGAGAATCGAACCTGGGACCCAGGAGTTGTGAAGCAACAGTGCTAACTACTGTGCTACCGTGCCGCCCACATGTTATATGCAGGGGAGTACTGGCAAATTAAAGTTTAAAACCCTCAAATATTCAAAGGCATTTGAAGAGCATGGCGAGTGCGAGGACAAACCTCTTGATTTTTTTCAAAAGTTGCAGTGAGAATTTAAATCATCACCTGAAGTCTTTAGCAGAAATGTAACAATGAATGACAAAGTAAGTGAGATCGTGAGGACCAAGCAGGCTCACCTGTCTTATTAAAGCTAAGCAAAAATGGTGCGTCACGAAGGTCAGCCAGAGTGGTCGTGAAGCTCCCAGTTGGTAAAAGTGTGTCCCGGGAAAGAAAGGTGGAAAAACACTGCCTTAAAACACTTATTCAAACAACAACAAGAAAAAGTTATAATTTTTCAAGAAATTAATTGACACATATTGAATGACATATTTATGATGTTATCTCCATGGAGTGTGAAAACATTTAATCTGAGGGCATGTCTGCTCCAACAAAGTTTCATTGTTGTTTGTGACACTTTGGAAATAAACAAAACTTCAATGAGTGTATATCATAGCAAATAACAATTTGAAACTATTCTGTGATAATTGCATGCTGCGATAAGTTATTGTAGCATATATACACTGTAATTACACATTTCATTTGAATGAAATTACAGAACAGGAGATGTATTTTCTGTACATACACATTTTGTAAGTTAGTCGTTAGCTTAATTCATTCAAGCATGTGTGGTGTGTGTGTAGATATAGTCCAGCAATGCTTTGTGTTATAGGTACACAAAACAACCAATTGGTAAATGTACAATCCATTAAAATAGCTTACTGTATATGAAATTAATAATCTTTTGTTTGAATAAGTGTTTTACAATTTCACATACTGTTGTTAATGTATTTGAATATTGCTAAATATATATTGCAGTATATTTAATTAATGTTCTACACGATTAATTTTCAGCCATTACTCATTTGGTAGCATTCTCGCCTAGATTCAAATCTTACCCAAGAGTTTGAGCATAATCATCAGAGCTAATACACCAGTAAGGTAAAGACACCATAGTCCCGGATGACCGTAGGCTCCTTTCCCCTTTGACCTGAAGATCACCACACCTCCGGTGAGTGGCAAGGTTGAGAAGGCAGGGCCTTCATGAATAACCTCAACCGGGCAGCACGGTGGAGCAGTGGTTAGCACTGCTGCGTCACAGCGCCGAGATCCCAGGTTCAATCCCGGCTCTGGGTCACTGTCCGTGTGGAGTTTGCACATTCTCCCCGTCTTTGCGTGGGTTTCGCCTCCACAACCCAAAGATGTGCAGGTTAGGTGGATTGGCCATGCTAAATTGCCCCTTAGTATCCAAAAAGTTAGGTCGGGTTACTGGGTTATGGGGATAGGATAAATGTTTTCTTTGTAGCCCATTTGTATGCTGTCTAGCTTCACCCTCTCAAGATCTCTCTCTCTCTTCAGGTACAATGCGAAGGTGTTGGTGGCCATGGACCTTCATGTTAATTTTGCTCCAGAGGCATGGATCATTGTCATTGGTGGCAATTAATCCAGTTTGTGAGACTCTTTAGAAAGATTGTTCTTTGTCTATCTTGAACTCTTTTATCATTGATCTTCCCCTTCAGTATCAGGCTTTCTAAATATGATTTCTTATTGTGTGCCCAAGAAACTCCAACTATCTCTTCCTGATCTTGGTCAACAGAGTTTGTTTGCCCTCAGATTCTACTAGCACCTCTTCTTTGGTTGTGTGACTTGTCCACCAAGACTTGTCATTATTGGTCCCAAAGACCACAACTCTTCAGTCCTAACCATGGTCTCCTCTCAGGATATATCTCAATAATATGCACAACATATCCACAGATACTTGAAAGTCTAGCAGTTTAATCATTTCAAATAAAGTTGTTTGCGCAATGCATTTTAATATCTTGGAATACTTTTTTAAATATAAATTTAGAGTACCCAATTCATTTTTTTTCCAATTAAGGGGCAATTTAGTGTGTCCAATCCACCTACACTTTGGGTTGTGGGGGCGAAACCCACGCAAACACGGGGAGGATGTGCAAACTCCACACGGACAGTGACCCAGAGCCGGGATCGAACCTGGGACCTCGGCGCCGTGAGGCAGCAGGGCCAACCCACTGCGCCACCGTGCTGCCCACATCTTGGAATACTAATGCAGATCTTTCCATTTTACATTTAGATTTATTGTCACGTGTACCGAGGTACAATGAAAAGTATAATTCTGCGTACAGTCCAGGCTGGTCGCTCCACACATGAAAACATAAGAACATACACGAGGATACATAACGAAAATACATAAACATAGACAGCGGGCAAAGTATGCGGTACAAGGTGTTGCGGTGGCTGTAGCATTGCTAACCAGCCTAGTTTGTGGCTGAGTTCTGGTGAACAGACTGCCTGTAAATGTGAAATACTGTATTGCAGCAGAACAGAGATGATCCCCTCAAATCAACCCCCCCCCCCCCCGCGCAAAAGGCGAATAGAAGTAACTAATGCGAATTTTGAATGGAGCAGTCGAGGTGACACCCTCCCCCCGCCGCCACAAAAAAACCAAACCGCCACTGTGCATGTTCGTTTTGTTTTAATACAAGGCTGGAGCTGGGAGTGATTTGAGTGGAACGTGATTTGCTGAAGGTGGGGACCTCGTTGCAGAGGCGGAAGGATTTATTTATGTTGCACTCCTGGTGGCGAATGACGTCAGTGTGCTGAGTCACGCGGGCGCGTTCCCGCCGGGGAAATTGTTACATTTGGGGGGGGGGATTTGATTTGTTTTTAAAATGCTACAAATTAATAGCATCTAATGCACTCTCCTGATAATTGGATGGATTGCAGGCTATTAATAAATGCTCAGCAAAAAAAAAACCTTTGCGGTTCAGCGAGACTGCTCAATGCACCTTGGCGTTTCCCAAAGGGCTCTCTGCGAGTCTGCAATCTTTATTTCTTCTTCAACGCCCGTTTTGCCCCCTCGCCGAGCGCGTCCCGTTGTGGTGTGCGGGGCTATGTCAGACTCCTGTGTCTGCCGGCTTCTCAAAAGCATTTCGTGCAATGGGACATGAATGATCAGACCTTCCACGTGCTCGCCGAACAATGCACTGGATTATCCAGCTGGAATTTAACCAGCTCGTTGCAAAAGAAAAAATCCCTCCCCCCTCTCCAGTGCAACATTGCACAACCTACTTTTTCTTTAAATCCACGATAAATAATGCATTGGATGAGGCAAGGCGGTCTAACTTCTCTCCCCCCTGCAATGCTCAGGCGAAGCCTTTCGAAAGGAGGGTGGGGGTGAGGGAGAGATAATTTATCCAAACGTAAACGGAATGGGAACTGCAACAGCAGCCAAAAATCACTCTGGAACGTTTCCGAAAGTTCATTGTGTTTTTGGATATAATTTCAGCGCTGAATTTTTCACCTGATGCTCCTTGTTAGGAGAACCAAAAAAATAAATAAACCCTCCATCCCAAGAATTTTGCTACAGTACGCCTCTCCCGCCAGTACACGGGGCTTGCTGATGAATAGGCTATGCAGTGCTCTTCCCCACCCCACTCTCCTCAAGGCAACATATCTGTGGATCCAGGCTAAACAGGGGACTTGGAAGAGGTCTGATGAACCCCCCTCCTCCTCCCTTCTCCTGTGCCGCCACCAGACATGTGGCACACAGACCCACCAGCATGTGGTTATACCCTGGGGAACCAAACCCCCAGGCTATAGCACCACTGTTGTGTCTCGAGTGAGAAGACTTGAGGGAGTAAACCCTGATCTGGAGCAGAGTCTGGTAGTTGGTAATCTGTCATCTATCAGGCAGCTGCCTGGCAACATCTTCAGCAGAGCTGATACTAAACTGTACTGGCCTCATCCTTTCCTCTGCACAATACTAGAAATGGCAAGAGGAATGTCCTGATCCTTGGGTAACTCTAGTTCTCCATACTATTTGCCAGGCCTGTGCCCTGGAGAGGACACTCCAGCTTTATGGTTTACGTTGGCACAACGTGGAAAGAAACAGTTATTGGTTATAAACTCCCATTTGATTGGTGTGGAGCATAAGCCAGGGCTACTTCCGACAGTGGAAGAGACCATCGAGTCTCATTGGATATCTACCACCCATCCAGTCAATTAGTTGCTGTGTCACCACGGTCTGCTTGCTTCAATGGGTGCTTGGAGCTTGGAGTCATCTCTAGACAGGATAATCTATGCACCAGGCAAGACAAACTCAACAAATAAGCCACCCACAAATCAACCTCTACACCCACAACAGATGACATTCAGTACAGAAATTATATACACCCTGGGTGCAGTCCATTGTCTCCTGAGATGGACTCACTCTATTGCATATTTGTGTTTGTCTGACTTCTTAACACATGCATGAAAAGGCTCAAAGTATTTTGTATACAAACGCATTCTTATGTGTACAGAATTGTGTTAGTCTATGGTAGTTTTAACGGAAACATTTGTGGTTTAATCCAAATTTTATCATTAAATGAATTGATAGTTTCCCATCTGGTAATCTGACTTCCTGTGCTGCAATAGATGGTATACTGCAGTAGAATGATTTCCTGGTGTGATTTTGTGCATCGAGAAACTTTGAGGCTACAGCCTATAACGCTGGAATACATTCCGTTCTTGTTCATTGGAGACAATGGGGCCATACACAAGGCAACAAATCTCAGGTCACTATGACTTCTTTTTTTTTTTAATAAATATTTTATTGAAAATTTTTGGTCAACCAACTCAGTACATTGTGCATCCTTTACACAACATTATAACAACACAGATAACAATGACCTATTTTATATAAACAAAAAATGAATAAATATTAAATAACAAAATGAAAACTAGCCCTAATTGGCAACTGCCTTGTCACAAGCTACACCCCCCCCCGCCCACCCCCCCCCCCCCATCCCTCCCCCCCCCCCCCCCCCCCCCCCCAAATCCTGGGCTGCTGCTGCTGCCTTCTTTTTTTTTTCCCCCCATCTATCTATCCGCAAGATATTCGACGAACGGTTGCCACCGCCTGGTGAACCCTTGAGCCGACCCCCTTAGGACGAACTTAATCCGCTCTAGCTTTATGAACCCCGCCATGTCATTTATCCAGGTCTCCACCCCCAGTCACTATGACTTTTGCATGCAAAGGAGAACTTCCATCGTTGTGAGACGTGCTGATTGGTGTCAAATTTCTTCATGATAAATATTTTGCCACAGGTAATACGTGTTTTTTTTAAATATGCTGATATGTTTAATCAAATTATATTTTGTGCAATATTTTAATTAATTTTTTAATACTCTTTTTATCTCTTCTTGAAGCAATAAAAAACTTTTTTTTTTACTTGCCTTTCCTGAATTAGGTCTTTATGCATTTTTGTAATACTTTTGGTCAGGTAGCTTGGTTTTCCATGACTGTGGATGTCATCAACTTGCCACTCATTATTGCATGTGATTTTATAGTATAAAAACACACAAGCCACGTCCCACCTTGCTTCATCTCACTCTCTCAACATATTCATCTATTCCTTTCTCCCTCATGTACTTAAACACAAGCAAAATAAGGTGGATACTAGAAATCTAAAATAAAAACAGAAATGCTACAAAACTTAGCAGGTCAGACAACTGTGGTGAGAGAAACAGGGTTAACATTTCAGGAAAATGAAAAATCACTTACCTGAAACTCTGTTTCTCTTGCTTGTCCTGAGTATTTCCAGCATTTTCTGTTTTTAATCCCTCATGTACATATCCGGTTTCCTTTAAATGCACCTGTTATTCACCTGCACCACTCCATACATTAGCAAGTTCAACTTTCTCACCACTGGATGCGTTTCCAGACGGCATGTCTGTGTGGTATTGGATGCTGCTCCTTCTACCATTACCCTAAGAGGGCATTGGTGACCATGGACTGCCACTGGATCAGTCCATGATTATGCTTGGCCAAATACTGCAGTGGTTTGCCATTCACTTCTGCAGTATGACTGCCCACGAAACTCTCCCACTCTTACCACCTGCCGTCGGGTATATTGGAAGGATTTGCAGTTTGCTAATCAACCTGTTTGGTGGTGTTATGAATGCACCTTCCTTGGCCATTAAGCCCTGGAATGGGACCTGAACCCAGAGCTTCTGGCTCACAGGTGCTACCCACTGCGCCACAAGACCTTCCACTGATATTGACTCCATATCCAAAATCAAAGAAAGAGAGATCTTGCATTTATATAGCAATCTACCACATCTTAAGGACGCCAAATCAAATAATGGATTGGTTTTGGAAGTGCAATCTCTAATATTATTGTTGTGCCAAGCCGAATTGCTCCAGCTTGCTGACCTACTTTGCCTCTCAGTTCAGTAACCCCACAAAGTTAAAATACTCATTCTTGTTTTCAGATCCTTACATGGCCTTATCCCTTTCTAACTATGTCACTTTCTCCAGCCCTACAACCCACGAGCATCCCTGCATTCCTCCAAGTCTGAGTAGTGGTGCACCCCCAATTACCATTACTTTCCCATTGGCGGCCGGGCGTTCAGCTTGCAAACTTTGTGCCAGCTGCGTGTGTCCATGATAGTGCCATGCAGCCCAGGGTTGAACATGCTACTGAGTGACTGCATGGTCAGCAGGAGGCCACGTTTGTGCGAGGTTGGTACCACTTAAAGCTAGACTGCACGACTTAATGCTAGACTTCGCTACTTAAAACTAGACTGCTGCTCTTAAAGGCAATGAAAGGTGTGGTTTCAGCAGCAGCTGAAAGTGCATGGAAAAGGTTTGGGCAGCATGGTAGCACATGTGGCTAGCACTGTGGCTTCACAGCGCCAGGATCCCAAGTTCGATTCCCTGCTGGGTCACTGTCTGTGCAAAGTCTGCACGTTCTCCCCGTGTCTGCGTGGGTTTCCTCCGGGTGCTCCGGTTTCCTCCCACAGTCCAAAGACGTGCAGGTTAGGTGGATTGGCCATGATAAATTGCCCTTAATGTCCAAAAAAGGTTAGAAGGGGTTATTGGGTTACGGGGATAGGGTGGAATTGAGGGCTTAAGTGGTTCGGTGCAGACTCGATGGGCCGAATGGCCTCCTTCTGCACTGTATGTTCTATGACACGGCGGAAGGAGCAGAAACGATGCCACATGCAAGGTAGTGTGTCCCCGGATTGTCGGATGCTGCCCTGGAGCCGCTGGGGCAGGAACTGAACCGAAGGAGAAACATTTCCTTTCCTCAGGAGACCAGTGGCCCTCCAGGCAAATGCTCAGTAGGAGCAGGTGGTTGTGGTCCTTAATGCCCCAATTCTGGCACCGAGGACCTGGATGCAGTGCCGCAAGAAGTTTAATGGCCTCTCACGAGTGGTCAAGGTCAGCGAATGCAAGCCTACGTGCCAAATCCTGCCCACGGCACCACTAGCCTCACACACTGCTCCATTCATCACAACCCGTTTACTTACCTACCAACAACCCAGAGCATCACAACTCAAACTTCACCTCACCCTGATACACTTGCCCCTGCTGGAAAACCGCAGCATCTAACAGTGTGCATCCACTGGCACATTTCCCTCTCTTTTGCAGGACAAAGCAGCCCAAAATAGATGAGAGCAGCAGCTGACCAATGGAGGGTGGGTAACAGCTTCATTGGCTCATGCTCAATGAGGGTACTGTGCCAGGCATAATTGGAGCAGCCAACTGAGACCTTGGCCAGTGGCATTGCTGAAGCCATCAAGGAGGGAGGTATGAACCTACATAATGCACCATCTCAAGGCCCTCGTCACCCTCATCCCACAATCTCTTTCAATGCACAAGATGCAGAGGCTGTAGCCATGTACCTCTTGCAGAGGGGAGTCAACAGCCCGGTTACGGTGGTATAGCCCGTGTTGCCAAGCAGCCACCCTCTGGTTTGGCATGGTGTTTGCAAGACTGTCGGACCCGCTCAGAGAATCAGACCGTGACTGCTGCCAGGATACGAGATATTCAGCAGCATGTTATGCTGACTGAGCACCAAATTCACGTTAAGTGAATGATAACCTTCGTGGTTGTCATACATCTCAGCATTGACATGCTGCACTCATAAAGCCACATTTATGCAATCAATGACACTCTTCACCAGAGGGAAGCCCACTATCCTCCCAAAGCCACATGCACATTCACCCAGCTTCTCCCGCTTAGAGAGAGGTCAATGAATGACAACGTTCTGGGAATTACTGGGGAGGCGGTGACGTAGTGGTATTGTCACCGGACTAGTAATCCAGAGAACCAGAGTACTGGTCTGGGGTCCCAAGTTCAAATCCCACCACTGCAGATGATGAAATCTGAATTCAATAAAAATTCTGTAATTAAAAGTCTAATGATGACCATGAAACCATTGTCATTAAAGCCCCATCTGGTTCACTAATGTCCTTTAGGGAAGGAAATCTGCCATCCTTACCTGGTCTGGCCTATATGTGACCCACAGCAATGTGGTTGACTCTTAACTGCCCCTCAAAGGCAATTTAGGGATGGGCAATAAATGCTGGCACATTATAAAACATCCCAAGATGCTTCACAGTGACATTATAAAATATGTATATAATAAAATATGCCAAACACACAGCTCCTGACTGAGGTGCAAATGGGAAAATTGTTCCCTGGTGGTTAAGAGGTAGATTTAGATTCCAGATATAGGGAGGGGCGTGGCCATGGAATTTTAAAATCAAGGCGATTCTTGATTGGAGCCAATTTAGGTCAGTGAGCACTCGGTGCGATTTAGGACAGGGACAACAAGAATTTACAGGCGGTAGAACGTGGGAGGCTGGTCGGGAGTACATTAAACTAGCAAAGTTTAGAGGTAACAATTGCATATGTGAGGGTTTCAGCAACAAATATGCTAAAGCACAGGCCGATTCAGGTGATGTTATGGAGATGGAAACAGGTGGTCTTAACAATTGTGCTGATATGTGGTCAGAAGCTAAAACAGAATATGCTGGCCAATCTCAGCAGGTCTGACAGCATCTGTAGTGAAAGAAGAGAGCTAACTCTTTGAATCTGGGTGACCCTTTGTCAGAGAGTTTGTCAAAGCTCTTTGACAAAGAGTCATCCAGACTCGAAACATTATCTCCCTTCCCTCTCCACAGATGCTGTCAGACCTGCTGAGAATGTCCAGAATGTTCTGTTTCAGATCCCAGCATCCGCTTTTATCTTGTGGTCAGAAGCTCCCTTTCATCTGGTGTACAGAACTCTGTGATCTTCTGCATTAGAGTGGATGATGAACTGCCAGATGTTTGTTAGCTATTCTAGCCTGGCAGAATGCACTGGAGAAAAGATTCAGGGCCATGCTCACCTTGGCGGCCCCTGGCAGTGTTGTCCTCGCCCTGCTCTGAGGCTGCAAGTCAAAGAGGTGGCACGATTCCCTGACCTCCTTCTCGGTGAAATACAGTTGCCAAACACACAGCTCCTGGCTGAGGTGTAAGTGGGAGAATTGTTCCCTGGAAGCCTTAGGTGGATAAGATCTTCTACTAAGAGCCCTCCTCCCCTGCCCTCTGCAAGCAGCTTGTCTTCTTTGCTGCCTCTGCTCCATATCTCTGATGTTGCCGCCCAAGGGAAAATGCAGCCCTTATGTACCCAGAAACCTTGAGGTAGCAAACAAGTGCTTCCCAAAATCCAGCATCACTTCCCGCAGACCTAACCAAATTTTCTGTATCTTTCATGTAACCCTCCTCTTACGAAGTCTGCAAGAGCCAAAAGAAAGTCATAAGAAAATTATTTGTATATTAGATGGGATCCCTTTAAATAGCACTGGTGTGGGGGCTGAATGTATGTTTGGCTGAGCAAGTTCAAAAGAAGGCTAGTTGGAGAGCCAAAATTGAAAATCTTATCAAATCAGTGTTAGACGCTGGCTGGCGTCGTGACTTGACTACCCTGCATGCTCATAGCTCATGCATGTGACGCCAACATAATCACCATCAACTGTGTGGTGATCAGCTAAGTGGTCAGCAAATGGTGCATTTGTTTAATATCTCATCTAAAAGAACATGGGTGGGATTCTCCGTCCAGCTCCGCTTTTCGGCGCAGCGCCCCCCCCCCCCCCCCCCCCCCCACCCCCACCCCGCCAGCAGTGGGATTCTCCGTTCCCGCAGCCGGCCAATAGGGTTTCCCATTGGTTTTTTTCAATGTATTTTATTACAAACATGTATCAAAACAGGTTACAGCAAATAAACACCCCGGGAAACATACTTCCCAGCAATCAACTATACAGTCAGTACAAATGTTTTTTCACCCTCCACGCCCTCCCCCCCTCCCCCTGTGGTGAACAGCTTCTCAAACACGGTCACAAACATCCCCCATCTTTTCTCAACCCTCCCTGCAGAGCCCCTTAACTCATACTTATCTTCTCCAACTGCAGGAAGTCGTACAGGTCACCCAACCAAGCCGCCACCCCCAGTGGCGATGCCGACCGCCATTCCTGCAAAATTCACCGCCGTGCAATCAGAGAGGCGAAGACCACAACACAGCCTTCCTCCCCCCCATGAGTTCCGGTTTCTCTGAAACCCCAAATAGCCTCACCAAAGGTTCAGGGTCCAGCTCCTCCTCCACTATCCTGGCTAAGACCGCGAACACTCCAGCCCAGAATCTTCCCAATGTTTCACAACCCCAAAACATGTATGCATGATTCGCTGGCCCCCACCCACACCTCTCACACTCATCTGCTACCGCCTGAAAGAACCCACTCATTCTCGCCCGAATCATATGCACCCTGTGCACCACCTTAAACTGTATCAGGCTCATCCTTGCGCAAGAGTAGGTCCTGTTTACGCCTCACTCCATACTCCCCAATTGATCTCCCCTCCCAACTCCACTTCCCATTTCTCCTTGATCTTCACCACCCGCTCACCTCCCTGCTACCCCAGCCACTTGTATGTATCCCCAATTCTTCCCTCCCCTTCCACATCCGGAAGCAGCAGTCGCTCCAGCAGGGTGTATCCTGGCAATCTAGGAAACCCCATCCAGACCTTTCATGCAAAGTCCCTAACCTGAAGATAGCTGAACTCACTTCTCCTCAGCAACTCTACCCTCTCCCTTAGCTCCTCCAGACTGGCGAACCCTTCCTCCAAATACAGATCCCTCACCTTGACCAGCCCCACTTCCCTCCACCTCCTATAAACACTATCCATCCCCCAGGCTCAAACCCATGATTCTCACACAGCGGCGTTAACACCGCTGTCCCTTCCACCCTAAAATGCCTCCTCAATTGATTCCATATCTTTACCGTGGACTACACCACCGGGCTCCCTGAATACCTACTCGGAGCCATTGGCAACACTGCCATCACCATAGCCCTCAAACTAGACCCCTTACAAGATTCCTCCTCCATCCTAACCCACTCTCCTTGGGGTTTCTCATTGTGGCCACTCCACGCCATTGGGAAACCTGCGGGCATTGGTGCGCTGCCGGCGATGCGGAGGATCCCGCTGACGGAGAATCCCGCAGCACACCTCTGACAATGCAGCAATAGCCTCCTATAGGATTATATGCTTAAATTATCAAAGGTGTTCCCCCTTCCCGAGCAACTCATTGTCAGAGGGCGCCTTCTCTTACTCCAGTGAAATGTAAGAGAAAGCATGTTGCATAAAATTGAGGTTTTAACCTGAGATTTCAACCAACTTGTAAAGCATGAATTTTGTAGCTTCTGACCACTTGCCTATTTTTGATTAAAACAACTATTGAACAATATTTTCTTCCATCAAATGTTACAGTATTGTTCATTAGTTTATCACATACCTTGTGTTGAATATCATTAATGTCATGGTGCTAAGAGCTGCTACTGACAATGGTTGCCACATATTTTACTGAAGTGAATCCTTCATACACAAAACTAAAGCAGTATCTAAAGTATTGGAGGTAGGCGGTGTCCGGCTGTAGGACCATTCCTGCCTGCCACGCATTTGTGTTTTACCCAACTCTTCCAAACTTGTGACATTATGCAATGTGCACCATGTTCTCGATCTTTATATTTCTCTTTACACAGCCACTCCAGAATATCAAAATTCATGCTTCTTCTAATAATGTTTTTCATTCATGTAACTGGGCCAGAATAGTAACGGTTGTTGAGTTTGGATACAGTCAGCAAGGGTGTCTGATGACAAAGGGTAGTGATTGAGTTGGTGAACTGTGCACTTTGCCAAGTGGTAGCATCAATGTGGCGCTGCTTACTGAACTCTTTCACTGTGGAACAGTGCACTGTGTGTCTCCTGTTTCATCATTGGGCTTTCTGCCCTGAAGGGAAATAAGCAAAGCTGCAACATGTTTCGCCCTTTTACATGAATGAACGATATGATTTCAACTTGTCCGATGACAAGTTACATTCTTTGATGTGGTAGGTTTTTAATCTCTTCAGCTGACAATCATAACACAAAAAACATGAAATATTACTTTAATGTTGCTTTAAGGGCGGCACGGTGGCACACTGATTAACACTGCTGCCTATGGCGCCGAGGACCTGGGTTCGATCCCAGCCCCGGGTCACTGTCTGTGTGGAGTTTGCACATTCTCCCCGTGTCTGGGTGGGTTTCACCCCTGTGGTGGTATGTATTAGGGGTATTAAGGTACCCTGTGATGCCGAGAGGCTATTGGTGGATAGACACTGGATCCCGATTGGATCAGCCGCCTGCTGGCTCCACCCAGTAAGGTGGAGTATAAGAGCCCGGGTTCTCCCAGCAGCCGCATTCTGTAACTGTGCTGCTGGGGATCAAGTCTGCATAATAAAGCCATTGTTCGACTCCTTCTCATCTCGTCTCGTGAGTGATTGATTGTGCTACAACCCCCAAAAGCTAAAGCTGTGCAGGTTAGGTGAATTGGCCACCTTAAATGCCCCTTAATTGGAAAAAAAACAGGTACTCTAAATATATTTTTAAAAATGCTGCTTTAAGATGCACATTAAAGCCAGCTTATTGGACATTTCAATAGCTCTGTATCACACATAGTGGTGTCAGTGATCACACGAACAAAACGTTAAAAGGTTTGTCCCTCAGTGACAAAATAGAGAGGGGAAGAACATTTCATCCATTCCAGTGATGTGCCAGAATCATCCAACAAATTAGCCCTGCTATTCATAGTTAGGATGAGGCAACATTAAAAACAAAAATTGCTTTTAGATTTTGTCTTGATCATAGAACGTAGAACAGTACAGCACAGAACAGGCCCTTTGGCCCTCGATGTTGTGCCGAGCATTGTCCGAAACCAAGACCAAGCTATCCCACTCCCTGTCATTCTGGTGTGCTCCATGTGCCTATCCAATAACCGCTTGAAAGTTCCTAGTGTCCGACTCCACTATCACAGCAGGCAGTCCATTCCACACCCTAACCACCCTCTGAGTAAAGAACCTACCTCGGACATCCCTCCTATATCTCCCACCCTGAATCTTATAGTCATGCCCCCTTGTAACAGCTACATCCACCTGAGGAAATAGTCCCTGAACGTCCACTCTATCTATCCCCCTCATTATCTTATAAACCTCTATTAAGCCCCCTCTCAACTTCCTCCGCTCCAAAGAGAAAAGCCCTAGCTCCTTCAAGCATTCCTCAGAAGACTTATCCTGCAAACCAGGCAGCATCCTGGTAAATCGCCTTTGCACCCTTTCTAATGCTTCCACATCCTTCCTATAATGAGGTGACCGGAACTGCACACAATACTCCAAATGTGGTCTCACCAGGGTCATGTATAGTTGCAGCATAACCCTGCGGCTCTTAAACTCAAGCCCCCTGTTAATAAACGCTAACACACTATAAGCCTTCTTCACGGCTCTATCCACTTGAGTGGCAACCTTCAGAGATCTGTGGACATGAACCCCAAGATCTCTCTGTTCCTCCACATTCCCCTGAACCCTGCCGTTGACCCTGTAATCCGCATTCAAGTTTTTTCTACCAAAATGAATCACCTAGCACTTACATAAGAACATAAGAACTAGGAGCAGGAGTAGGCCATCTGGCCCCTCGAGCCTGCTCCACCATTCAATGGTGAATGGTGGATCATGGCTGATCTTTTGTGGACTCAGCTCCACTTTCCGGCCCGAACACCATAACCCTTAATCCCTTTATTTTTCAAAAAACTATCTATCTTTATCTTAAAAACATTTAATTAAGGATGAAGGAGCCTCTACTGCTTCACTGGGCAAGGAATTCCATAGAATCACAACCCTTTGGGTAAAGAAGTTCCTCCTAAACTCAGTCCTAAATCTACTTCCCCTTATTTTGAGGCTATGCCCCCTAGTTCTGCTTTCACCCGCCAGTGGAAACAACCTTCCCCCATCTATCATATCTATTCCCTTCATAATCTTATATGTTTCTATAAGATCCCCCCTCATCCTTCTAAATTCCAACGAGTATAGTCCCAGTCTACTCAATCAGGGTTAAACTCCATCTGCCATTTTTTGGCCCAGCTCTGCATCCAATCAATGTCTCTTTGCAGCCGACAACAGCCCTGCACCTCATCCACTACTCCACCAATCTTGGTGTCATCAGCAAATTTACTGACCCACCCTTCAGCCCCCTCCTCCAAGTCATTGATAAAAATCACAAATAGCAGAGGACCCAGCACTGATCCCTGTGGTACACCGCTGGTAACTAGTCTCCAGTCTGAAAATTTTCCATCCACCACCACCCTCTGTCTTCCATGTGATAGCCAGTTACTTATCCAATTGGCCAAATTTCCCTCTATCTCACACCTCCTTACTTTCTTCATGAGCCGACCATGGGGAACCTTATCAAACGCCTTACTAAAATCCATGTATACGACATCAACTGCTCTACCTTCATCTACACACTTAGTTACCTCCTCAAAGAATTCAATCAAATTTGTGAGGCAAGACCTACCCTTCACGAATCCGTGTTAACTATCCCGGATTAAGCTGCATCTTTCCAAATGGTCATAAATCCTATCCTTCAGGACCTTTTCCATTATCTTCCCGACCACCGAAGTAAGACTAACTGGCTTATAATTACCAGGGTCATTCCTATTCCCTTTCTTGAACAGAGGAACAACATTCGCCACTCTCCAGTCCTCTGGCACTATCCCCGTGGACAGCGAGGACCCAAAGATCAAAGCTGAAGGCTCTGCAATCTCATCCCTTGCCTCCCAAAGAATCCTTTGGGTATATTCCATCTGGCCCAGGGGACTTGTCGACCCTCAGTTAAGCTTTTCCCCCAATTTCAGCCCTTTTATCAGTTCTTCCTTCACCTGTCGATGTCCTGGGCTCCGGAATGCTCTCCCTAAACCTCTCTGCCCCTCTACTCCTTCTCTTCCTTTATGATCTCTTTAAAACCTACCTCATTGACCAAACTTTAGGCCATCTTTCCTAATATCTCCTAATGTGATGCATATCAAATTGTGTTTGCTAATCACTCCTGTGATGCACCTTGGATCATTTTACCACATCAATGGGCCTATATACCATAAATTACAGCATATAAATTGACCTTTGAAGCCTCAAAAAACCCTTCTAAAAACAAGGGTCGACTTATATGCCGAGGATAAAATGTGAACCGCCGTGTTGGCTTACGGGGTCGCCATTTTGAAATTGGTAAAACAAAAGCTGGTAATTCAAATTAAATCAATGTGACAAGTTTTGTTGAATGAAACAACAGCCAGCTTTTCTCTCCAGATTATCTAGCACTGTACAAAATAAATCTGGAAGTGTGGCCCATGGCGTCACGCTGGCAGGGCTGGAGGAAGTCAGCAGCCGGGAATCCCGAGGTAGGGGCACCATTTTTAAAGGGCGCTCCGATCTCCGATTGAAAATGCCCCCCCCCCTCCCCAACCACATGAACACGGAGGCGACACCCCCTCCAGACATGGGGGACCCCCATGGACACGGGAAACCGCCCCCCCTCACATGCGCAAGGAGGGGCAGTTCCAGGGCGCCAAAGAGCAGTGCCATGGTAAGGGGGCAGTGCCAGGGTGATGCCTGGGCATGTGCCTCTCCAACGGGGATTATACTTACCTGTGTACGTCCCTGCGGGTACCTCTCACCTGTTTCACATTTTTAAAAAGCAGTTGTAAACCTCACCGACTTGACATCACATCGGCGAGGGGTGAATTCTAAATGTGGGGGGACGATACTGTCGGGAAACCCGCTGATTATATGGAAATGTATTGAAATAAGTTTCCTGACCTTCCTGGGCGGAAGCCTCATTACCTGACCGACGAGGGGGCGGGGGAGTTGGAAAATTATATCTTGCCAGTGAGATTCCAATTTTCTGTGTCTCGCCCATGTCACGGTTTGCGCCAGGGGCGAATGCGGGTGCAAAATCGTGGCCATTATCTTTGTCATCCAATACGAAGAGTTTATTGAATGTATTCTGAGTCACTTTGGCTCTGACATCATCATATGGATTCCACTCTGGATCAGATTTTGGTTTCAGAATCATCACTGCACAACAAATCCTCTCCATCCATCGAGTTGGCAATTCTGCATTTTTGCAGAATTCTGACAACTGGTAACAGCACAAATAGCAGCCCACAATTTGACGATGAAGCCACATAAAGCATCAAGCGGGCAGCATGCATGCGTCCACTCTTTGTGAACGTTTTTTCACCCTCTCAAGCATCCACTCATTCCATTCAGTGTGAACATGATCCTTGAATGGCTTGTTGAGGCACATCAATTATAGGTAGAATTATAGATGTCAGACCACCCCCCCTTCCTCCCCGATATAATTGCAATTTGGGTGTTATTTCCTCATATGTGCTTCTTGATGGCTTTGGTTAAATGGGATCTGAACATGCCCCACACAAATAGGCCACATGAATACCTATTCTACACATTGTCAATCCACAAATTCCTTCCATCCTCATCCATCCAACTGTTGTCATGGACATGAAAAAGTGACACATGTTGCCAAAGCTCATCAAGACAAATGCAAGAAAAACAAATTTCAAAGGATCACAGCAATTTATACTACAGAAGAATAGGGTACCGATTGGTTGGTAAATCGATTCTGATTGTCTGAGGCATTGCCACGGAGCAAACAACAGGGAATGAAAGGCTTTCCAACTTCCCTGCACACAGTCCTATTCTCTGCAAACAAAAGGAATACGTTCAAGCCTTGTGTCTTTTTTGAATTATCTGGGAGGTTGGGGAGCCTATTGTTGCCTTTTGCTTTCTCCATGGCAACACCTCAGCCAATCACAGTCAACTTGCCAACCAATCAGCACCCACATGTAGTCTAAATTGTTGTGGTGGTTTGAAATTTGGTATTCTCGGCAACAGTAAAGCTTTTCTACTTTGTGTTTTGCTCTCCAGAATCAAGGACCTTTCAACCCTATTTAACCCATCTCTTTAACTTCAGGGGTTGTAACACCTCATTAAAAATGTATTTATACAAACAAGCCCAAAAGACCTGAAACCTTTTCGTGACAAATCTATCCAGACACCGAGGCACCATGAAACCATTTTTGCCTTTCTTAACACACAGATATATACATGGATTCAACTTACAATGATATATTGTTCATAACAAGGGTGAACCTTCCAGTGACTGGCATGGCCAAGAAACCTTTGGAAAGGAAGGCCCTCCTGGGAAGTAGGGGGGAGACTGGCTCTATGAAGCTGGCAGACTCACAACACAGTGATGAAGATGGTGTTGTTCCAAGGCTTGAAAAATCCAGCAGGATTGTAAAGTGGGTGTCATATGCCAATTGTGTCTGGCATTCCCCGTCCATCTCCAGGAGGTGGTGTCTGACCTGGTGCTGTTGTCGTCTTTGATAATATTTCTTTGAAACAGGAATACATCGGGCATCCCTCCCTACCCTCTCCGTCGTCATTTCATCACTTTTCCTGTCTCCCAGCCTGTCTCAGAGTGCTGGTGGAAGTCAGAGCATAGAATCCACAGCATTAGGACACAAAGGCATGAGTCAGGGTCTTGGGAGAATTGGCATATTTCCACATGGGAGCCTGGATCAACAGAAACAACTGCTTCACTGAACTCCAGAACGTTCTTACCACCAGCTGTCAGAGAGGACTAGCAGGTGGTACAGAGCAGCACCTAAACAAGTTGCTGATTGTAAAGCAAGATTGTCACTTCACGATTCAACAGGCCAGCCTAAAATAGAATGATCCTTCAGACAATTCCTGTTGGAATATATAGACTGGCGTGTGGCTCGGAGATGCACCTCTTAATTACTTTTGCTTGTTGTGTCCCATTATGATTCCCTCGCCGTAGTTTCAGCAACATGTACAGTGCAGAAGAAGGCCATTGAACTGATGTCTGTGCTGGCTCTAATCACAGAATCATGGGCCGAGATTCTCCGACCCTGCGCGGGGTCAAAGAATCCCCGAGGGGGTGGCACGAATCCAGCCCTGCCGCCCCGACGGCGGCTTCTTTATTCTCCGGTGCCGTTTTTTGGGCGGTGGCGGGATTTCCGCCACGCTGGTTGGGGGCCGTTGACAGCGCCCCCCCCCCCCCCGGTGATTCTCCGGGCTCCGATGGGCCGAGTGGCCGGCACGTTTTGCCCAGTCCCGCCGGCGTGAATTACTCACCTCACACACGGCGGGTAAGTGTGCGGGGGCCGTCCTAGGGGGGGGTTGCGGGGGATCTGACCCAGGGGGGGCCCCCACGGTGGCCTGGCCCGCATTCGGGGCCTACCGATCGGCGGGCCGGCTGGTTCCGTGGGGGCATTCTTTCCTCCGCGCCGGGCCCCAGTAGGGCTCCACCATATTGCCTGGGGGCCGGAGCGGAGAAGAGAACCCCCGCGCATGCGCGGAAATATGCTCGCCGGTCTGCGCATGCGCGGAAATACGCCAGCTGTTTCGCGCATGCGCGAACAAGCACCGATCCTTCGGTGCCAGCTGGAGCTGCGGGAACCACTCCGGCGTCAACCTAGCTCCCTAGAAAGTGGAGAATTCCTCACCTTCGTGGGCCATTGACGCCGGAATGGTTGGCGCCGGTTTTCACGCCGGTGTGGGGACATAGCCCCATTATGGGAGAATCCCGCCATGGAATTTACAGGGCAGAAGGAGGCCATTCGGCCCATGGAGTCTGCACCGCCCCTTGGAAAGAGCACCTTACTTAAGCCCGTGCCTCTACCCTCGCTCAGGAATCTCCCCTCTTTGCACTGTCTTCCTCTAGGTTTAGCTATTTATAATATCCCACATGGAACTTACGGGGTGGGAATGATTATCTTCTCCGTGGCCCTCGCGAAGTACAAGCTCCACGCAACCCCCCCCCCCCCCCCCACCCCCCGTGAGGGGCGGGGGAACTCTCTCAACCCCTGTATAAAAGGTTGGCCAATAAGGCACCAACCAGAGAAGGCACCCAGTAGGGATCTACTGGATAGTGTGCAAATCGTTATTGTACTCGGTGTGGATTCCCCGTGTCCTTATTAAACTATTCTCACCTGAGAAGATACAAAATGTAATTAAAAAGTACTGCAAAGGACGGACAATCAAATTTGAAGATTGAGGCATGACAGGCAAAGAATATTCCCTAAACTACCCACAATTCACCATCCCTCTTTGCTGAACTGGCTGCCCCTCGATGTACTGGGAGTTAGCGTTCTCCAGTTCCTGGTCTCGGCGCTTGTCCGATTCCAGGTATATGTACTTCCACTGTCCTTTCACCTAAATGTGCTATTTCACATTTCTCTACACTGACCTGCCTCTATCTTCCTGTAATCTCTTGCAAACTTTCTCATAGTTTATCTTGCTCAGAGAGTGATTAGAATGTGGATCTGACTACCACAAGTAGTAGCTGAGGAAAATGGGTTGAGGGGAGGTTAGTTTAAAAAAAAATGAGAGAGAGAAATGCTTATGCCGATTGGGTGCGGTGAAGTAGGGTGAGAGGAGGCTTATCCGAAGTAAAACATCAACAAAGACTAATTGGACCAAAATCATTGAATCATAGAATTTACAGTGCAGAAGGAGGCCATTCGGCCCGTTGAGTCTGCACCGGCCCTTGGAAAGTGCACCCTACCCAAGTCCATACCTCCACCCTATCCCCATGCATGTCATGGTTCTGCACATCTTATGTAATCCAATTTAATTTACCCCGATAAGAAATTTAAATTTTATTCTTCCGAGCATACGCTCAAATCATTTATGTAACTGAAAACAAAAGAGATTCAGCATCCTGTCATTTCCAATCCATATTTGTGGCCATCTACTGATGAGCCTTTCCTAACCATTCACCTAGTTTCCTTCAATACCTCATGCTTTAAATCTCAAAACAAGTTACCGATGTGGCACCTTATCAGACACCTTCTGAAAATTCACATATTCAAAATATATCACATTCTGTGTGATTTCCTGAAGAAATCCATATAAATTGTTCAAGAATGGCAACTTCACAAATCCCCACTGACCATTACTTATTAATCCATTATGTGTAGCAAGTTGTGGAAATCACTGCCTGAAAAAGTGGTGGGAACAGGTTCAATACTAACTGTCAAAATGGTATTGGCTAAGTAATCGAAAAGGAAAACCTCATTTCTTTCTTCCTTGTCTGTCTCTTACAGAAAGCACTCTGCGTTTTTCCTGTTTTCTTTTTGTGTTGGAAATTTAGAGTATCCAATTCTTCCCCCCCACCCCCAATTAAGGGACAATTTAGCGTGGCCAATCCATCTACCCTGCACATCATTTTGGGTTGTGGGGGTGAGACCCACGCAGACACGGGGAGAATGTAGTTGCATTGTATATGTTGTGTTGCCCTATTATGTATTTTCTTTTATTCCCTTTTCTTCTCATGTACTTGATGATCTGTTGAGCTGCTCGCAGAAAAATACTTTTCACTGTACCTCGGTACACGTGACAATAAACAAATCCAATCCAATGTGCAAACTCCACACGGACAGCGACCCGGGCTGGGATCGAACCCGGATCGTCAGCGCCGATAGGTAGCAGTGCTAACCAATGTGCCACCATGCCGCCCTTCCAGAAAGCATTATAACCGGGAATTTATTGTTCTTAGTTTTACCTCAGCTGAGACCAGAGCTGAACTTTCTGATCAGAAACCCGCTTACATTGGGAAACCGATTAACGTGAAGATTTTCGCACTGATGAGCCCGCAATTGATATGAGGAAGGGGTTCCAGGCAAATTGGAGCCAGTGAAGGCAAAAACAGAGTGTCAAATGAAGTGTGGGCTGGTCTAGACTCCACACGGCAGTCACCACAAAGGCAGCTGATTGTCCTCACGGGCAAATCTGCGATTGTGCCAAAATTGTGCATAGCACCAGAGAGAAGCAAAATGTCACAGGGAGTTGGGGACCTGATAGCCAAGGCCAGGGCTGCCCCTTACTTACTCATGCCAATCTGGATCTAACACTGGAGGCCATAAGGGTGAATAGAGAGGTACTCTTCCCGGATGGTGACAGGAGGAGGTCACCTCGTCATGGAGCAGGGGCACCTACCTGTTCAGTGTCACCTCCCTCCACCTCCTCTTCTTCTTCCTCGCTCATCTCCTGCTTCCCAACACCACCCCAGGGGAGCTGTCTCCATCCTGGGCGTCATGGTCTTCATATATCCCTCCCTGGAGGGACATGTTGCAGAGAGCACCATAATGACTGAGACCAATGCAGGTGGGCATTGGCAGGTGCCACCCAACTGGCCCAGGTACCGGAATCACACCTTCAGAAGTCCGATGGTCTGCTCAATGCTGGTCTTAGTGAGCAGGTGGCACTGGTTGTATCACCTCCGTGTCTCTAAATGGGGGCTTGTACAGAGGGATCAGTAGCCTTCAAGGGATGTATCTTGTTGCCGAGGATCAATCCACACACTTTGGCGCTTGTAGTAAGACATGCGGCAACGTGAACTGCCATAGAATATCTATAGGAGTCATGACACTGGACTCAAAACCTGAGTCATGCCCCCATTGCTAGCCACAACCTGCTTTTGGTCAGGTAGCCCCCCAATTGTCCTTAGCGTCCTTGACACGTGCTCACCCTCTCCCATCATGCCAGAAGGTTGACAACCCTGTTCAGTGCCTGAGTGCTGAGTGCCCACTCTCTCTGCCGCCTTTGCTGGCACTGACGATCCGGGTTCGATCCCGGCAATCCCCTTTTTCTCCAGTGGCCTTCTTATGGGGCTGAGGTGAAATCCTGGGAAGCCATGACTGGCTTTCCACTCTACGCTCCTCCTTTCTGAAGATTTACATTGGACATCTCCGAAAACCCACGCTCCCCTTCATAATTCCACCCTCCCCTTCTAACAAGCTCTTGAGGGTCTTTTAAAATATTTCAATTGGCCTCGAAAGGGACAAGAAGAGCGCAATTCCTGTCCCACCCTCTCCCTACCTGGTTAACATTGCCAGTGCCTGGAACAACATCCTGAAACTGACATGCTAGCCAGTGCTGGTATTTGTAAACACAGTGGCCAAGACATTGAGAAGTGAAAGGTTTGGAGATTGCAAAGGAGTCCACTCTAAGTTGTTAAAAGGAAATAAAGTTTTATTACAATAAAACTATTATTTACACAGCAAAAGACCCCAGCCAAGTCCCTCCTGTTGGTACCCAAACTGGCCGGCTTTAAACAGGAGATAACTATACATGGTTTAGTGTTCCCTGCCCCCTTTAACTGGGAAACTCGTATTCGGCGAGGCTGACGGGGAGTTTAATCATTGCCACCTCGTAAGCCCCGTCCGTGCGAGTTACGATCAGGGAAGAATCCTCCTCCGACTGAGGAGATGGAGTGCACCGGACTCGTTTCGTATCTGGCTGTGCATCGTGTACCCGCAGGGTCGGGCGGTGTGTACCGGGAAGGCGAGCGTCGCTCTCGACTGGATCGACGAGGTGGATTCTCTGCTGGAGGCTGCTGCATGGTGGACTCCCCATCGCAGACTACCGACGGTTGGGTCTACATTTCCGAATCCATGTTGACGGCCTCTCTCATGTCAGCATCTTGACTCCTTGGGGTTCTGCTCTGGCCCATTCTGGCATCAGATTTGGTTGGACAAAAGTTTTTAATTCACAAGGACTTTTACAAAGAATTGATTGCCTGGACCTAATATATATTTTTTAAAAATGTATTTTATTACAAGCATGTATCAAAACAGGTTACAACACATAAACACCCTGGGAAACATACTTCCCAGCAATCAACTCTACAGCCTGTACAAATGGTTTCCCTTTTTCACCCTACCCCACCCACCTGTGATGAACAGCTCCTCAAACACGGTCACAAACATCCCCCACCTTTTCTCAAACCTCTCTGCAGAGCCGCTTAACTCTTATTTTATCTTCTCCAACTGCAGGAAGTCGTACAGGTCACCCAACCATGCCGCTACACCCGGTGGCGAGTCACACATGGTGATGATCAGAATGGGTAATTGGAGTAAAGAGAGAAAGATAAGTAAAATAAGATATTAACTGAAGATAATAACAGATATTATGCTTGCACCCTGTGGTGAATGTATTACATCAATAATCCACCATTGTATCTGTGCTATGCTGTTGCCCTTGTATTTGTATCTGTGCTATGCTGTTGCCCTTGTGGGCTCCACCTATGGGCCATTGTATGGCATTATCCATAGGGGAACATGTTGGGGCCTGTATGGGTTCCGCCCATGGCTCCTCCCCTTGAAGGGAGGTATAAAGAGCAGTCGACCTGTAGGCGGTTCTCAGAGTTAGATCAGTCGCAGGCAGGCACTGTTCTAGTTGATTAAAGCCACAGTTTATTTCTACTCATGTCTCGAGTGAATTGATGGTCGCATCACCCCCCCCCAGGGTCACACAGAACACGGAAGAAGACAAGATGAAGCAAGGACCGCTGACATACTTTTTGATCTTCGCTGGACTTCTGCAACTGCGCGCTCAACGGACTATTTTAATGTACACCACAACAGGCCCGAACACTACGACACAACATGACACCCCTAGCCCGGACACCACACCACACACAAAGACAGACACCGAAACCCCCACTTGGTGCGAAAACAATGCCAAATGGAACCCCCTTTCATACACAGTAGAGGCCCTTCTAGTAATTGCAATAATCTGCAGTGTCATTCAGACACTTCGACTCCATAAATGGCGAGCAAAAGCCTCCCGCTCCCCGATATATACAGTTCGAGCCCCCTTTTTCAGCATTCAACAAAACTGAATTACCTGCTGTAAGAATTATAACCATGTACCTCTGTAAACTTTGCTAGATTAAGTAGAAATGTAATGCTGCTGTTTTAAACTTTTTGTACTGTACATACGTTCTTTTTGATATTCACCAGCAGCATAAGAATAGTTTAGATAGTGTTAGTTAGAGATTCAACTGTACGGATAAGTTAAATGTTTAATAGTGAAATGTTTTATAGTTACCCGTTAGAAATTAGTAATTTGTGATGTGTTAATAGAATTAGGTAATTGCCCCAAAATATAGGACAGAGTAGTGTAGAACCTTGCCTTGACCAAGGGTGACTGGTACACCAAGCCTGGATAGGGATCAACAGTGTGATCCACCATGCTTCGCATTCAGGATCAAGAGGACGGGATGTAGCCATCTGAAATGGCCACCTGCAAAGAATGATGGGCATTATGGCCAGGTTTGGGACACTGACAAGCTGCAGGTTGTATCTTTGCAAATGGCAGCCCAGAAGTCTGCAGGAATTCACACCTGCAAATGGGCCATTCAAGGGGATTAAAATAACAAGGGGACCATCAGGTCCATCACATCATCTTCCAGACTGATGTCCTGCTCGGAGCCATTCCAGGATTGGCCACTGATGCCCACCCCAAAAGTGGTGTCGCAGCCCCTGATTGGATGTGACCAATCCGAGGGTGGAGCCCTGAGGAATTGATTGACAGTGACCCGGAAACTGCCCACAAAAGGGGCGGGAAAAACTCAAGCCAGTTAAAAGACAATGCAGCCATGATTTCAGTCACTTTTGGACTCGGCCTGTGCCCGCCTCCTTTGAATCCAGCCTGTGTCAGCCCAACTGCAGCATAATGACCAGACAGCCAAGTTCAAGACCAACGATCGCTACCTGACGGATGAGCCCAGCAGAGACAGAGCCACTTCTTCAAACCAGCCACATGATCAAGATAAAGGCCTTATCCACTTGCACAGAGCCGGTTGCCCTGATGTTAAGTATAGGTTATTGTAGTTGTTAGGTGTAGTTTAACTTGTAGTGTTTTGTGTTGCATGTCGAAGTAATCCTTGTGTGTAAATAAACCATCTTTGAACTTGAACTGACTAACTGGTTGTGTGGTCCTTTGATCGATATCCGAAAGCCTTGTGGTGGTATCATTTGATACCTGGCGACTCTGAAGAGCATCATTAATTGGCAACTTTATTGGTGACTCTCATGGGATAGTACTCCATTAAAAAGAGCAACACTTCCAACATACAATGCTGAGATTTGCCCCTTATTACGAACCATTTGCTCTTATTGTTATGATTTAGTATCCATCCTGATTTTAATATGAGTTTTTCTCATGATGGGCATACATTATGATCAACATAAATTATCTGATTTAATTACTGCCTAGAAATCATTTGAGGGTATCATTTTTATCAATGTATACACCTTGATTCAATTACTGCTCCCAGACATCCATTATTTTCTATATTAATCACCTGAAGACCTTGCTTAGATTGCAGTCTTGCAATCACTTCTGGACAGCAATTTCCAAAATTTCATAAAACAACACAGAACCACATCAAGTCCATTTTGCTCTGTTTATGAATGTTCCTTTTACAGTACAGAAGTAATACTTACCATTAGTAACTAGTTTCCAAATATGTTGTGTCTTTCTTTAAGCAGATAAATAAAAATGTCGCTTAGTGTGCCTTGGTTTGACTAATCATTAACTACTTGTGTGTGTGTGTGTGAGTGTGTGAGTGTGTGTGTGTGCAATATATTATGATCCTAGACCAGACACCAACAGTTGCCAGGACACTGGGCCGAAACCCCAAGATTTTAATTTAAGATTGTGAGGAAAGGATACTTCGCTCCAGGAGTGATTTCACCCAAAATAGGGACAAGGTATGTTTTAATAAACTTTATTACTAACATAGTATTAAAATATCTTTAACATGACAAAAGACGGAGATCGAGCAAGACCCTTTGGTGGCAATATTTGGGATATCGGAGAAGCCGGAGCTAATGGAGGGGAGGAAAGCCGATGTTGTGGCCTTCGCCTCTCTGATTACCCGGAGACAAACTTTATTGAGCAGCGGTCAGCAACGCCACTGGGTGTAACGGCCTGGCTGGGAGACTTATGTGACTTTCTGCGGCTGAAAAAAATACGAGTTAAGGGGTTCAGCGGAGGGTTTCAAGGCATGTTGAGAGATGATTGTGGCCACGTTTGAGGAGTTGTTTGGCGTGGGGGGAGGGTGGGTGGGGGGACGAAAAAGAGGGAGAATTTGTACAAACTGCATAGTTGTGTGTTGGGAAGTTTGTATCCCAAACTGTATATGTGTTGTAACTTTTTATATACAGGGCAGCACGGTGGCACAGTGGTTAGCATTGTTTCCTATGGCGCTGAGGACCCGGGTTCGAATCCCGGCCCTGGGTACTGTCCGTGTGGAAACCACGCAGACATGGAGAGAACGTGCAAACTCTACACAGAAAGTGACCCAAGCCAGGAATCGAACCTGGGACCCTGGAGCTGTGAAGCGACAGTGATAACCACTGTGCTACCATGCCGCCCAAGAGATACAACCCTTCAATCGCGCCCACAATGAAATTTAGAAATTTTCCCGTTAAATTGCACCCAATATCTCTAATTATCTACACCCCAGCGAATCCTCTTAATCTAAATAAAAGTCCATTTGCCCAAACATTTACGATGCTTTAATTGCACCTCTGGTCTAAAAAAGCCCAACTGTCTTTCAAACCAGGGGCGGGATTCTCTGCTGGTGGGATTCTCTGTTTTTAAAAAATATTTTTTATTCTCCTCCATTTTCACATTTTCTCCCAACTTTACACCCACCAACAATAATCAGCAACAAATATGTCAATCCCCATATCAATAACAACGATCCCATCCTTCCACCAAACCCCAAAAGTTAGCCCGCATGTTCACACAAACAAATGACAAAAAGGAATTAGGGATCACCCATAGTCGCCATTAACACATTGAGCCCCCCCACCCCCCAACCCTCCCACCCACACGCCCCAACTAATGTTCTATGTTATCCAGTTCTTGAAAGTGCATAATGAATAATGCCCATGAATTGTAGAACCCCTCCATCCTTCCCCTCAGTTCAAATGTAACCTTCTCAAGAGTCAAGAATTCCAACAGGTCCCCCCGCCACGCCAGGGCACAGGGTGGAGAGGTTGCTCTCCAACCTATCAGGATCCGCCTTCGGCGATCAACGAGGCGAAGGCTACAACATCTGCCTCCGCACCTGTTTCCAACCCTGGCTGGTCCGACACCCCGAATATGGCCTCCCTGGAGCCCGGGTTCAGTTCTGCGTGCACCATTTAAGAAATTACCCTAAAAGCCTCCTTCCAGTAATCTTCTAGCTTTGGACAGGTCCGAAACATATGAATGTGATTAGCGGGGCCCCCCCTGCAACGTTCACACACATCTTCTATTCCTTCAAAGAATCGTCTCATCCTCGCCCTCGTGAGGTGTGCACACCAGTGTTCATCAAACATTTTTTCCGGGGACCCATTTTTACCGACCGGCCAACCTTCAGGAAATGAAATGAAATGAAATGAAATTCGCTGATTGTCACAAGTAGGCTTCAAATGAAGTTACTGTGAAAAGCCCCTAGTCGCCACATTCCAGTGCCTGATCGGGGTGGCTGTTACGGGAATTGAACCATGCTGCTGGCCTGCCTTGGTCTGCTTTCAAAGCCAGCGATTTAGCCCTGTGCTAAACAGCCCCTCCCCATGCCGGCCAACCTTCGCGACCCACGCCGGCCGACCTGTGCGACCCATCATTTTCTCTTGCCTTATTTGCTGCTGACACAAATGGAGGAAATGGTTTTGGGTCCCTTTGGCCCTCGTACACGCTCCTCCAATGGAACCTGTTGGATGAAGGTGAAGCCTTCTGGTGTCGGAAAGAATGGAGTCTCCATCTGTCCAAAGTTCAGAAATTTTTTCCTGTAAAGTTTTATCAAATAAAACCCCCCCAAACTTGTAAAAAAAAACAAAGTGAACAAAATAAATGAAAAAAATGAATAAAACCCCCCCGAACTTGTAAAAAAAATAAAATGAATAAAATAAATGAAAAAAAAAATTAAATGAATAAAACAAATGAATGAAAACCACTACAGAACTTGTAAATCAAAAAGCTGCAACCGTTTAAAAAAATAGCGGCCGCACTGTGCATGCGTGCCCGATCATCGTGCGCGCATGCGCAATGCGGCCAAATTTTTTTTTTAACATGTCCGTGGCCGCTTGCAGCCGGCGTTATGAAAAGCCGGCTGCAGCGCGGGGATTTGCGCGATCGGGAGCGCCGTGGACAATAGCTCCGCGACCCTCCCGACACCCGCCCGCGACCCACCCACGGGTCCGCCCCCGACTTTGAAGAACACTGCTGTATACCACCTTCAGCTGTATCAGCCCCAACCTCGCGCACAAGGTGGAGGCATTCACTCTCCAGATCACCTCACACCAGAACCCCTCCTCCATATCCTCTCCCAACTCTTCCTCCCACTTTGCTTTGACCCCTTCCAGTGGTGCCTCCTCCTCTTCCAAAATAGCCCCGTAAACCGCTGACACTGCCACCTTCTTCAGTCCCCCTGTCGTCAGCACCTGCTCCAGCAATGTGGAGGCTGGCTCCACTGGGAAGCTCTGTATGGGATTCTCCATTTTGCCGGCACCCGGGGGTTTCCCGACGGCATGGGGCTGCCCCACAATGGGAAACCCCATTGACCGACTGGCATAACGGAGAATCCTGCCGACGGGTCGAGGCAGAAATGTGGTGCGGCGGGGCGGAGAATCCAGCCCCAGGATTTTTTTAAAAACATGTCTGCAGCAGTCACACACTAACCCAGGCTTTTAACCCTTACTGCACCAAATACTGCAATATATCTGAAATCCTTACATTCATCACAAATGTAAAACAGCTGTTTGTAATATAACAAGGATATCAAAGCAAAAAGGAATTACGTGCTACTTGCCACACAGGCTGGGAAATTGGACCAGGTTCTGCCAGTTTGTGGAGCGTAAAATGAGCATAAAATTACCAGTTTTATGGGACTATTCCCCATACCCCAGGGATACTTGAAATAGAAGCAACTCCATAGTGTTGGTGAATATTCAGGCAGCTCAGGCCACCTGAACAAGCATTAGATTCTTTGTATAGATTAATGAACGCCGGTTTTAGGATAGTTCTCTCAAATTGGTCGGTGTGCCAAGCACGCTCCTGCATTTGTGGCCAAATAACCAGCGGACAACGACAAAAAGGTAAAGTTACCTTCCTGCGCTCGTCCTGCTTTCAGCCATGCTTGTGTGGGCTGCTGCTGGTACCCACCAGCCCGCTTCCTGCTCTTATGCTTCGTCTCCCTCAGACAGCGCTCTGGGGGGCCAGTGCCAGCGAAACAGCTGGTGCCAATTGGAGACCAGCACTGGGATCATGACCGACGCCTACACGCCGTCAGACATGTGCCGATAAATTCTAAGGCCCAGCTCCGGTGAGTCATGGGCCTTTGGCTTCTGGCGCACACCTCAGCACTCACTTTAATCAGCCTTGAGAAAGGAACAAAATGAACCTCTGGACTATTCCGTGCACAGCTTCTTCTCACAGCTTGTGTAACATTTTGTGAATTTTGGCCTCGTGTTTCAGATTTAGGTTTTTGTTTACCACTGTCAGAGCAGCTGGCAGTCTGCACAGCTGTCCCCACATTAAATATTTGGTCCAGAGGCTCAGTGTGCAGTTGCGAGTGACTGCAGGAGCATTGTAGCATAATGAGGCCAATTTGTGCATTGAGTCAAATGGTGTAGGGTTTACATGCACAGTTCTTCACCCAGTCAGACATCTGCCAGGATGATACTAAATAGATTCAAGCACGCCTTCAAACGGAGAAAGAGAAATCAGACGATGAGCAGCTTTTGGCTACATTCATGTGCCTGATGATGATCAATAACAGAAATGTGCATTTATATAGCACCTCTGATGTAGTAAAACGTCCCAATGTGCTTTACAGGAGTGTTATCAAACAAACTTTGACATTGAGCAACAAAGGGAGATGTGAAGGGAGAGATGAAAGAGGGAATAAGAGGTTTAGGGAGGGAATTCCAGAGTTTAGGGTTTCTACAACTGAAGGCACAACAGCCAGTGTGGAGTGATTAAAATCAGGAATGAGAAGAGGCCTGAATTGGAGGGGAAGGATACCTTGGATGGCCACAGGCCTAAAATAGTTACAGGGAATGGCAGGCGCAAGGCAGGGCAGGATTCGAAAACAAGGATGAGGATTTTAAGATCCCTGTTTAGATCCTGGTGAAACGTTGCCACATACGCATATGCAACTTGGAAAAATGCTAATATTATTGAGGCCTAGTCTTTCTGAGCAGTAGGACAGTTTCACATGCCTGTTCCTTCAATGTTTTTGAAGCAATGCGCAAAGTTGGCTTCTCTAAGTGATTCAAAAGATGAATAATTTCGCCCCTCGTCTACTTTGTGTCACCTTGTGCAATGTTGAAAGTGTCCGGGACCACTATAGTGTCTCAACAAGCACAGCCTGCATGCCAATAAATCAGCATGCACCATGCAGCTGGACTTCATGGTAAAAGTCTTCAAGTATTAAATTCCTAAGGGGCTCGATCGGGTAGATGCTGAGAAAATGTTTCCCTGGCTGGGGTACCTTGGGCTCGGGGGTCGCGGTCTCAGAATAAGGCGTCAGGCATTTAGACCTTCACTCAAGAGGGTCAGAAATTTTTAGAATGCTCTACCCCAGAGGTCTTTGGATACCCAGTCGTTGTGTATATTCATGAAAAAAGGGTTGATAGATTTTGGGGTACTAAGAGGATTAAGGGAAATGGGGATAGAGTGTGAAGATAGAATTGATTCATAGATTCATAGAATTTACAGTGCAGCAGGAGGCCATTCAGCCCATCGAGTCTGCACCGGCCCTTGGAAAGAGCACCCCACTTAAGCCCACGCCTCCACCCTATCCCTGTAACCCAGTAACCCCACCCAGCCTTTTGGACACTAAGGAGCAATTTATCTTGGCCAATCCACCGAACCTGAACACCTTTGGACTGTGGGGGCACCTGAAGGAAACCCACGCAGACACGGGGAGAAAGAGAAAACTCCTCACAGACAGTCACCCGAGGCCGCAATTGAACTTGTGCTAACCACTGTGCCACCGTGCAGCCTAAATCGAGGTAAAAGATCAGCCATGATCTTACTGAATGGCAAAACAGACTCAAGGAGCCGAATGGTTAAGTCCAGCTCTTATTTTCCATATTCTTCAGCCCTTTGAAGACGGCAGGCTTTTAGTTATAAAGACTTACATGAATGTTAAAGTGTGAGGGCTTCAAAGGACCTTTCATAGACAGGAAGCAAGATTGTAAATTTTTTAAATTTTATTTTCAATTAATGGGGCAATTTAGAGTGGCCAATCCACCTACTCTGCACTGCTGCCTGACGGCACCGAGGTCCCGGGTTCGATCCCGGCTCCGGGTCACTCTCTGTGTGGAGTTTGCACATTCTCCCGGTGTCTGCGTGGGTCTCACCCCCACAACCCAAAGATGTGCAGGGTAGGTGGATTGGTCATGCTAAATTGCCCCTTAATTGGAAAAAAATAATTGGGTACTCTAAATTTAAATAAATGCTTACCAAGTCAGCGATGCGCAGAGACTATAAAATACATTTTTTAAAAGGTGCACCCACACCATTTCCACCTCTCTATTCGGTTCAACCACCTTGTTGTCATTGTGACAGACGAGTGAAACAGACTTTTGTTTGCACCACGGAATAAAAGCAGACCCATTACCTAACAGGAAGCTCTGTGGCTTCTTTGGTTAGTGAGGGCTAAACTAATCACGGTGCACCATCACTACAAACTATTGTTCAAATAAACCTATGTAGTAGGCATATTGGCTGAGGTGTTGCCATGGTGAATGTACGTTTGTTAGGGTTAGATGATGTAAGGTCGGAGGGAGCTCGTGTGGAGCTTGGTACTGGTATGTACCCAATAGGCCTAATGGCCTGTTTCTTTAATAATCACAAACAATTAACACACATAGTCGTCTGCAGGCAAAAGGAATATGTCCAGGCATTGTGTCACTCATGAATTAAACAAAAGCGTGGGGGACAATAGTTCTCTGGTACATCCACCATGACAACACCTCAACCAATCAGAGTTGACCTGCCAATCAACCAACACCCTTTTCTCATGCACCATAAATTGATGCTCACTTTGAAATTTGGCATTCCTGCATCTGTCACGATGAGTTCAAGATGAGAAGTTTCAGAGTTTGTCTGCTTTTTAAACAATCATTAATGACATAAATGCCCAAAGAATTCTGCTTTCAATAGCAACAACTTACATTTGTCTAGGTCCTTTAATTTAATAAAATATCCAAAGAGAAACGAGCATTATCATCAAGGTTTGAAACCAACCATATCAGGAGATATTGTATCAGATGACCAGAAGCTTGGTCAACGAGGAAGATGTCTTAAAGGAGAAGCAAGAGGTAGAGAGGTTTAGGGTGGAGCAGGGCTACCTGCCTGCAAGGGACAGGGACCCAATTGAGTCACTTAAAGGCACAGCATTCCAGCCAACCTTAAGGTCCATAGAGGCATCAGGGAACAGTGTAGTTGCCTGAAAGTGACAACCAGGGGGCAGACAGAGAGGGCCAGAGTTCCGGGCAAGCCTAGCGGTGTTCCTTACCTGCTTGCTGCAGACATTAGATGTCCTGTGGAGGATCCCCCCATCCCCCCACCAACCCCCAACACCCCACAATGTTGGCCCAACTGCTGAGGCTATTTTCTAACGTAAAGTTCAAAAGATTGACGAGGGAACCTCCAGCTTCAAGAACGCACCTGCTCGCATAATTGGATGATGAGCCCACGCGGTGAGCATTAATTGGCTAATTCAGGGAAAGTCACAGCTGAGTGACTGCTCCCCACACCATGTGGGCTTCTGACCCCCACCTGGGCCTAACTCCCACAGTGAACATACTGTGTGGCTGCCTCTACTGTTTGATGACTGAGGATTATTAGAGAGCTTGCATTTCACTGTTCACATAGAGGAGTATTATTAAACAGGACACATGACCATATTTTTGCTCCAGTATTTATTGCTCCAGGTGGCGAGGCCCTTTGTGAGGCATTTCCTCAGTATCAGGTCTGTCTAGACCATTGTAACCAGTATGTTTGCTCCCATTCTCGGTACAGTTCACCAATATTTACCTCACTTTTGGAACTATTTTTCCATTGATGGTAACGTTTGCAGAAAAAGCCCAGGGTGAGTGCCAAAATCTTCCATTTTGCGAAGCACAAACTTTTCCATTCCATTGGGAGGGGTGACACTGAGGGAGCTTTGCTGATGTTGCGAGGCTTACTGGCCAACTCAACCATCATTACACATTTAGAATATCTTAAAATTGGTCCCATGCCAGATCTTGCACATTTTTTGCCACTATCCCATTGGTAGTGTTGCTTGTTCACTTTCGTGAGGCCCAGTAGTGTACAACAAGATTGAAAGAATAGCTGTTACTTTAAAAACATTGCAGGATTTTACCTTGGATTATTATATTCACACAGCCTACCGCTTGAATAATTTTTTCACCCTTTTAAATGTTCATTCACTTGTCATTTTCTCTCGTATTTTAGAATCCCCAGCACACAACCAGAGGGCTGGATTCTCCCAAAATGGGGCCATGTCCCCACGTCGGCATAAAAACGCTGGTGTTTCACTCCAAAGATTCCTGAGGAAAGTTTGAGCCCATTCACTCACCTGCAGGGGGCGAGCATGTTAGTTCCACGTTGTCGGGAACTCGGCTGGTCGGGAGCGGAGAATCGCTGGGCGGGCCTCTGGCAATGGCCACCCAGCCACGCAGACTAATTCGCGAAAAGGCCATGTTTTGTTATGCTCTTGACGTAGCATAAGCTGCCTCCTTGATGTGCACTCTGACAAAGGAAGGTTCAGACTTGGAGATAGCTTTAACACATTTAGTAAACTATTAACAATTCTCCTACTTGGATTTGACTTTCTTGTTAATCCTGCTATAGCTACTCAGACTATCTAACCAGTCTGCTACAATCCACGTGGTGGGTGTGATATGTTTCAATCAACCCTGTCTGTACTCACTAAGTGTCTCCACTGGAAAGAGAAAGATCATGTGTGCCGTGTCCTTATATATGGGTAGCCTCCTTGTGGTGGTGTCACCTCTGTGTGTGTCTTGACTGCCCATTGGTCATGTCCTATCTTACTGACCTATTGGTTGAATGTCTGTGTGTCTTGATGTCTCTGATGCTCCCTCTAGTGTTTATCTAGTCTACGTGTGTTTACATTAACCCCTTGTGTATTTACAGTGATGCATATCACCACATCCCCCCTTTTTTCATGTTACATATTTTCTGTACAGTGTTAAAGAAAATTGAACAAAAACAGGTAGATAGGTGATGCTGTGTACAAGTTATGATGACTGTGATGACTATACAATAGTATACAAGACCAAATAAGAGTTGCGATGACTTTGAGGATAAGACAATACAAAATAAATGTTATGAGTCCAAAGTTCATGAATTTATATGGTCTGGTATGGAAGTGTCAATGGTGACGTTGCCATTCTCTTGTGAACGCTGTCAGTGTCCTGGTGTTTGGTCATCAGGAGGTGTCCAAGTGTTCAAATCACTTCATTGACTGATTTGGAGTCTGTTGCTTTTTTTTTTCGATGCTTATGAAAGCAATCCTTGACGGCATCTGTCCTGAAAGCTGGGTTGCCTGTTGGTAGTGTAGCAAACGTGAATTGGTAAGATGCATCGTCCTGCCATGGTATGTCATTGTACTGAGCTGAGCAGTAACAGTGTCCCTCATTTGCAGAGTTGTACCATGTCGTACCAGTCGTAGTTCCATTGATGATGTTTTCGTCGCGCTTGTTGTCGGCGTTGTTGCCGTTGGTACGCTTCTTGTTATTGTCTTTGATGTGGTTTTCATAGGTTGTGTTGTTGCGTTGGTTGGTTTTGTTGCTGTCTTTGCTGAGCTCAAGGACCACACTATGTGGATAATACGAGTCCTTCACACAGTTACTCGTGTCAGCGTCCTTTGTGGCATGTGCTGTTTCCTTGAGCGTGCCGTCACTGGGTTCGCGGCCCCCCCCCCCCCGTCTGGAGTCATATCCGGCTTACTTGAATTAGCTTTGGCTTGTCGATGCTCCCCGTCTGGAGTCGTTTCTGGTTCACCTGTGTCAGCTGAGGTTTCTTGTTGCTCCCCGTCCGGAGTCATTTCAGTTTCACTTGAATCTTCTGAAGTTTCGTGATGCTCCCCATCCGGAGTCAAAACAGTCAGGAATGCATTTGCTTGTGGAGAGGCTCGAGCGAATGAGGTTTGAAGTACCGTGGTGTCACCGGAGTCACCAGTAGTCTCACTGTGATTGTCGAGTGCCTCTGTACACACTAGCTGAGGTCTGTCACGTTGCACATCTTGTATGAGAAGTGGGATGCCATCGTCACTTGTCGAGCATACAGTGGGTAGAGCCTCAGTGTCTTCTTGTCATTCACTTGAGCTGGGTAGACTGTCAGAGTCTTCTTCTGGTGGCTCAAACAATCTGGGTGGACTGTCATAGTTGCTTTGTTGTTCACGTGAGCATGGTAGACTGTCATAGTCTTCTTGCTGTGCACTTGAGCGTGGCAGACTGTCATAGTCTTTTTGTTGTTCACTTGAGCGTGGCAGACCTGCATCGTCTGCTGCTGGTTGCTCAGAGGAGGTTGCTAGACCCTCATGGTCTTGTTCATGCAAGGACTGCGCTCTGGAGTCTTGCGTTCCTTCCATCGTGGAGTCTGTCCACGAGCTCGCTGTGGAGGCTTGTGTCACTCCCTCTGTGGAGCCTTGCAGCGTTCCCTGTGTGGAATCGTGCATTGGTCTCGCTGTGGAGACTGTCATCACTTCTTGTTCATGCAAGGACTGCGCTCTGGAGTCTTGCGTTGCTTTTATCGTGGAGGCTGTCCACGAGCTCGCTGTGGAGGCTTGTGTCACTGGATTCACTTTCTGTGTGGAGACGTGCAGTTGTCTCGCTGTGGAGTCTTTCATTGCTTTCTGTGTGGAGGCTGGGACCCTTCGTGGTGCGTGGACCACTCTCTGTGTGGCAGCAGGCCGCTGTCTGTGGGCTTGTACCACTCTCTGTCTCTTGGCGTCAGGCCGCAGCATAATCCTGCACTCACGTGTCGGGATGTCGTATATGCTGGGCTGAGGATTCCCCAATCTGAAGAACTCGTCGTCGGGGTCTTCAATGTACAACACTTCTAGTTGCTGTTTGGATCTGGTACTGGGGTAGCCATCTCCCAAGATGAAATCTTCGTCTGAGTCGTTGTCTACAAAAAACATATCATCTTCTAGGGCACTGCTTGTTGCAGTGTTCTGCGAAGGTTACTTTCAGCTACCGGTCGAATTTCAGGCATTGTGCTGTCGTTCCAGGTGAAAGAATCTTGTTTTGAGGCTTAAAATTTTTTTATTCTTGTTTTGGGACATTTCCCCTTTAAGTGGGCGTGGTCCAGGGCCTCTGATGTCATGAAGCTTGTGACTTGGAGTGTAGGAAGCAATTGCGCATGCGCAGATCGCTGTTCCTTTACTTTGCGTCCTTCTCGCAACTGCGCATGTGCGGCACCTTTTCCAAGATGGCCACCAATCAAAATTGTCATTCGCTGCTCGCCTACCTCGGCCCCGTGGTTAGTATTGGCGCCTCTTTTACCGTTGTCTGTTGGTTTTTTTTGTGTTTTCCTCGCAGTATTGTTCGAACTTGTCCAGGATTGTCTGGAAGTCACTCTTGACTTGCCCTTTGGAGAACTTGAATGTTTTGAAGATTTCTTCTGCACTTGCACCCGCAATTAGGAGCAGAAGCTCTGTCTTTTCAGCATTGGCCACGTCTTGTAGGTCGGCTGCTACCAGGAAGATCTCAAATCTTTGCCTGAATGCACGCCAGTTTGCACTGAGATTGCCGTGGCACCTGAGCTGCTGTGGAACCAGAATCTCGATCATCTTGCCTGGGTGCTGTTGCTGGTGTCACTGTTGCTGAGTTGTAACTATATTTAAACAGACACTCACTGGTACCATGTTTTGTTATGCTCTCGACGTAGCATAAGCTGCTTCCTTGATGTGCACTCTGACAAAAGAAGGTTCAGACTTGGAGATAGATTTAACACATTTATTAAACTATTAACAATTCTCCTATTTGGATTTGACTCTCCTGTTAATCCTGCTATAGCTACTCAGACTAACTAACCAGTCTGCTACAATCCACGTGGTGGGTGTGATGTGTTTCAATCAACCCTGTGCCTGTACTCACTAAGTTTCTCCACTGGAAAGAGACTGAGCATGTGTGCTGTGTCCTTTTATATGGGTTGGTGTAATACCCCCCTGTGGTAGTGTCATGTCTGGGTGTGTCACGAATGCCCATTGGTCATGTCCTATCTTACTGACCTATTGGTTGAATGTTTGTGTGTCATGATGTCTCTGGTGCTCCCTCTAGTGTTTATCTAGTCTATGTGTGTTTACATTAACCCCTTGTGTATTTACAGTGATGCATATCACCACAGGCTGGTTCTCAGGTCCCGGAGAATCGCCGGACCAGCGCCGGGCCCGATTTTGGTGCGAAAGTTGATTCTCCACCCCCGCGCCAAACGCGATTTCGACACGGGGCTGCGGAAAATCCAGCCCAGAAAGTTTGGCCTAACTGGTTTGAGCTGGTGTTGATACTCCACATGTGACTCATCATCCTTCTTCCAAACCATTCCTCTAACTCTGGGAAACAATTCCACGGTCATTCTGCTGCGTTACATTCAGTTAGAATTATCCCTCCCTGATCATAATACAAAAACTGCTGTGAATTACTTTTCACCACAAAGCCATGTTTCTCTTTCAAACTAAAAGAGAAATGAACGTTCATTGCTTTAGTTAGGTAGGATTTGAAGATATCTTGAATTTACCACCGATGCTGGAGGTATTATCTAATTATTTTGACAGTGAAGTATAGGACATTTCGGTATAATTGTATACATGATTGGAACCTGTATTTCTTGTCAAGGTCATCAGCTATGCACACTTAGTTTAATTTTTCACGGCTAAGTTTTCAGCCAATTTGCTCACAGCAACTTCCCACAAACAGCAATGTGATCATTTGTTTCAGTGATGCTGGTCGGAAGATAAATATTGGCTAAGGCCTCCATTGCTCTTTTTTGAAATAGGGGGCTGGATTCTCCACTTAAACACTGGCTCATGACTCTGGTGTGTCGCCCTCACACCCCAGCCAAGGGAAGTTGCACCGCTCCTCACGCCACCCTCACACTCCCTCATAGAGCAGATCAAGGGACTGCTGTGTCGTGTTGGGTGTTCTGGTCTACAAACAGGTCAACACGGCTGGTGATGGTGTAACTCTATTTTATTAACAACTCAACTGTAATAACATACTGTAAGCTTGGGTACGTGCATTACCAGCTTATCTGTGGACTCTGTCCTATCACTATCTAGGTGAGGCACTCAGCACATGGTGAGTGTCTGAGAGGCAGCCTGTGAGCTCTGTGCTCTGAGCTGGCTGCTGCTAGAATGAGCGGGAACTCTGGTGTCCCCTGTCTTTATAGTGCGTGTGCTCTCACTGGTGATTGGTTGCGATGTTGTGTATGCTGGTTGGTCCTACTGTATGTCCATCAGTGTGTCAGTGTGTGTGTGATCGCACCATGATATGCTGATGTATATCATGACATGCTGAAGATGTGATTCAGATGCCTGGACTGCTCAGGTGTCTCTCTGATGTTTGCCACATCATTGCAGTTTGCTGTCCCCTTCAAAGTCTGGCTATGCAGAGAGGTGAGGGTAAACTGGAGGAGGACCCCTCATTGGGAGATGAAGATGAGGAGGTGCAGAAAGCCCAGGGAGATGCTGAGGGACTACATGGGCTCCATGATGTCCTGGAGGAGGGGGGGACATGGGAGACATGCCTGTGATCCTCATAGCTGAAAGATTGCAAGAGGAGTCAAACTTTAAGACTGGAGACATCTCCTCCTGCCCTCCAAACCGTTGTGCGACTTCTGAAGGAATCGCTGAACCATCACTGAGAGGACGGGTCCTGCACTCACACTTGGGCCTTAAGTACTCACGACTCACGACGGGTCCGATCTTAGCTGCGGTGATCGGTATCCTGGTAATGTGCTCACTCTGTCAGCTTAAAGTTCAGCAAGGAAGAAGAGAGTTGTGAGTTAAGGTGGAAATTTCCCACACCACGGAAGGATGCAAACTCTACCAGGGAGGAAATGCGGACCAGCGTAGCGCTCTCGTCCTAAAGTGCATGTCTTTGTTTAGGACACTATCAGTTTGGAAACGCAGATGCGCAGTAAGTCACATATCTGATGAGTCCTCATCAGCCATTGCTATCCCTTGAGGACTAATGATTGAGAACTCACCCAGTGAACACTACGAATAAAGAATGACAAAGATCTCCCTTGCAGCACACAGGGCCCGCTATCAGGTGGAACTGAATTTGGCATCATACAAATGCTAATCTTAAAAGAGAACTCTGAGTGGAAGAGTGGTTGTATCTCTGAATAAGAAGCTTACAACGATCCAAACACGTATCCATGGAATGGTGTTCAAAAAGTACAATTTATTCAGTGGTAAAGCACCCATGACCCTGCGGTAACGTCAAAGCATTTAAATTTTCCTAATCCTACCACCATGCCTTTGCCCAGCCCCGACATCTGCAGCAGGGGTGGAGGCAGCCTGCTGACTGCTTCATCCCAATGCCTGTGATGACCTTGGTGGACGTCCTCTGGACCCCCCCCCCCCCGGCCCTGGGCAGGCCCAGCCTCTTGAGGTTCTCTTGCTGAGGGGCAGAAGTACCCTTGGCGGTTTGTGCTGCTGAAGTTGGTGTGGACACAGGCAGAGGGGACTGTGAGTGGCTGCAAACCCTTAAAGTGTCCTGAGTGGAGCCCCCCAGTGTGTCTGGCTGATGCTCATCCTGCCTGTGGATGCCAGAAGACCACGGTCTGCTTGTACCTGCAAAAAAAAAAAACAGGACAGTTTTAATGGATGAGCTGAGGCTATTTCATAGCACCCAGTGTGAATTGCAGGATTGGGATCTTGGATTCATGTCTCACTACATTTAATCCCCAACCAAGCCTGGGTTTGGGAAATCCTACCAACTGTCCAAGCTTGAGACAATTCATACCTCTTTAACCTGTGATTATTCCTCTCTCCAGTTGCACCGTCTGGACCTGTAAAGACTTAATTACCTGCAAAGGCTTGCATTCAAAGTATCATCTTGCATCATTGGCTTTGTCTATATATGCTATGTTTGTGTAACCTACCTCTTCACTCACCTGATGAAGGAGTTACGCTCTGAAAGCTTGTGTTTCCAAACAAACCTGTTGGACTTTAACCTGGTGTTGTAAGGCTTCTTATTTTTGGGAATGGCATTAAACAGGAAGTTAGAGACACATGTGATAAAGGTACAAATGTAATTATGGGTGATTTTAATCTGCATCCAAATTGAGAAAATCAAATTAGCCACAACACCATAGAAAAGGAATTCCTGGAGTGTTTGCAGGATGGTTTTCTGGATCAATATGTTGAGGAGCCAACTAGCGAACAGGCCATCCAAGATTGGGTAATGATAACGGAATCATTGGCAATCTAGTTGTCTGAGACCCCTTGGGGATGTGCGACCATAATGTGGTAGAATTTTCCATCAAAATGGAGAGTGAAGTAGTTGATTCTCAGACTAGGGTCCTGAATCTTAACAAAGGAAACTAGAATAAAATGGGGAGTGGGTTGGCTACAATTGATTGGGGAATGTTACTTCAAGGGATGACAGTGGATAGGCAATGGCAAACATTCAAAGAGCGCATGGAGAAACTGCAACAATTGTTTATTCCTGTCTGGCACAAAAGTTCTAGAAATAGTGGATGCATTGGTGGTCATCTTCCAGGATTCTATAGACTGCGGAACAGCTCCTGCAGATTGGGCTAATGTAACTCCACTATGTAAAAAGGGAGGTTGAGAGAAAGTAGGGAATTATAGAATTAAACCTGATGTCCGTGGTGGGAGAAATTTAGAATCCATTATCAAAGATTTTATATCAGAGCACTTAGAAAACAGTGGCAGGATCAGACAGAGTCAGCATGGATTTATGAAGGGAAAATCATGCTTGACAAATCTACTGGAATTCTTTGAGGATGTAATGAGTAGAATTGATGAAAGGGAGCCAGTGGATATGGTGGGCTGGATTCTCCGCTGTCGGGATTCTCCGTTGAGCCAGCGGCTGGGGATTTCCCGACGGCGTGGGGCTGCCCACAATGGGAAACCCCACTGACCAGCTGGCGAGATGGAGAATCCCGGGGGGGGGGCGCCACACCGACAGAGAATCCCACCCAATGTATTTGGACTTTCAGAAGGTTTTTGCCAAAGTCCTGCATAAAAGATTAGCGTGTTCAATTAAAGCGCATGGGATTGAGGGTAGTGTATTGAGATGGATAAAAAACTGGTTGGCAGACAGGAAACAAAGATTAGGAATTAACAGGTCTTTTTCCAAATAGCAGGCAGTGACTAATGGGGTGCCGCAGGGATCGTTGCTAGGACCCCAGCTATTCACAATATATATTAATGATTTAGATGAGGGAACAAAATGTAATATCTCCAAATTTACAGATGACACAAAGCAGGGTGGGAGGGTGAGCTGTGAGGAGGTTGCAGAGATCCTTCAGTGTGATTTGGACAAGTTGAGTGAGTGGGCAAACGAATGGCAGATGAAGTATAATTTGGATAATGTGGTTATCCACTTTGGTAGCAAAAACAAGAAGGCAGACTATTATCTGAATGGCCATAAACTAGGAGAGGGGAACGTGCAACGAGACCTGGGTGCCCTCGTACACCAGTCACTGAAGGTAAACATGCAGGTACAGCAGGTGGTAAAGAAGGCAAAAGGTATGATGGCATTCATTGCGAGAGGATTCGAGTACAAGAGCAGGTGTGCCTTGCTGCAATTAAACAGGGCCTTGGTGAGACCACACCTGGAATAGTGTGTGCAATTTTGGTCTCCTTATCTGAGGAAGGATGTTCTTGCTGTAGAGGGAGTGCAGCGAAGGTTTACCAGTCAGATTCCTGGGATGGCAGGACTGCCGTACGAGGAGAGATTGAATCGATTAGGATTGTATTCGCTGGAGTTCAGAAGAATGAGGGGAGGGATCTCTTAGAAACCTATAAAATTCTAACAGGACTGGACAGGGTAGATGCAGGAAGAATGTTCCCGATGGTGGGGTGTGTCCAGAACCAGGGAGCAGTCTGAGGATACGGGGTAGACCATTCCGGACACAGTTGAGGAGAAGTTTCTTCACCCAGAATGTGTTGAGCCTGTGGAATTCGTTACCACAAGTAGTAGTTGAGTCCAAAACATTGTATGGTTTCATGAAGCAGTTAGATATAGCACTTGGGGTGAAGGGGATCAAAGGATATGGGGGAAAGCGGGATTAGGCTATTGAGTTGGATGATCAGCCATGATCATAATAAATGGCGGAGCGGGCTTGAAGGGCCGAATGGCCTCCTCCTGCTCTTATTCTTTTTATATTTCTTTTCTACGTTTCTAAACTGTCTGGTGAAGACAGTTAGCTGGAGCGATTGAAATGTGTTTGCCGGACTGCTGTTTAAATATGGTACCGGGACCTTTGAACCTGCCAGCTGAGGGCAGGCGGACGAATGAGCTGCCAGCCCACCAGGAGATTCAGAGAGAAACCTGCCTGTGCATAATCCATGAGGTTCCAAGCACTGAATCTGGTACGAGATCCCACCATTCTGATCTGCGGGACAAACTCTGCCGGAGCTGCCCACTTAGTCTCAAAATGCTGTTTAACACTGTAGTGGATTATTCAGTGCTGTCGTGGAACTGTCAGTTTAAAGTTTATTCGCTGCAAGTCTCCAGAGTGGGGCTTGAACCAATAACCTTCTTGTTCAGAGGCAAGTGTGTGACTAACTAAACCACAGGTGACACTCTCCATATGTGCATCTGTATTCAGCAGCTAGAATTCTTGTGCATAGTGACCCAGTGGTTCCCTTGACAATCTTCAACTCAATAAGAAGTCTTACAACACCAGGTTAAAGTCCAACAGGTTTGTTTCAAACATTAGCTTTCGGAGCACTGCTCCTTCCTCAGGAGGAGCTGAGGACCTGAGGAAGGAGCAGTGCTCCGAAAGCTAGTGTTTGAAACAAACCTGTTGGACTTTAACCTGGTGTTGTAAGACTTCTTACTATGCTCACCCCAGTCCAACGGCGGAATCCCCACATCAACCTTCAACTCATCAGCTGTGACTTTCTTGTGAATTTACAGAGAACTGATCAAGGGGCCTTGATTTCCTCCCACCTCTTTCATATCTGGACGCAGCTCCTGAGGTGATGGGCTGCAACCTTCCACATTTCTAGCCCGGGGGTCAGTTACACATGGAAGGTGAGTCCCTTGGAATGGGGGTTGCTGAGAGAGTCCTGTCACCATACAGGGAAGAGGTACGTGATGAACTCAGCTTGCTCATTTATTTTTTAAATCATCAAATATTTACCTATTGGATGATGGGGCCCATGCAAGGCGGTGGCACACTAAACATGCACACAGGCCCCTCTTAACCCTCTAAGGGCGGCACGGTAGCACAGTGGTTAGCACTGTTGATTCACAGCACCAGGATCCCAGGTTTGATTCCCGGCTTGGGTCACTGTCTGTGCAGAGTCTGCACGTTCTCCCCGTGTCTGCGTGGGTTTCCTCCGGGTGCTCCGGATTCCTCCCACAAGTCTCGAAAGACCTGCTTTTCAGGTGAATTGGACATTCTGAATTCTCCCTCTGTGTACCCGAACAGGCGGCGGAATGTGGCGACGAGGGGATTTGCACGGTAACTTCATTGCAGTGTTAATGTAAGCCTACTTGTGACAATAATAAAGATTATTATTATTGTAACTTTATGTCCCAAATACCCATTTGTTGTACACTGAACATTTCTGACAGAACTAGATCCTACAACCAGCATTCCTGTGGTGCAAATGGTGGGAAATATGGAAAAGCCTCATTTTCTTGTTATATGGGCGAGCGCCAGCAGGACTGGCCCAAGCAGGACTGGCCCAAGGAAACCGGTGGAAAGGGATACTGCAGAACACATCGCCAAGTAACTTTCGGCCATGTTAGTTAGTAATGTGGCGAAGGTAAAGTTAGTGCCTTTTAAACCTTTGATTTCCACAAGCAACACGAATAATAAAGCTGTTTACAGCGTGCATATGATGATGGTTTTATTGGTTTATTGCTGCCGTTAAAAAGGCTATCTTCAAGCAAATGTGCGTGGTATACGTATTTTGGTTTAGCTGAAAAACGTAATGATACAAATTGTGTCAAAACGCATAAATATGCCACCTGCGGGTAATGCCACCATGCCAACTTCTTGCCAGCCGGGCAATACAGGTTCGTAGAATTAACATGATCCCATCAAGGGTCATTGTCTTGTGCACGAGTAAGGTAAACACTACTTCAACCCAATGGCATTAAAATTGTGCCAAAAGAAGGGCATCCTGGTGGTGCAGTGGGAGCGCTGAGGTGGTGCAGTCTCACGGCGCTGAGGTCCCAGGTTCAATCCCGGCTCTGCATCCTGGTGGTGCAGTCTCACGGCGCTGAGGTCCCAGGTTCAATCCCGGCTCTGGGTCACTGTCCATGTGGCGTTTGCGCATTCTCGCCGTGTTTGCGTGGGTTTCGCCCCCACAACCCAAAGATGTGCAAGGTAGGTGGATTGAACACACTAAATTGCCCCTTAATTGGAAAAAATTAACTGGGTACTGTAAATTTTTTTTTTTAACTAAAAAAAATTGTGCCAAAAGGTACTTGGAATCCTTATCAGCAGACTTCTGACCGATTGGGAGCCACTGATAAGACAGGAATTTATTAGACAGCCTTAATTGCCCTTGAGAAGATGGTGGTGAGCAATCCTCTTGAAACACTGCAGTCCATATGGCACAGGTACATCCACAGCGTTGTAGGGATCAGAGGGCTGGGATTGTGACTCAGCCGATAGTGAAGGAGCAACATTGTTGTTCCAAGTCAGGATGGTGTGCAGGAGCTCACAGGTGCTTCTGTCGCCATGCATCTGCTGCCCTTGTCCTTGTGGATGGCAGACCTAGGCCTCATGAGTGGCCTTCCTTCATCTCAGTGGGCCGGAAGATTGAAATCAGGTTTGTTCACGCACCAATAAATCTCACGGGACCTCAGCGCCGTGAGACTGCAGCCCATAAATAAGATTGAATATATTTAATACACGCTGAATATTTCATAATAAGTTATAGAAAATGCATAATCATTCCTACATTAATAGAATTATAAAATCACAAAATCCCCACAGTGCAGAAGAAGGCCATTCTGCCCATCGAGTCTGCACCGACCCTTCGAATGAGCACCCTTGCCCACTCCCCTCTATCCCCGTAACCTAACCTGCACATCCCTAGACACTAAGGGGTAATTTACCATGGCTAATTCACCGAACACGCACATCTTTGGACTGTGGGAGGAACCGGAGCACCCGGAGGAAACCCACGCAGACACGGGGAGAACGTGCAGACTCCGCACAGACAGTGATCTAAGGCCGGAATTGAACCCAGGTCCCTGGCGCTGTGAGACAGCAGTGCTAACCACTGTGCCACCGTGCCGCCCTGTCTTCAATTTCAAATGACAAAAACAAAATAAGGGCAGCACGGTGGTGCAGTGATTAGCATTGCTGCCTTACGGGGCCGAGGTCCCAGGTTTGATCCCAGCTCTGGGCCACTGTCCGTGTGGAGTTTGCACATTCTCCCCGGGCTTACGTGGGTTTTGTCCCCACAACCCAAAGATGTGCAGGCTAGGTGGATTGGCCACGCTAAATTGCCCCTCAATTGGAAAAAATGAATTTATTTAAAAAAAATTTACACTGAATGCAGAGTGAATGTACGGCTCTCACAGTCAATGGGTGCGATTCAACTAAATGGAAACAAAGTCACCCAGGGCCCTGGCGCTGTGAAGGAACAATGCTAACCACTGTGCTATCGTGCCTGAGGCTACACCTTGCCCCATTTTCTACACTAAGGAGCTATCTCCGAGGCCCCTCACAAATCCCTGACACCCCCCCCCAAGCCCAATGCACTATGGGAGGGTCCCCGATCCATTGAGAGACCCCCACGAGTGCCACTCCGTCTGGTTCCCATTGTGGGACCAGTGCTGGACGGCGCTCACCCAAGTTCTCCGAGGCAAAGGGGATAGATCCCAATGCCTTGGGAATCTGCACATTAAAGTGTCTCGCTCTAATATGCAGATTTACTAAAAAGTGATCCCGCCCACAATGGGTGCGATTTACATCGCAACGTATCACAAGATTGCGTCAGATTTTGCGCGGCATTGTGAGCTGGGTAGATCCAGGGAGCGGGGTCTCCCGGCTTCTATCAGCCTCACTGCACCACGACGAGCTTCATTTTGGGTGCAGCGTGGCTATCAGATCACTCCCAAAGTTGTGAGTAATCAGCTCACATCTCACTTCACTCGCCCTCGTTTTACTTGCATATCACTTCAGTCATACCGGGAGGAACAAAATGACAGGGATGAAATCAGCGGAATCTGCCAACCCTGCTGGCGGAGAACAGTCAACAAAATGCCTCGTGGTCCCCACTCAGAAGCCAGGTGGGCCGCATCTGGCCCCAGGGCCACAGGTTGAGCAACACTCTGGTAAAGGATTTGGAAGGTACTGGTGGAGGCCGTTTAAGGAAAAATTCACTCTTGGAGCATCTCCTATTTACTGCTTTCATATTGACATGAAACAGTTCCAGGTGTCCATCGGTTTGACCGTGTCAGTATAATTTGTACTGAGGGAAGAGCTGTGAAACCATCTTGAGGGCAGGGAGAATCGTAAAACTTCAAATCTATTGTCAGATGATACGGAGATAATGCGGGAAAGTGGCGTTGAGGTCGATGATCAGCCACGGTTGAATGGCACCGCAGGCAAGCTGGGCCGAATGGACTATTCCTGCTTCCTATGTTCTATTATCTATTCTCCAATCCCAGGAGCAATGGAACTCAGATCCGGGCGAGAAGCTGCATTTAAATACTGCCCCAACAATTTGGGCAGTGCGGCCGCATAGTGGTTAGCACTATGGCTTCACATCGCCAGGGTCCCAGGTTCGATTCCCGGCTTGGGTCACTGTCTGTGCGGAGTCTGCACTTTCTCCCCCGCGTCTGTGTGGGTTTCCTCCGGGTGCTCCGGTTTACATAGAACATAGAATAATACAGCGCAGTACAGGCCCTTCGGCCCACGATGTTGCACCGAAACAAAAGCCATCTAACCTACACTATGCCATTATCATCCATATGTTTATCCAATAAACTTTTAAATGCCCTCAATGTTGGCGAGTTCACTACTGTAGCAGGTAGGGCATTCCACGGCCTCACTACTCTTTGCGTAAAGAACCTACCTCTGACCTCTGTCCTATATCTATTACCCCTCAGTTTAAAGTTATGTCCCCTCGTGCCAGCCATATCCATCCGCGGGAGAAGGCTCTCACTGTCCACCCTATCCAACCCCCTGATCATTTTGTATGCCTCTATTAAGTCTCCTCTTAACCTTCTTCTCTCCAACGAAAAAACAACCTCAAGTCCGTCAGCCTTTCCTCATAAGATTTTCCCTCCATACCAGGCAACATCCTGGTAAATCTCCTCTGCACCCGCTCCAAAGCCTCCACGTCCTTCCTATAATGCGGTGACCAGAACTGTACGCAATACTCCAAATGCGGCCGTACCAGAGTTCTGTACAGCTGCAACATGACCTCCCGACTCCGGAACTCAATCCCTCTACCAATAAAGGCCAACACTCCATAGGCCTTCTTCACAACCCTATCAACCTGGGTGGCAACTTTCAGGGATCTATGTACATGGACACCTAGATCCCTCTGCTCATCCACACTTTCAAGAACTTTACCATTAGCCAAATATTCCGCATTCCTGTTATTCCTTCCAAAGTGAATCACCTCACACTTCTCTACATTAAACTCCATTTGCCACCTCTCAGCCCAGCTCTGCAGCTTATCTATATCCCTCTGTAACCGGCTACATCCTTCCACACTATCGACAGCACCACCGACTTTAGTATCGTCTGCAAATTTACTCACCCACCCTTCTGCGCCTTCCTCTAGGTCATTGATAAAAATGACAAACAGCAACGGCCCCAGAACAGATCCTTGTGGTACTCCACTTGTGACTGTACTCCATTCTGAACATTTCCCATCAACCACCACCCTCTGTCTTCTTTCAGCTAGCCAATTTCTGATCCACATCTCTAAATCACCCTCAATCCCCAGCCTCCGTATTTTTTGCAATAGCCTACCGTGGGGAACCTTATCAAACGCTTTGCTGAAATCCATATACACCACATCAACTGCTCTACCCTCGTCTACCTGTTCAGTCACCTTCTCAAAGAACTCAATAAGGTTTGTGAGGCATGACCTACCCTTCACAAAGCCATGCTGACTATCCCTGATCATATTATTCCTATCTAGATGAATATAAATCTTGTCCCTTATAATCCCCTCCAAGACTTTACCCACTACAGACGTGAGGCTCACCGGTCTATAGTTGCCGGGGTTGTCTCTGCTCCCCTTTTTGAACAAAGGGACCACATTTGCTGTCCTCCAGTCCTCTGGCACTATTCCTGTAGCCAATGATGACATAAAAATCAAAGCCAAAGGTCCAGCAATCTCTTCCCTGGCCTCCCATAGAATCCTAGGATAAATCCCATCAGGTCCCGGGGACTTATCTATTTTCAGCCTGTCCAGAATTGCCAACACCTCTTCCCTACGTACCTCAATGCTATCTATTCTATTAGCCTGGGGCTCAGCATTCTCCTCCACAACATTATCTTTTTCCTGAGTGAATACTGACGAAAAATATTCATTTAGTATCTCGCCTATCTCTTCAGACTCCACACACAATTTCCCATCCCTGTCCTTGACTGGTCCTACTCTTTCCCTAGTCATTCGCTTATTCCTGACATACCTATAGAAAGCTTTTGGGTTTTCCTTGATCCTTCCTGCCAAATACTTCTCATGTCCCCTCCTTCCACTTCCTTGGTAAACCACGGTTCCCTCGCTCGACGCCTTCCTCCCTGTCTGACCGGTACATACTTATCAAGAACACGCAGTAGCTGATCCTTGAACAAGCCCCACTTATCCAGTGTGCCCAACACTTGCAGCCTACTTCTCCACCTTATCCCCCCCAAGTCACGTCTAATGGCATCATAATTGCCCTTCCCCCAGCTATAACTCTTGCCCTGCGGTGTATACTTATCCCTTTCCATCATTAACGTAAACGTCACCGAATTGTGGTCACTGTCCCCAAAGTGCTCTCCGACCTCCAAATCCAACACCTGGCCTGGTTCATTACCCAAAACCAAATCCAACGTGGCCTCGCCTCTTGTTGGCCTGTCAACATATTGTTTCAGGAAACCCTCCTGCACACACTGTACAAAAAACGACCCATCTATTGTACTCGAACTATATATTTTCCAGTCAATATTTGGAAAGTTAAAGTCTCCCATAATAACTACCCTGTTACTTTCGCTCATATCCAGAATCATCTTCGCCATCCTTTCCTCTACATCCCTAGAACTATTAGGAGGCCTATAAAAAACTCCCAACAGGGTGACCTCTCCTTTCCTGTTTCTAACTTCAGCCAATACTACCTCGGAAGAGTCCCCATCTAGCATCCTCTCCGCCACCGTAATACTGCTCTTGACTAGCAGCGCCACACCTCCCCCTCTTTTGCCTCCTTCTCTGAGCTTACTAAAACACCTAAACCCCGGAACCTGCAACATCCATTCCTGTCCCTGCTCTATCCATGTCTCCGAAATGGCCACAACATCGAAGTCCCAGGTACCAACCCACGCTGCCAGTTCCCCTACCTTGTTTCGTATACTCCTGGCATTGAAGTAGACACACTTCAAACCACCTACCTGAACGCTGGCCCCCTCCTGCGACGTCAAATCTGTGCTCCTGACCTCTATACTCTCATTCTCCCTTACCCTAAAACTACAATCCAGGTTCCCATGCCCCTGCTGCATTAGTTTAAACCCCCCCAAAGAGCACTAACAAATCTCCCCCCCAGGATATTTGTGCCCCTCAGGTTCAGATGTAGACCATCCTGTCTGTAGAGGTCCCACCTTCCCCAGAAAGAGCCCCAGTTATCCAAAAATCTGAAACCCTCCCGCCTGCACCATCCCTGTAGCCACGTGTTTAAATGCTCTCTCTCCCTATTCCTCATCTCACTATCACGTGGCACGGGCAACAACCCAGAGATAACAACTCTGTTTGTTCTAGTTCTGAGCTTCCATCCTAGCTCCCTGAAAGCCTGCCTGACATCCTTGTCCCCTTTCCTACCTATGTCGTTGGTGCCAATGTGGACCACGACTTGGGGCTGCTCCCCCTCCCCCCTAAGGACCCGGAAAACACGATCCGAGACATCACGTACCCTTGCACCTGGGAGGCAACATACCAAACGTGAGTCTCTCACGCTCCCACAAAATCTCCTATCTGTGCCCCTGACTATAGAGTCCCCAATTACTAATGCTCTGCTCCTCTCCCCCCTTCCCTTCTGAGCAACAGGGACAGACTCCGTGCCAGAGGCCCGTACCCCATGGCTTACCCCTGGTAAGTCGTCCCCCCCACAAGTATCCAAAGCGGTATACTTGTTTCTCAGGGGAACGACCGCAGGGGATCCCTGCACCGACTGTTTTTTCCCAGTCCCTCTTACAGTTACCCACCTATCTCCAATCTTTGGTGTAACTAATTCCCTGAAGCTGCTATCTATGACCCCTTCTGCCTCCCGAATGATCCGAAGTTCTTCCAACTCCAGCTTCAGTTCCCTAACTCGGTCTTGGAGGAGCTGGAGATGGCAGCACTTCCTGCAGGTAAAATCAGCAGGGACACTAACTGCATCCCTCACCTCAAACATCCTGCAGAAGGAACATTGCACTCCCTTCCCTGCCATTCCTCTAACTTTCTACCAAGGTCTGGCTAACAACTAAATTAAATTTTTATAAAAAATAATAATAATATAATAAAAATATGGTACTTACCTCAGACCAAAGGGTTTTATTATTAGGTTAGAGGAGGAGGGCGGGTGGGAGACACTACACGTGTAGTGTCTCGGGTTTCCTCTCCACCAGAATTTATTGGTGAGGGTCTTCCCAGACGTCCGCGGGTCGACTTCCTGTTCCCGCCTAAAAAACTAATTTAAAAAAAAAGAAAAATTCTCAGCTCCTGCTGAAATTGACTAACCAGCCAGCTCCACTCCCGCCGAAATCGACTGGCCTGCCCCTGCAAAGAGAAGTGCTTTTAAAGGTTGTCTTACCTCCCAGCAACCTCCTTCCGCAATGCTCCCGCTGAAACTGACTAACCAGCTGCTCTCACGCCGCCGAAATCGACTGGCCTGCCCCTGCAAAGAGAAGTGCTTTTAAAGGTTGACTTACCTCCCAGCAACCTCCTTCCGCAATGCTCCCGCTGAAACTGACTAACCAGCTGCTCTCACGCCGCCGAAATCGACTGGCCTGCCCCTGCAAAGAGAAGTGCTTTTAAAGGTTGACTTACCTCCCAGCAACCTCCTTCCGCAATGCTCCCGCTGAAACTGACTAACCAGCTGCTCTCACGCCGCCGAAATCGACTCAAACAAGATGTGTTATTAGGTAATTTCGACTCAAACAAGTCCCGAAAGATGTGTTATTAGGTAATTTTGACATTCTGAATTCTCCCTCAGTGTACCCAAACAGGTGGCGGAATGTGGTGACGAGGGGATTTCCACAGTAACTTCATTGCAGTGTTAATGTAAGCCAACTGGTGACAATAAAGATTATTGTTATTTACGGCATGTTTCGGAAGTTTACATCCACTTTTTTTTAGCTGTTCTGCTAAACGTTAGACGACCCTGTTGTGACCACCTGACGTTAAAAAGCTATGGTCCACATCGAGTGAAGCTCCACTAATGTACACAAACACGTGCACACAAATCCCCTTTGATAAGCGCAAGGTGCAGTTCCCCAACTGGACTTGCAAAGGCTTGCATTTGTATAGCACCTTTCTCCACCACACTACCAAAACATTTTACAGACAATTAAATACTTTTGAAGCACAGACACTGAGGCAAGTTGTAAACAGCAAGCTCCCACAGAGAACCATAGAATTGACAGTGCAGAAGGCAGCCATTCGGCCCATCGAGAGCCATGAGTGGGATTTATCGCACAACCCACTGTATGTTTCCCAGCGGCGGAGGTAGCCCATTATTGGCTGGTGGCTTCTGGTCCCACCATTGTCAACAGGCTTTCCTGTTGAATGGACCCCTCGCCTCCGGGAAACCCGCGGCAGGGGTACGCTGTCGGTGGGGCTGGAAGATCCCACCGGCGCTAACGGCTGGAAAACCCCAGCCTATGGAATGAAACAAAACTACCAGATAATCTGTTTTAATGATGTTGGTTGAGCAATAATAATATCAGGGAGAACTGCCCTAGCCATAGATTACAGCCAATAGCAACATAGGATCTTGAGAAAGCAGACGACCCTTGATTTAATATTTAATTTTATAGATCAAAACTCCCTCAGTACTGAACGTGAACATCAGCCTAGCATTTGGACTTCAGTGTCTGGAGTGGAACTTGAACCCAACAGCCTTCTGATTCAGGGGTAAGGGTGCAAACCAGGCTGAGTCACAACTGACGCTGTAAATTGACCCCTGCAGATAACAACCTGAGGTGGATAGCCAGAGTATAACTGCAATGTAACAGACAACACCTTCCCTTCCCTCACTGTCTGTCACACAGTATGCAATCATTACTGTCATTCTTTCTTCGACACAGGAAACATTCAAAATGGATGTAAATGCTTTTCTGGTGGTCGATAACCCTTCGCCACAAGATCACAATACCACATTGCTTCCTGTGGCTGGCTGAAATACGATAGTGAATCATAAATGTCAACAGTTGAGGGCTTATCTTAAGATAAGGTTCCATACAAATGACTCATGATCGAACAGAAAAAGGAACGACCTGGAGGGCAAAGTTTGCGCACTAAATCTGTATTAAAGGGAAATTATAAGGGAACTTTTCAATTATTGTTTAATATTTGTTCACCGTTGTACCAGAGCAAGTTCATTTCCTGTCCCTTATGTTCTTATGTAACAACCATTTTACTGTACGGAATGCCTAAGAGACGCCTGGATTCTATGCACCCCATCAATTACATTGGGCTGGGTTCTCTGTTTCTGAGACTAAGTGTTGACGCCGGGGCAGGATTCGTGGACTTCCACAACAGCAAAACTGGCACCGTACCAGGACCTGGACTGTGGAGGGGCTAGCAGCGGCGCCATGTGGAATGCAATCGATTCCAATGAGATATGGAGGGGGATTCGCTGGGTCCGTGATTGACACTCGGGAGGCTGACAAACTGTAGCCGCATTTACACGCTACACTCCCCACACACACTCATGCAGCCACCTGGGATGGCCACTTACAATAAGGAACATGGACGGTCGCAAAGCATAACGGGAAAAATGGACAATGCAAGGTTCAGGCAGGCTCAGAGCCTGAATGTATATTTGTGAGCGAAGAATCCAGATGGTATCGAAACCCCCAACCGATTAGCATTTTGATGGCCCATCTCCGTCAGACAAAGGACTGATACTTGAGCGACCGATACAATCCCAGACATTTCGGCGCCACTCCCTGTACTCAGGAAGCGTAAACAACAGGGTCAATGACCGCTTAGGACACGCCCAGCCATCAAGGCACCCGCCCCTTTATTGGTTCAAATCGAACACAGTGATCACGGAATCACCCAATTAGTGCGGTCCAAACAGGAGGACCGCCCAAAAGAGCGCGAAAACCCCCAAGGATGAAGAGAGAGACCACCATATGTTCGGCCGCGCTTGGACCTGGCGCTTCGGCAACGTCTACTTCCAATTGCAGCACCACCAGAAGCAAGTTCAAGTTCAACGCCCGCAACCAGACGGATGAGCCCAGCTGAACAGCAGTTACTTCCACAGACCCAATAGACCCAGATTCGAACAACGCCCACCGTTCCTCTGACCTAAGCCGGGTGCCTGAAGTTAAGTACAGGTTGTCATAGTTGATACGTGTAGTTTAACTAGTAGTGTTTATGTTGCATGATAATTGTGCGTAAATAAAGTACCCTCGATCTTGAACTAACAAACTGGTGTTTGGCTCTTTGATCGATAGCCGGTTGAACCTTGTGGTGGTATCATTTGATACCTGGCGACTCTGAGCAATATATTATTGATATCCAAAGAAAGAAGGGCAACCTCACTGACGGCCTTATTTGCAGTAGGTAAAAAAAAGGCAACACTCATCCCAGCCAAAAAGATGGCACTAGTTGCGCTGGAGCATACCCATCCCACTGATGGGTCGGATGGGGACAGAGGGCACCGAGGGGGATGCCCAGGGGGGGGGACCCATGCGACACTGTGACCCTAAGTTCACAGAGGGCCACCAGCGGAGTGTGTAGCTGCATGGCTGCCTTGCAGGCCGTGGCAACGGTACTCCGTGCCCGTCCACTCCGACCCCACAGCCCACCTCCTGGCCACCCCCCGCTACTCCCCCTGGCCCTTGCGGAAGCTGCCCATCCAGCGGCATAACGGTCAGCAAACTATGGCCATGTTGGACACCTTCCGTACCCCCCCCCCCCTCTCTCCCTCAGCAGCCATGACACCTGTTTCCTGATTTTTAAAAGCAACCTTGCCGTCGGAGGCCCCGGAGAATACCGGATCGGGCCCATTATTGAAATGCCGATGGCGTTTACTGTGCCTACGTTCTGGAGCACATTGATGCCACTGTTGGGGCACCGAAGAATTGCTATTTGGCGTGAAACCGGCACCCGCCACGATTTCGGCATCAAAATCGATTCTCTGCCCAACCGCGTTTCCCGATTCTGGCGTCAGCCAACAGAGAGTCCCGTCCATTGAGTCCAACAGTCTTTCTTTCTTTCCCCACACCGGGTGGTGTACATGGCAGACCATTAATCTGTACACAAAAGAGCCTTTATCTGCTTCCATAGCTAGATTTCCCTGGAACAGGTCGCCAACACGTTGCCAGAGGGTTATAACTTGAGGGGCGCCACTCCACATCAAGCGTGGCTGACCAGGAGCCTCTCCCGCTCTTACCGCCAGCCACTGACATGAGTTGGAAGGATTTTGCAGGTTGATGCTCAAACTGTTTTGGCCGGGTTATGAACGGGTTATGCCCCTTCCTTGGCTGTCAAACCTGGGATGGGACTCGAACTTGGCGCCTGCGGCTCAGAGGCAGGGACTCTGCCCACTGCACCACAGGACCTGTGGTTGAGCAAGAATGTCAGAATTGGGGGACTGCATTTCACAGACAGATCAAGGTGGGGGGGGGGGTGGGGGGGGGGATTTTGGTAGGCGGGACCTGAAAATCCAAAGGTGCAGCCAAAATTTAGTATTCAGCAAGGGGAAAGGACTTTAAAGGCGGGTCGGGTTTCCCTACTATTACTTAGACCATAAGCCGCACCCAAACCTGACAGGCATTACAGGAAGGCCATTGAAAAATTACTCCAATGCGGTGGCCCCATTAAAACCTATAACATTCACAGAGTCAGACCCTTTGATGCCAACGTTATATTTGCATTGCCCAAACACCTTTTAAAAAAATATATTTTTATTCTCCTCCTTTTTCACATTTCTCCCACATTTACACCCAACAATAAATAATAATTAGTAACGAATGCAATGTCAATCCCGATATCAATAACAACGATCCCATCCTCCCACCAAACATTAGCCCGCATGTTAACATAAAGAAATGACAAAAAGGAATCAGGATTCACCCATAGTCACCATTAACACATACAGTCCCCCTCCCCCCAACCTGCCCAGCCCCCAACCCCCCTAATGTTCGATGCGATCCAATTCTCAAACATGCATAATGAATTAACGCACATGAATTGTAAAATCCCTCCATTCTTCCCCTCAGTTCACATTCGACCTTCTCAAGTGCCAAGAATTCCAGCAGGTCCCCCCCCCCCGCCACGCCAGGGCACAGGGTGAAGGGGTTGATCTCCACGCTAACAGGATCCACCTTCGGGTAATCAACGATGCAAAGGTTACAACATCTGCCTCCGCGCCCGTTTCCAACCCTGGCTGATCCAACACCCCGAATATGGCCTCCTGAGGGCCTGGGTCCAGTTTCACGTGCACCACTTTAGAGATTACCCTAAAAACCTCCTTCCAGTAATCCTCCAACTTTGGACAGGATCAAAACATATGAATGTGGTTGGCGGGGCCCCCCTGCAACATTCACACACATCTTTTACCCCCTCAAAGAGCCAGCTCATCCTTGCCCTTGTAAGGTGTGCTCTATACACCACCTTCAGCTATATCAGCCCCAACCTCGCACATGAGGTGGAGGCATTCACCCTCCGGAGCACCTCACACCAGAACTTCTCCTCCATACCCCCTCCCAACTCTTCCTCCCACCTTACCTTGATCCCTTCCAGCGGCGCCTTATCCTCTTCCAAAATAGCCCCATAAACCGCTGATACTATCCCCTTCTCCAGTCCTCCTGTCGTCAGCACCTCCCCCAGCAATGTGGAAACCGGCTCTACTGGGAAGCTCTGTATCTCCTTTCTGGCAAAGTCTCAAACCTGCATGTATCTAAATATTTCCCCCTGCTCCAGCCCATACTTCGCACTCAGCTCCTTCAATCCTGCAAACCGACCCCCAAGAAATAAATCTTTTAGTGTCCTAATTCCTTTCTTCTCCCATCTCCGAAAACTTCCATCCCATTTCCCTGGCTCAAATCTATGGTTCCTCTGAATCGGCATTTTCCTTGACCCTGCCCCCACCCCGAAGTGCTGGCGAAACTGCCTCCAAATTCTCCATGGTGCTATTACTACCGGACAGACTGAGTATCTCCCCGGGGCCGTGGGGAGCGGCGCTGTCGCTAGCGTCTTCAAGCCCGACCCCCTACCCAAACTCTCCTCCATCCTGACCCATTGGGAGTCAATCCCTCTGACCCAGCTCCGTACCTTTTTTAAAATAAATTTAGAGTACCCAATTTATTTTTTCCAATTAAGGGGCAATTTTAGCGTGTTCAATCCACCCACCCTGCACATCTTTGGGTTGTGGGGGCGAAACCCACGCAAACACTGGGAGAATGTGCAAACTCCACACGGACAGTGACCCAGAGCCGGGATCGAACCTGGGACCTCGGCACGTGAGACAGCAGTGCTAACCACTGCGCCACCGTGCTGCCCTCCTCCGTACCTTCTCCACATTCGCCGCCCAGTAATAATACATCAGGTTCGGAAGACCCAAATCGCCTGCCTGCCTGCCTTCCTCTCTGTAGCGGCACCTTTCGTATTCTGGCCACCTTCCCTCCCCATATGAACGAGGTAATCATCCCTTCAATCTCCCTAAAAAATGCCTTTGGCAGGAAAATCAGCCGGCATTGGAAAGTAAACAGGAATCGCGGCAGCGCATTCATTTTAACTGCCTGTACTCGACCCGCCAGTGACAGAGGGAGACCAAACACCATTTTGACAAAACGACTGACTTTGTTCATGTCGCTTCTGTGGACATAAAGGCGACTCATTGAACTGAGATTGGGTGAAACACCATATGAGGGACACGGTGGATGATAAGCGAGGAGGGGAGAGCTTCTGTGAGATAACTTTGGAGCATTACATCAGATAGGAGAGCCACTCACCAGATGAGACTTTTAGAAAAGCAAAACATACTTTTGGATGTGCAAAGTACCTACAGTGAATAAATACCCATGCTGCCACTGTGCTCTCAGTACTTATTACTGTTCCCTATGTCTGGGTGCATCCCTGATATCTGCAGCAGAGGTGGAGGCAGCCTGCTGATTGCTCTGCTCTGCTGTCTGAAATGGCCTTGGCGGACATTCTCTGGAGGCCCGAGGCCTGGAATGCCCTGGCTTGCTTTGGCTCTCCTGCTGTGTGTTAGGTGAATCCTACTCTGCCTGAGTAGCTTGAGTTACCGGAGTCACAGGGTGATGGGAGGTGGAGCAACTGGACAGTCTTGGGGTCCTGGGTGTCAGGCTGATGTTGTTCCTTCCTGTGGGTGCCCACGGGCCCCTCCCTGACTCATTGAGGACAAGGGAATTCTGGTTGGAGATCGAGGTGCCCCGCCCATCTCACCTAGCCACTGATGGATCCCACTCATGTCTAGAACGATGGGTCCGAATGCTTATCCGGCAGAAACTGTTGGCTCGGGGTCTCCATGGTGATGCCACTCTTCCTATGGTGACCTTGATGCACTAACATGTCAGTGCAATGGCATCACACAGAACGTAGATGGACCCCTCTGTCCTCCAATCTGGTGAAGGCCTCAGACAACCCATCTGCTGCACCCCTGCTGTCTTCGGAGCTCCAACATTTCTCTGAGGGCTGATCCTGGAGGCTCTTCACAGGAGTCGGACTCAGCCTGAACCTGGCCTCCAGAGGTCCCCCAGAGACATCGGCTGTCACTACCTCCTGCTGTGAACCCATTTCTGATACCGGATATTAATTCCAAGCCTGTTCTAAAACCAAAGGGTGTGTGTCTCTGCGCTGGTGGAATGTAGGTGGACACAGCGATAGTCTTCCTCAAACGATTCTTCAGAATCCTCATCCGAACTGCTCTGGGGATCATGGGTTATGGGGAGAAGGCAGGGGAATGGGGATGAGAAAATATCAGCCATGATTGAATGGCGGAGCAGACTTGATGGGCCAAGTGGCCTAATTCTGCTCCTATGTCTTATGGTCTTATGGGGACTGGGCCTGATGGGGTGGCTGGTGGTTTCCCGTGGCTTTTTCTTGCTGATGGCTGTGATAGAAAGAAGATGTAGTGATTGGCTGGAGACTCACCTACATTAAATAACACTCACAATGTTGGTAGGTGGGTGAAGACTCCTGGATAGTCCCTCACTGGCTTTCTGGGAGATGTGGGAAATGTTACTAGGGTTACTGAGTTACGGGGATAGGGTGTAGGCGTGGGCTTAAGTGGGGTGCTCTTTCCAAAGGCCGGTGCAGACTCGATGGGCAGAATGGCCTCCTTCTGCGCTGTAAATTCTACGTCGATCTCGCTTTTGGTGAAGGAATGGTCTGCATCCTCACCAGCCAGCTCTGCCGCCTGCTCTTCAAAGGGACTGAGTGGCTTGCGCACCATAATCCACACCTCTGTCAGGGATCTCTCCCTGTTGTTGAGGGTAATCTTCTCCTGTGTAAATGCAACTGGGCAGTTTGTGAGCAGGACAGAGGCCAAAGCAGGTGATACCCTCCTGTGTGTGATGAGTTGGCCTAGGTAAGGGCTGAAGACGTTGTGGCCACATAAAATGGCCCCCCGCGAAGGATGCTGTGAAAAGTGGACAAGTTCAGGGACAGACAGGCTACAGCTTGCAGATACACAAAAAGCTGCAGGCCAGACTTGCAAAGTAACACAGGCCAAACACCATCTCCAGGCCATCCCAGGAACAATAGAACTATCCTGTCACTCACACTTGTTTACCAGACACAGTGGCACCTAAACTCTTTATTTGGAGTTGCCTTACCTGCCCCCAACAATTGCAGGCATGGTCGCTGAGTGCCCACCCCAAAATCGATGTGGCAGCCTCTGATTGGACTTGATCGATCAGGGTGATCGAGCCCTGATCAATTGATTGACAATGACCCAGAGACCACCCACCAAAGGGCACGAAATCCAAGCAGCTTAAAAGGTGCTGCACCACCTTAGAATCCCTCTCTGTGCAGCAGCAACCAACAACGATGACTATTCACCGGCCAAAGAGAAAGACCATCACCTGAAGGTAGACCAGAGCCGGGAACAGACCAGACCAAGGACTGAACATTGAGGACGGTAAGATTCGGCATACAGATAAAGGCTAATATCTGTCCGGTACTTGCTAGTCACTCTGAAGTTAAGTTAAGGTCTTGTGCGAACTTGCTTTGTAGTTTAGCTTATGTTGTATGTTGTGTGATTGATTAACAGTAATAATTGTGTGATAGTAAATAATTAGTGAATTATTCTATGAAACTGGCTAGTAGTCATTTGCCCACCATTTACACGATAAGGCACACTGTGGTTTAGGCACAACAACGTTGATTGTGCAGGGTGTCACCAGAGATGAAGATGTTAAAGAGTGTGAGCGAATCAGTGGTGATGTTCCTTGGCAGTGTGTGTGAGAGCAGCATCTTCTGCATCGCACCCCACCCCGCCTTCCTTTACTCCACCATTGTTGATGTTCAGGCACCTTGACTCCACTTTCTTCCCGAACCCCATTCATCCCGTCATCTTTCTCTCTTCCTTTATGGCTCCCCTTAAAACGCACCCTTTGACCAAACGTTGAGGGGGGGAGCTGCACCCGAGGTGGAAAGGAGGTACTTGAGGGAGGTGTTTGTGGTAGCGTGGCTCCATTAAGGGGGTGACCATGTGACCGGCTCAGGGCCGATCGCAAAAGAGCACGCAACCCCCCGCCAATGGGGGTTTGCGCGGGATACTGGGAGCAGGATCCTGGGCAGTGTGGACCAGGGAGCCCAAGTGTAAAGACCTATTGTACAGTGTTCTCTGCCTGTTAGTTAACTGCCTTTACCTTTCATCAATAAACCCCTTTGTTAATTATTGGAAGACTCCAGTGTTTTCCTCGAGCCACCACATTGGTGACGAGGTAAACATTTTCAATTGCAGCTGACAGTTGTCATAAATAATGGAGGGAAGAAACAGTCAGAAAGTACAGAAACTCCAGCAAGAGTGGGAACTATTTAAACCATGAGCGTAAGTACGTATCTTTGGGAAACTAGACCAATTTGACAAAGGGGTGGAGGATGGGAGACAGTACATCGAACAGCTCTGTTTTTAAAATCATTTCAACACAAGGCTCTCAATTATCCTCCAGTTTTATAAGTTTGACCCTGAATTGAGGGACCATGAAGAGTGTCTCAAACTTCATAGCCAGACTTTGCCAACTTGCTGAGCACTGTGAGTTCAGGACCACGCTTAGTGACATGTTGCGTGACCGGCTGGTTTGTGGGATCCATAACCTTAAGATCCAGAAGAAGCTTCCGGTGGAGGCCACGATTACGTTGGAAGAAGCGATCGAGATAGCTCAGGTGGTGGGGTGCTCCAGAAATGTTACCACTGAGCTTTAAAGCATGGCTGAAGGGGAGGTTAACCAGGTATGGGCAGGATGAATGAAGAACAAAGAACATTACAGCACAGGAACAGGCCCTTCGGCGCACCAAGCCTGCGACGATCCAGATTCCTTATTTAGGCCTGCTACTTCATAAGTTCATAAGATATAGGAGCAGAATTAGGCATTCGGCCCATCGAGTCTGCTCTGCCATTCGATCATGGCTGATACGTTCCTCATCTGCTACCTACAATGTTACAGACAAAGAGCTGGATTGCAAAATCAGCCAAAGCATCTCTCCCCTAGAACACTAGACCTAGGAGCGGGAGTCGGCAATTAAGCCTCCTGAGCCTAACGCCCTCAATGTGATCATGGCTGATCCCATCCTGGCCTCAACTCCACCGTCCTGCCCGTTCTCCATAACCCTTCAACCCATTACCAATTAAAAATCTGTCTAACTCCTTAAGTTTACTCACTGTCCCAGCATCCATCGCACTCTGGGGTAGGGAATTCCGCAGATTCACAACCCTTTGGGAGAAGTATGTTTTCCTCAAATCTGTTTTAAATTGGCTATCTCTTATTCTAAGATTATGATCTCGCGTTTTAGAATGCCCCACAAGAGGAAGCACCAGCTCCACGTCTACTTTTCCAGACCTTTCAGCATTTTGTATACTTCAATTTGACCTCCCTCATTCTTCTAAACTCTAGAGAGTATAGGCCTACTCTGTTCAATCTCTCCTCATACGACAAACCCCTCATCTCTGGAATCAATCTAGTGAACCTCCTCTGAACTGCCTCCAATGCCACTACATCTTTCCTCAAATAAGGGGACCAAAACTGTGCACAGTGCTCCAGGTACAGTCTTACCAATGCCTTCGATAGTTGTATATGCCTTGTATAGTTGCAACAACACATCCTTACCTTTATACTCAATTCCTTTTGCTATAAATGCCAACATTCCATTTGCTTTCCCTATTTCCTGCTGTACCTGCATGCTCGTTTTCTGCGACTCATGCACAAGGACACCCAGATCCCTCTGCACCGGAGCACCCGAAAGTCTCTCCCCATTTAGATCATGGGTGGGATTCTCCCGCAACTGGCCGGATGGCCCGACGCCGGTGCCAAGAGCGGCGCGAACCACTCCGGCATCGGGCTGCCCGGAAGTTGCTGAATCCTCCACACGTCCGGGGGCTAGGTCGGCGCGGAGGGTTTGGTGCCGTGCCAACTGGCGCCGAAGGGCCGCCGTGGACCGGCGCGAGTTGACGCATGCACAGAATCGCCGGCGTATTCTGGCGCATTCGCAGAACCGCCGTCGTGTATCCTGCGCATGCGCAAGGGGTTTCTTCTCTGTGCCGGCCATGGCGGAGCCCGACAGAGGCCGGCGCGGAGGAAAAGAGTGCCCCTGCGGCACAGGCCCGCCCGCAGATCGGTGGGCCCCGATCGTGGGCCAGGCCACCGTGGGGCCCCCTCCGGGGCTGGATCTCCCCGTGCCCCCCCGAGGACTCTGCTAGCCACCCTCCAAGCCAGGTCCCGCCGGGATGGACCATGTCCATTTCACGTTGGCGGGACTGGCCAAAAATGGGTGGCCGCTCGGCCCATCGGGGCCCGGAGAATTGCCGGGGGGGGGGGGGCTACTGCCAATGGCCCCCGACCGGCGCGGCGTGATCCACGCCCCCCACCCGAAAACCGGCGGCAGAGAATTCAGCGTCCGGCGTCGGAGTGGCGGGGTGGGATTCATGTCAGAGCGGCGGGGTGGGATTCACGTCGGAGTGGCGGGGTGGGATTCACGTCAGAGCGGCGGGGTGGGATTCATGTCGGAGTGGCGGGGTGGGATTCACGTCGGAGTGGCGGGGTGGGATTCACGCCGCCCCCTCGGTGATTCTCCGACCTGTCGGGGGTCGGAGAATCCTGCCCAATAAGTTGCCTTTCCATTTTTTCAGCCAAAATGCATGACCTCACACTTATCCACGTTAAACTCCATCTGCCACCTTTTGGCCCACTCTCCTAATCTATCTATATCCATTTGTTAGGTTCTTATTTCCTCATTGCAACTAACTGCCCCACCTATTTTTGTGTCATCTGCAAATTCGGCTATAGATACTTCTATCCCTTTATCCAAGTCGTTAATACTTGGTTAGCACTGTTGCTTCACAGCACCAGGGACCCGGGTTCGATACCCGGCTTGGGTCACTGTCTGTGTGGAGTTTGCACCTTCTCCCCACGTCTGCGTGGGTTTCCTCCGAGCGCTCCGGTTTCCTCCCACAAGTCCCAAAAGACGAGCTTGTTAGGTGAATTGGGCATTCTGAATTTTCCCTCGGTGTACCCGAACTGGCTTCTGATCTTCTACCTCAACTCTACTTTCCTGCCTTATCCCATATCTCTCGATTGTGTCCAAAAATCTATCAATCTCAGTTCTGGATATGGACGGATACTGAACAGCCAGCAGAGCATTGAGGCAGAGCATTGCAAAGATTCGCGAGCCTGGGAGGGAAGAATGGTCTCATTGTGTGCCACCTAAATGGCTGACCCCTTCTCCTGGGACTGTTGATTCTCAGTTCTAGACTGTTTGGGGAAACAGCCTCTGGGCACATATCCTCTGCTGAAGCCCTCGAAGAATTTTACAGATTGTCAGGCCATTTTCCAATTAGCAGTCGCTATCCAGGATCTGAAATAGCTGATATTGCATGAGCAAATCCAGCCAGATTAATCCCTCTTGCAGAATGTGAAATTAATTTCCTACACGCTCCGAGACATTTTCCAAAACGTCATTCATCTCCTGAACGTCCTCACCTTTTTCTTCAAGAGGTGACGCAGGGTGCAAATATTCGTTTAAATACACATTTATTTTTCGGTGACCAGATTTTATTTTTTAAAAGGCGAAGGAGAGGCTGCATACTGATCTTTTGTGACTGTAGTTTGGCCCTCAGAGCGCACTCACCCTCCGAGGCATGCTTTCCAGTGGCGTTCACCTCCAACATTTGCGGTGATGATGTGTGTAAATGAAGTCATAATACACACTTGGCCCAGTTGTCATGTTGATTGTTACAAATGAGCAAAAAGCAGGAACTCAATTTGACAAGCAAAGCTGCGAGGGCTTGGTTACGGACCTCCCCGCTGAGCCCAGTCGTTACAGTCTTAAAGAGACATTGCCCCTTTCTCTTGCGCTCGTTCCGATTGTAAGACAGAAATAAATCATTTACATTCATGCATCTTTCATGACCTCGGGATGTCCCAAAGTGCTTCACATGCAGCTAAAGAAGTAATTTCTAAGTGGCCGAAAAACAGAAGGAAATTAGTGCACAGCCAGGTCCCCTGGCACCCATGAAGCAACGAGCAGATACGTTTTGTGTTTTAGTGATGGCGGCTGAGGGATAAATGTTGATCAAGTCACCGGGGAGGCCTACCCGGCTCTTCCTTCAAATAGCGCCTTGGGTTGGCACTGCTACGTAAACCTTGGTTTTGTCATGATATGCAGACATGCAGATAATGATATACAGACAGGCACAGACAGGCAGCTAATGAACACAGAGAACAGGACATGACCAATGAGCAGGCAGGACACTCAGGGGTGGTATCTCATTATAAAAGGCACGGGGCACTCACACTCCGCCTCTTTCCACTGATGAACATCTACAGAGTGAGTCAGGGTGTATGTACAGTATCACACCTCCAGCACGTGGCTAAGAGCTAGTCTGGTTCAGTCTGACAGAGTAACCACATTTAAGTTAGCAGAGAGTCGAATTCATAGAGAACTGTGCTAACTGTGCTATTAGTTCAATAAACCTGATTGAACTAACTTCAAGGTCTGGAGTATCTTTTGGTTAAAGCTGCATCCAGTTGCAGCCTGTGTTATCCCAGAGTACATAACACGACATGTTTCACAGCCCATCTGGAAATGGTACCTCCAACAATGCTGGGCTCCCTCAGTGCTGCCGTGGAATGAAAACAGAAAATGCTGGAAGAACTCAGCAGGTCAGGCAGCATCTGTGGGGAGAGAGTCAGAGTTAATGTGTGGAGATGAGAGTTTGTCAGAGTGCCAGGCTCTGAAAACCAGCCGGTATCTCCCCGGATGCAGTGCCGAGTTTCCGGACCAGACTTTCAGCCACTCTGAGCAAACGGAACCTGGGGGCGTGGTTCACACTGTCACACTGGTGGGATGGGGCGGGGCCTGTTAGAGCCAGCAAGGCTGGCTCCTCAGAGATCGGGGTGCCATCATTAAAGGGCTCCCCGATCAGCACCCCCCCCAACCCCCACAGACATGGAGAATGCCCCTCCCCCACAAGCATTGTTGTGACGTTCCCCCACCAACCACAGAGGTATCACGGGCTCACCCACCCCTCACAACTGCACAAGTATCAGGGGTTTATCGCCTCCCCCCCCCCCCACCGTGGCAGTATCGCGGGGACTGTCCCCTTCACAGGCCTACTTTGTAGGCATCAGCCCACCGCACCCCCCACCACCCATAAAGGGAGCCCTCCCAATGGGGCTCCGCAGATGACCCTCCCCTGCCACTGCCCCCTGGCGCAGGGTGATGCTGCCAGGTTGACACTGCCAGGTGTTAAGGAGCAGGGGTGAAGGGGGAAATGCCAAGTTACTGCTCAGTGACACCCCTCTTGCTCCGGGGACAATACTTACCTTGCAGCCCCCAGTGAGATCCCCTCGACTGAATTCCATTTTTAAATACCTGGGGCGAGATTCTCCACTCCCGCTCCGGGTGGGAGAATCGCCTGTGCCGCCAAAATTTCCCGGGACGCCGGTCCGACGCCCTCCCGCGATTCTCCCAAGCGGCGGGAACGGCCCCGTCGAGTTCCACGGGCCACAGGCCGGTGAATCGCCGAAGACACCCAAAATGGCGATTCTCCGGCACCCCCGCTATTCTCAGGCCCGGATGGGCTGAGCGGCCAGGCCAAAACAGCGGGTTCCCCCCGGCGCCATCCACACCTGGTCGCTGCCGTCGGGAACAGCGCGCGAACGCTGGGGGGGGGGGGCGGCGGCCTGCGGGGGGGGCGAGGGGGGATCCTGTACCGGGGGGTACCTCAAATGTGGGATGGCCCGCGATCGGTGCCCACCGATCGTCGGGCCGTCATCTCTGAAGGAGGACCTCCTTCCTTCCGCGGCCCCGCAAGATCCGTCCGCCATCTTCTTGCGGGGCGCACTCAGAGAGGACGGCAACCACGCATGCGCGGGTGACGCCAGTTATGCGGCGCCGGCTGCGTCATCTATGCGGCACCGCCTTTACGTGGCGACAAGGCCTGGCGCGTGTAGATGACGCGGCCCCGATCCTTGCCCATTGTCGGGGCTCGAATCCATCGGGATCGGGGCCGTTTCGTGCCGTCGTGAACCTCGACGGCGTTCACGACGGCGTGGCCACTTCGGCGCTGGAGTGGCGAATCCTGCCCCCTGGTGTCATAGAGTAGAGATGGCCCTTCGCCCATCGTGCCTGTGCTTGCCAAAAACAACCACCTAAGTATTTTAAACCCGTTTTCCAGCATGTGACCCATGGCCTTGTAGGCCTTGGCACATCGACCAGGATTGAATATTTAGGGAAGAATTCAACCAAGAAATTCCTCAGTGTCATTTTGGGCGGGATTGACGGTGTATTTCCCGCCTGCGTTTTGGGTGAGACCTGTATTAAACCACACATGGGCCAGAATTTTCCGGCCATTGTATTACCTGTTCCCGCTGGCAGTGCACACTCGCCCGTGGGTTTCCCAGCCTGGGGTGACTTCAATGGGAAATCCCATTGACAAGCGGCAGGAAGAGCGAATCTCGCCACCAGTGAATGTCACGCCATCGAGGAACACGCTGCTGCTGGAATGGAAAACTCAGCCCTTAGCCATCGTTCTGGACCTTGAGGGGTTTCCCGCCAGTCCAGTTCACACTGAGAGATATTTTCCTCATTGCGGAGCTGAACCCGCCGGCATGTCCGGCTCCTCAGAGGTTGGGCCGTCATTTCCAAAGGGTGCCCCGATTCTCTAAGTGAGCTTGAGGGTCCCCCACACATCCCTCCCACAGACAATGTCACCCCCACCACATGGGCATTACCCCCAAGTGAGGACACTCCGATATGGGGATGCTGAGGGCCCCATTATCAGGTCTAACCCCCCCCATTTTGGGCCCCCCTTTTCAGGACCCCCAACCTTCACCCCCCTCAACCTTAATACGGCCCCCTCATATCTGTCATATACACCCCCCACCCTTCACCCCCCCGTCATACCCCTTTCATAAGCATGGCCCCCCTCAGGCCCTGATCCTTGGCAGTACCACCATGGCACTCAGGCAAGCCAGCACTGCCAACCTAGCAATGCTCTTACCAGCTGGCAGTGCCATCCAGGCACCCTGAAAGTGCTGGGGTGGCAGTGTGTGCCAGAGAGAGCCAAGGTACCATCCCGCCCTGTCCCCGACCAACCAAGGGTCACTCATGGCCTGGGAGACACCCCCCCAGGTGTCGTTGCACCTGGTCCATGTTTGTGTGGACCAGTACTCGATGGGGAGGCCATTAGTTCCTGGGCACTCGGAGAATCCAATTCATACATATTTAAATAAGCCTAATCGCTCATTTAAATATGCTGATCTGGATCTCGCCCAGCGAGAGTGAAATCCAGATTGCAACGTCCCGCGAGCTTTAGCGGCCTCGATGCGACACCAAGTCAAGCACGATGAGGCGGGGAAATAGAACCCTTAGTGAGAGGAGATCATGTGGCGTGGAGGCCCGTTAGTAATATTAAAATGTAAGGCAGCACGATGGTGTAGTGGTTAGCACTACAGCCTAACGGCACTGAGATCCCAGGCTCTGGCTCCCTGTCCGTGTGGAGTTTGCACATTCTCCCCGTGTTTGCGTGGGTTTCGCCCCCACAACCCAAAGATGTGCAGGGCGGGTGGATTGGCCACGCTAAATTGCCCCTTAATTGGAAAAAATTAATTGGGTACTCTAAATTTATATTGAAAAAAATAATAATATTAAAATGTAGTCAAATGTATTTCGGTGAAGGGCGGGAACCGGTGAGGGACGGGGAAAATTGGGACGGGGATCTCGCCAGCGAAAATCACGTTTCGCGACACTTGCAGGATTTTGTGCCTGCGTGGTTGTTAACGCTCGCGATGCACACGGGCGCAAAATCACCCCTTTGTCTGAAGTCCATTTGACTCTGCGTCACAGCCGTGGAATGTCAGTCAGGAAAATGGTTTCAGGTTTCAGAGGTGGGATTTGAACCCACGTCCTTCTGACGTCCTTCTGCACTGTCAATTCTATGAGAATAAGAGAGTTGACACTGAGCCTCGACTAACATAAAAAAATGAATACAAATTATAAAATTGGTCTTGAAGTGACACTCATCTGTGTGAAAGAGTATGGTGGCATCACACAAGTGGCAGCGTTGCTCTTGCAATTATTTTTATTTATTTATTTTTATTTAAAAAATAAATAAATTTAGAGTATCCAATTCATTTTTTCCAATTAAGGGGCAATTTAGCGTGGCCAATCCACCTACCTTGCACATCTTTGGGTCGTGGGGGCGAAACCCACGCAAACACGGGGAGAATGTGCAAACTCCACACAGACAGTGACCCAGAGCCGGGATCGAACCTGGGACCTCGGCGCCGTGAGGCAGCAGTGCTAACCACTGTGCCACCGTGCTGCCTGCTGGTGCAATTATGAATGTTTATGAAATTGGATTGCGCAGCCTCGCTGTTGTGGGCTGGATTCTCCGTTTCAGGGACTATGTCCCCAAGCCATCGTGAAAACTATGGTCTTTTACGTCAGAGAAACTGGCGTCAAAAGGCCACAGATTCACAGCCTTGCAGGGGGCTAACAGGCAGCTGTGGTGGAGCTCACAGCTCTAGCTGCCGCTACGGCCCCCCGCACTTCCAGATCAGAGGCCATGCATGCGCATGATGGCGGCCTCCAGCGGCAGCGCTGAGCTCCATGGCGGACTCAGACTGTGGACTTGGACCACGGAAATAGTGCCCCCAATGTTATATGAGTAACATAGATACGCAAACACAAGGAGAATTTGCAAACTCCACATGAACAGTGACCCAGGGCTGGGATCGAACCCGGGTCCTCGGCGCCATGAGGTAGCAGTGCTAACCACTGCGCCACCGTACTGTCCACAAACTGCCTACTTTAAACAAAAAATTACTGGTCCCTAACCAGATCGTTGTCATAATATCTACTCAGGTACATACTGAAGTGCAGAAAGGCAGTGATTGACATACAGGACGACCAATAAGCACACAACACAGTGCAGCCAATCACCAGACAGGACACTACCACTATAAAGCCAGAGGGCACTAGGTTTCTCGCTCTCTCTGGACCCAGCCACTGAGACAGTCAGAGTCCACTGAGCTAGCCAGTGCAAACACCATGTGGTAGCTAGTAAGTCTGGTCAGGCTAATACAAGGTCTCCAGTCAGTTCAGTATAGTGTCGACCCACAGCTGAACATGTATATCAGTTCTATCGTTGAATAAAACATTGTTGGATTTTCTCCATTGTTAGACGTCTGCCTCCAGCTTCCCTGCATCAAGTGCAGTCCACATCGAACCAGTCAGCCTAACAATCATGGTACAGGAGTGATACTGATATTGACGGACCTACCTCGAGTGAATCAGCATCGACCAGCAAGCAGCCATCCGGTGAAATGGAAAACATCCAGCCTCCTCCGCAGCTCCACACCTCCGGCAACCTCGGCGCCAATTGGAAGATCTTCAAGCAAAAGTTCCTCTTGTACATCGAGGCCTCCGACCTCGAAGCAGCATCGGATGCCAGGAAGATCGCGCTATTTCTCCCCACCGCGGGGGACCAAGCCATCCACATCTACAACTCCCTTACATTCGCTGAAGGCGAAGACAAAACAAAATTCAAAACCGTCCTGCTGAAGTTTGACAGCCACTGCGACATTGAGGTGAATGAGAGCTTTCAACGGTACGTTTTCCAGCAGAGGCTTCAGGGTAAGGATGAACCTTTTCAGTCCTTCGTGACCCATCTCCGCATCCTAGCGCAGTCATGTAACTATGACTCGACGGCTGATTCCATGATCTGGGATCAGATCGTTTTCGGGGTCCACTCCGACTCCCTTCGGCAGCAGCTCCTGAAAGTCAAACAGTTGACCCTCCCTGTTGCTATCGAGACGTGCGTTGTCCATGAGCATGCTAAGAATCGTTACTCCCACATCAGGGTGGCAGAAACTGCAAAGCTGGCCTCCCACGAGACGGAACGGGTGCAGGCCATTGCACAGATGCAGGGCCTGACATCGAGGAGCGTGGCCGTTTCCCGCACTTTTCCCGGGTCCCTGCGCATGCGCGCCACGACCAAGTGGACGACGAGGCCGACAACCCGACTGCACAGGTGCGTACGTCGACCGACCGCACTGCGCATGCGTGATGGCGCACGGAACGCACTGACGTCGGTGTCATGACGTGTCCGAATTGTGGCTCCGCCCATTTAAAGCGGCAATGTCCGGCAAAAGGACGCCGGTGTCTACAGTGTGGCCAGCTTAGCCACTACGCAGCCCTTTGCAGATCTGCTCCACTGCTCAGCAGCCAGCGATCCCAGCTGCGGCGCAGGAGTGTCCACTCAATACAGAAAGGCATGCCAGATTCCGATCCCGACAGCCCAACAGACCCTGATGCTGAGTGCCTCAAGTCCCCGCACCGGATGGACATCATAACGACACATGCGCTGCCTTCCACCACAACGGCGCAACGTCTGTCCATCTTCAGTGTGGATCCCGACAACGGGTGGTGTGCTGCCCTCACAGTTAACAAGGCTCGCATCCGATTCAAACTGGACACTGGCGCATCGGTGAACCTCATCTCAAAATCCGACCTCGACACCATCCGCGCCAGATCAAGCATTCTTCCACCGCCTGCCAGCTCCTTGACTACAACGGCAATGCCATAGCTGCCAGTGGCTCGTGTCAACTAGCGGTATCCAACAAGACGATCAAGGCAACACTGCGGTTTGAAATCGTCGGGCCTGACAGAGCGTCCCTGCTCGGTGCTCGAGCCTGCAAGCTCCTGAAGCTGGTTCAGCGCGTCCACACCATGTCATCATTAATGGCGACGGCCTCGCCTCATGGTAACTTACAAGCTGACATAGATGACATTATCACGCAGTACCACAGCGTATTCGATGGAATGGGCACACTCCCATATCGATATAAAATCCTGCTCAAGCCGAACGCCACCCCTGATATTCCTGCACCACGCCGGGTGCCGGCGCCCTCAAGGATCGTCTGAAGAAGCAATTACAGGACCTCCAAGACCAGGGCATCATATCGAAGGTCACAGAGCCAACAGACTGGGTCAGCTCCATGGTCTGCGTAAAGAAGCCGTTAGGGGAGCTTTGCATTTGCATTGACCCTCAGGATCTAAACTGCAACATCATGCGGGAGCATTACCCGATACCAAAACATGAAGAGTTGACCAGTGAAATATCTAATGCAAAATTCTTTACTAAGCTGGATGCCTCCAAGGGTTTTTGGCAAATACAGCTCGACGCGTCCAGTCGCAAACTGTGCACGTTCAACACCCCGTTCGGTCGCTACTGCTACAACCGGATGCCTTTTAGGATCATATCTGCCTCCAAAATATTTCACTGCATCATGGAGCAGATGATGGAGGGCATCAAGGGGGTGCGAGTATATGTTGACGACATAATTATCTGGTCCACAACGCCCCAGGAACACATCGCTCGCCTCAAGCAGGTATTCCAGAGAATTCATCAACATGGTCTCCAGCTCAACAGGCCAACAGGCCCAAGTGCTTATTTGGTTAATCTAATATTAAGTTTCTAGGTGATCACATTTCGCGGCAGGGTGTGCGGCCAGATGCCGACAAGGTCTCGCCGATCAACGCCATGAAGACCCTGGAGGACAAGAAGGCGGTCCTCCGCTTCCTGGGGATGGTCAACTTCCTGGGGAAATTCATTCCCAATATGGCATCCCACACCACGGCCCTCCGCCATCTCGTCAAGAAGTCGATGGAATTCCACTGGCTGCCCACGCATGAAGAGGAATGGCGTGAGCTGAAAGCAAAGCTCACCACAGCCTTGGTTCTAGCGTTCTTCGACCCAACCAAGGAAACCAAGATATCGACTGATGCAAGCCAGGACGGCATTGGGACGGTGCTCCTTCAGCGAGATGACTCCTCGTCCTGGGCTCCAGTGGCGTATGCCTCAAGGGCCATGACGCTCACTGAGCAACGGTACGCTCAGATTGAGAAGGGTGTCTGGACCTCCTGACAGGGATAGTCCCGTTTCACGACTACGTTTACGGCCTGCCAAAATTCACGGTAGAAACGGAAATGGCCTCTAGTCCATATAATCCAGAAGGATTCAAATGACATGACACCTTTGTTACAGCGAATTCTTCTTAAACTACGCCGCTACGACTTCAAACTTGTCTACACGCCAGGCAAAGAGCTGATCATTGCAGATGCCCTCTCCAGGTCCATTACCACACCGTGTGAACAAAGTGACTTAATCTGCCACATAGAAGCGCAAGTGCAGTTGTGAGCCACCAACCTTCCGGCCTCTGATGAACGGGTGGTCCAGATTCGTGAGGAGACGGCCAAGGATCCTCTGCTGCAGCGTGTGATGCAGCATCTTACCAATGGCTGGCAGAAGGGACAATGTCCCCAGTTCTATAACGACCTGATGGTGGTGGAGGGAATCCTTCTGAAACTCGACAGGATCGTAATTCCTCAGAGCATGCGGGCTATGGTGCTGGGCCAACTCCATGAGGGTCACCTTGGGGTCGGGAAATGCTGACGCAGAGCTCGGGAGGCGGTCTATTGGCCGGGCATCAGCCAGGACATTGCCGACACAGTCCTCAATTGCCCTACCTGTCAGAAGTTTCAACCAGCTCAACCCAAGGAAGCGCTGCAGCAGCACGAGATCGTGACCTTTCCGTGGTCCAAAGTAGGTGCAGACCTTTTCCACGCCGAGGGGCGTGTCTACGTACACCTGGTCGACTACTTCTCCAGTTACCCAGAGGTGGTGAAACTGTACGACCTCACGTTGAAGGCGGTAATCAAAGCCTGCCAAGAAACGTTCGCCAGGCATGGGATACCGCTCACGGTAATGAGCGACAACGGTCCTTGCTTTTACAGCCAGGTCTGATTTTGCACAGTCCTACAACTTCCATCATGTAACCTCCGGTCCCCACTACCCGCAGTCAAACGGGAAGGCCGAGAAAGGGGTCCATATTGTAAAGCGGTTGCTGTGCAAAGCTACAGACTCAGGCTCCGACTTCAACCTGGCGATGCCGGCATACAGGGCAACCCCACTGTCCACTGGATTGTCTCCAGTGCAGATGCTCATGAATTGCACTCTGAGGACCACAGTTCCAGCCATCCATGTTCCAGACCTTGAGCACCTTACGGTCTTTCAAAAAATGCAGCAGTCACGGGCCCAACAAAAAGCCACATACGATGCTCATGCCACGGATCTGCCCGAGCTGGCCCCCAATGATCATGTTCGTGTCCAGTTGCCTGAGGGCGGTTGGTCAGCCACAGCTGTAGTGATCAAACAAGTGGCCCCAAGATCGTTCCTTGTCCGCTTGGCTGATGCCTCCCTGCTACGGCGCAGCAGACGGGTACGGCGAAGAGTTCCATGCCCGCTACCTGACTGAAGTGCCCCGCCGCCTACGATGCTTCCTCCGGACGTACCCTGCCACGAGACCACCGATCTACCAGCAATCCTGCCGGCCCACGCGACCACCGCGATAGCAGCGATCCCGCCTATCCAAGTGTAGGCGGCTCCTGATCCACCTCTGCGGCGAATGATAAGAATTTGTCGCCCACCACAAAGACTAAATCTATAGACTGAACTTTTGTACATTTTGTGACTTCATCGCTTTAACCTCTGTAAATATTGTTTCATTTGCCATGTATCTGCACTATCGACACCTTCCTATGTATATATGTTCATCTAGACACCTTTTGTATATAGTCAGGACACACACATATATATATATATATATATATATACGCTCACACACCCTAGTATTTATTTATCTAAAAACAAAGGGGAGATGTCATAATATCTACTCATGTATATACTGAAGTGCAGACAGGCAGTGATTGACATACAGGAGGACCAATAAGCACACAACACAGTGCAGCCAATCACCAGACAGGACACTACCACTATAAAGCCAGAGGGCTCTAGATTTCCCGTTCTCTCTGGATCCAGCCACTGAGACAGTCAGAGTCCACGAGCTAGCAAGCACAAACACCATGCAGTAGCTAGTAAGTCTGGTCAGGCTAATGCAAGGTCTCCAGTCCATTCAGTATAGTGTCGACCCACAGCTGAACATGTATATCAGTTCGATCGTTGAATAAAACAGTGTTGGATTTTCTCCAATGTTAGATGTCTGCTTCTAGCTTCCCTGCATCAAGTGCAGTCCACATCGAACCAGTCAGCCTAACACATCAATCGTAACAAAGGAACGTTAGGGGGAAAATAGATAGCCAGCAGCTTCAGTCCCGGGTGGGGGGAGGGGGGGGGGGGGGGGGGGAGGGGGTAAAATGTTTGTGTTCCAGATGGGGTGAGGGGGCGGGGGAGCATTATTTCGTGTTATTTGGTTAGTTTACTATATTATTTAAACAATGTTATATATCAGTTATCAGGTTACCGTTTTTGTTCATTTGTAAGGGGGAAAAATTGTGTTTGAAAACTTTAATAGAATATATTTTTTAAAAAACAAGGTTTAGATCTAAAGTAGACAGGATATTTCAGACTTTGTGGAACAGTTTTATCCGTGACAAGTGGTATTTTATTTGTATATCAGCATTTGTGATAATTGAATTCCTGTGCTATTCTCAAAGGATTATATTGTGGCATTGCAAAGAGGGCATGTGACCTTGTTTCCCCGTTTGAGCAGAACAGGGATATACCTGTTTCGGTATTTTTTTAACGCCTTTGAACAGTCACCGACAGCAAAAATGCGGCTAATTCTGAGAGTAGCTGCAACTTGTGCCAAGGGGTGTCACGCGGAGATTTAAAAAAATATTTCAAATAATTGCAGTTGCTTGGGGAGAAGGAAGCCGCTGGTGCTGGGGCAGCAAAAAGGTTTTGGATGCATTTCATTATCCCCGTTTTGTGTCTCGCAGTCCTGTCTCGAAGTCTGTGAAAACTGTGGAGGTGGCATTATACAAAGCAGAGGTCAGCTGGAACTGAATCAAGGAATTGATTACTGCTCCTGGTCAGCATCCAGGTGGGAAAAGGACAGGCTTCCCCGTTCTGTGGGAGCAGTTGACCAGTCATGCAGACTGCCGGGTCTCCATTGTATTTGGTGGCTGGAGTCAACTGCACTGTTCTCCGAACAAGCAATATTTGTTTCTTTCTTTTTTTTAATAAAATATTTTATTGAAAATTTTTGGTCAACCAACACAGTACATTGTGCATCCTTTACACAATATTATAACAACACAAATAACAATGGCCTATTTTATAAACAGAAAATGAATAAATAATAAATAACAAAAATGAAAACTAACCCTAATTGGCAACTGCCTTATCACAAGTAACACTCTCCAAAAATATAATTTAACAGTCCAATATATAATTATCTGTAGCAACGACCTATACATATTATACAGTATATATTAACAACCCTGAGAGTCCTTCTGGTTCCTCCCCCCCCCCCCCCCCCTCCGATCCTGGGCTGCTGCTGCTGCCTTCTTTTTTCCATTCCATCTATCTTTCTGCGAGGTATTCGACGAACGGTTGCCACCGCCTGGTGAACCATTGAGCCGACCCCCTTAGAACGAACTTACTCCGCTCCAGCTTTATAAACCCTGCCATGTCATTTATCCAGGTCTCCACCCCCGGGGGCTTGGCTTCTTTCCACATTAGCAATATCCTGCGCCGGGCTACTAGGGACGCAACGGCCAAAACATCGGCCTCTCTCGCCTCCTGCACTCCCGGCTCTTGTGCAACCCCAAATATAGCCAACCCCCAGCTTGGTTCGACCCGGACCCCCACTACTTTTGAAAGCACCTTTGTCACCCCCATCCAAAACCCCTGTAGTGCCGGGCATGACCAAAACATGTGGGTATGATTCGCTGGGCTTCTCGAGCACCTCGCACACCTATCCCCCACCCCAAAAAATTTACTGAGCCGTGCTCCAGTCATATGCGCCCTGTGTAATACCTTAAACTGAATCAGGCTTAGCCTGGCACACGAGGACGACGAGTTTACCCTGCTTAGGGCATCTGCCCACAGCCCCTCCTCGATCTCCTCCCCCAGCTCTTCTTCCCATTTCCCTTTTAGTTCATCTACCATAGTCTCCCCTTCGTCCCTCATTTCCCTATACATATCTGACACCTTACCATCCCCCACCCATGTCTTTGAGATCACTCTGTCCTGCACCTCTTGTGTCCGGAGCTGCGGGAATTCCCTCACCTGTTGCCTCGCAAAAGCCCTCAGTTGCATATACCTGAATGCATTCCCTTGGGGCAACCCATATTTCTCGGTCAGCGCTCCCAGCCTCGCGAACTTCCCATCCACAAACAGATCTTTCAGTTGCGTTATTCCTGCTCTTTGCCACATTCCATATCCCCCATCCATTCCCCCCAGGGCAAACCTATGGTTGTTTCTTATCGGGGACCCCCCCAAGGCTCCAGTCTTTCCCCTATGCCGTCTCCACTGTCCCCAGATCTTCAGTGTAGCCACCACCACCGGGCTTGTGGTGTAGTTCCTCGGTGAGAACGGCAATGGGGCTGTCACCATAGCCTGTAGGCTAGTCCCCCTACAGGACGCCCTCCCTAATCTCTTCCACGCCGCTCCCTCCTCCTCTCCCATCCACTTACTCACCATTGAAATATTAGCGGCCCAATAATACTCACTTAGGCTCGGTAGTGCCAGCCCCCCCCCTATCCCTGCTACGCTGTAAGAATCCCTTCCTCACTCTCGGGGTCTTCCCGGCCCACACAAAGCCCATGATGCTCTTTTCAATCCTTTTAAAAAAAGCCTCGTGATCACCACCGGGAGGCACTGAAACACAAAGAGGAATCTCGGGAGGATCACCATCTTAACCGCCTGCACCCTCCCTGCCAGTGACAGGGATACCATATCCCATCTCTTGAAATCCTCCTCCATTTGTTCCACCAACCGCGTTAAATTTAACCTAGCAATGTGCCCCAATTCTTGGCTATCTGGATCCCCAGGTAACGAAAGTCCCTTGTTACCTTCCTCAACGGTAGGTCCTCTATTTCTCTACTCTGCTCCCCTGGATGCACCACAAACAACTCACTCTTCCCCATGTTCAATTTATACCCTGAAAAATCCCCAAACTCCCCAAGTATCCGCATTATTTCTGACATCCCCTCCGCCGGGTCTGCCACATATAGTAACAAATCGTCCGCATACAAAGATACCCGGTGTTCTTCTCCTCCTCTAAGTACTCCCCTCCACTTCTTGGAACCCCTCAACGCTATCGCCAGGGGCTCAATCGCCAGTGCAAACAATAATGGGGACAGAGGGCATCCCTGCCTTGTCCCTCTATGGAGCCGAAAATATGCAGATCCCCGTCCATTCGTGACCACGCTCGCCATCGGGGCCCTATACAACAGCTGCACCCATCTAACATACCCCTCTCCAAAACCAAATCTCCTCAACACCTCCCACAAATAATCCCACTCCACTCTATCAAATGCTTTCTCGGCATCCATCGCCACTACTATCTCCGTTTCCCCCTCTGGTGGGGGCATCATCATTACCCCTAACAGCCTCCGTATATTCGTGTTCAGCTGTCTCCCCTTCACAAACCCAGTTTGGTCCTCGTGGACCACCCCCGGGACACATTCCTCGATTCCTCTATTCTCATTGCCATTACCTTGGCCAGGCATCTACATTTAGGAGGGAAATAGGTCTATAGGACCCGCATTGTAAGAGAAGCGATATCGTTGCTTCAGACATAGTCGGGGGCAGTTGTCCCCTTTCCTTTGCCTCATTAAAGGTCCTCGTCAATACCGGGGCGAGCAAGTCCACATATTTTCTATAGAATTCGACTGGGAATCCATCCGGTCCCGGGGCCTTTCCCGCCTGCATGCTCCTAATTCCTTTCACCACTTCTTCTACCTCGATCTGTGCTCCCAGTCCCACCCTTTCCTGCTCTTCCACCTTGGGAAATTCCAGCCGATCCAAAAAGCCCATCATTCTCTCCCTCCCATCCGGGGGTTGAGCTTCACATAATTTTTTATAAAATATCTTGAACACTCCATTCACTCTCTCCGCTCCCCGCTCCATCTCTCCTTCCTCATCCCTCACTCCCCCTATTTCCCTCGCTGCTCCCCTTTTCCTCAATTGGTGTGCCAGCAACCTGCTCGCCTTCTCCCCATATTTGTACTGTACACCCTGTGCCTTCCTCCATTGTGCCTCTGCAGTGCCCGTAGTCAGCAAGTCAAATTCTACATGTAGCCTTTGCTTTTCCCTGTACAGTCCCTCCTCCGGTGCTTCCGCATATTGTCTGTCCACCCTCAAAAGTTCTTGCAGCAACCGCTCCCGTTCCTTACTCTCCTGCTTCCCTTTATGTGCCCTTATTGATATCAGCTCCCCTCTAACCACCGTCTTCAGCGCCTCCCAGACCACTCCCACCTGGACCTCCCCATTATCATTGAGTTCCAAGTGCTTTTCAATGCACCCCCTCACCCTTAGACACACCCCCTCATCTGCCATTAGTCCCATGTCCATTCTCCAGGGTGGGCGCCCTCCTGTTTCCTCCCCTATCTCCAAGTCTACCCAGTGTGGAGCGTGATCCGAAATGGCTATAGCCGTATACTCCGTTCCCCTCACCTTCGGGATCAACGCCCTTCCCAGCACAAAAAAGTCTATTCGCGAGTAGACTTTATGGACATAGGAGAAAAACGAGAACTCCTTACTCCTAGGTCTGCTAAATCTCCACGGGTCTACACCTCCCATCTGCTCCATAAAATCTTTAAGTACCTTGGCTGCTGCCGGCCTCCTTCCAGTCCTGGACTTCGACCTATCCAGCCCTGGTTCCAACACCGTATTAAAATCTCCCCCCATTATCAGCTTTCCCATCTCTAGGTCCGGAATGCGTCCTAGCATCCGCCTCATAAAATTGTCATCATCCCAGTTCGGGGCATATACGTTTACCAAAACCACCGTCTCCCCCTGTAGTTTGCCACTCACCATCACGTATCTGCCCCCGTTATCCGCCACTATAGTCTTTGCCTCGAACATTACCCGCTTCCCCACTAATATAGCCACCCCCCTGTTTTTCGCATCTAGCCCCGAATGGAACACCTGCCCCACCCATCCTTTGCGTAGCCTAACCTGGTCTATCAGTTTCAGGTGCGTTTCCTGTAACATAACTACATCTGCCTTATGTTTCTTAAGGTGTGCGAGTACCCGTGCCCTCTTTATCGGCCCGTTCAGCCCTCTCACGTTCCACGTGATCAGCCGGGTTGGGGGGCTTCCTACCCCCCCCCCCCCCCCCCCCCCCCCCCCCCCCCCCACTTGTCGATTAGCCATCCCTTTTTCCAGCTCCTCACCCGGTTCCCACGCAGCTGTATCTCCCCCAGGCGGTGCCCCCCCGCCCATTCCCCTCCCATACCAGCTCCCCCCTCTCCCCAGCAGCAGCAACCCAGTAATTCCCCCCTCCCCCCCCCCCCGCTAGATCCCCCGCTAGCGTAATTACTCCCCCCATGTTGCTCCCAGAAGTCAGCAAACTCTGGCCGACCTCGGCTTCCCCCCGTGACCTCGGCTCGCACCGTGCAACGCCCCCTCCTTCCTGCTTCTCTATTCCCGCCATGATTATCATAGCGCGGAAACCAAGCCCGCGCTTCTCCCTTGGCCCAGCCCCCAATGGCCAACGCCCCATGTCCTCCACCTCCCCTCCTCCCCCCATCACCACCTGTGGAAGAGAGAAAAGTTACCACATCGCAGGATTAGTACATAAAACTCCTCTTTCCCCCCTTTTTAACCCCCCTCTTCGCCCCCCACATTCGCCCCACCACTTTGTTAAAACGTTCTTTTTAATAACCCGCTCATTCCAGTTTTTCTTCCACAATAAAAGTCCACGCTTCATCCGCCGTCTCAAAGTAGTGGTGCCTCCCTCGATATGTGACCCACAGTCTTGCCGGTTACAGCATTCCAAATTTTATCTTCTTTTTATGAAGCACCGCCTTGGCCCGATTAAAGCTCATCCTCCTTCTCGCCACCTCCGCACTCCAGTCTTGGTAAACGCGGATCACCGCGTTCTCCCATTTACTGCTCCGAGTTTTCTTTGCCCATCTAAGGACCATTTCTCTGTCCTTAAAACGGAGGAATCTCACCACTATGGCTCTGGGAATTTCTCCTGCTCTCGGTCCTCGCGCCATCACTCGGTATGCTCCCTCCACCTCCAACGGACCCGCCGGGGCCTCCGCTCCCATTAACGAGTGCAGCATCGTGCTCACATATGCCCCGACGTCCGCTCCCTCCGCACCTTCAGGAAGACCAAGAATCCTCAAGTTGTTCCTCCTTGCGTTGTTCTCCAGTGCCTCCAACCTTTCCACACATCGTTTCTGATGTGCCTCATGCATCTCCGTCTTCACCACCAGGCCCTGTATGTCGTCCTCATTCTCGGCTGCCTTTGCCTTCACAACCCGAAGCTCCCGCTCCTGGGTCTTTTGTTCCTCCTTTAGCCCTTCGATCGCCTGTAGTATCGGGGCCAACAGCTCTTTCTTCATTTCCTTTTTGAGCTCTTCCACACAGCATTTCAAGAACTCTTGTTGTTCAGGGCCCCATGTTAAACTGCCACCTTCCGACGCCATCTTGGTTTTTGCTTGCCTTCCTTGCCGCTGTTCTAAAGGATCCACTGCAATCCGGCCACTTTCTCCTCCTTTTTCCATCCGTATCCAGGGGGGAATACCCTTCTGGTTTACCGCACAGTGTTTTTAGCCGTCAAAATTGCCATTGGGGCTCCTATCAAGAGCCCAAAAGTCCGTTTCACCGGGAGCTGCCGAAACGTACGACCCAGCTGGTCATCGCCGCACCCGGAAGTCATTATTTGTTTCTTTCTAATTGCCATATTTATAACAATAATAATCTTTATTCGTGTCACAAGTAGGCTTACTTTAACACTGCAGCTTATTGCACGGCAATGGAGGAAGCATTATACAAGTAAAAGGTCTTTCGATTTTTGTCTCACCTCATTCCTTCCATCCCGCCATTGATTGGTATTTCCCCATCACTTTAGTCCCACTTTCTGGAAATCCCAAGTCCTCCAGTTCCGTTTTTTTGAATTGCAGCCCTCTTGTGATTGGGTGCAAAAAAAAAAAAAATGGTTTGTATTCACTAACAACATTTCAACAAAGCAAAAGTGCCACACAAGCCCAAATGTTGCACAGATTTGCATTTAATAGATAGCAACAAAAATAATGTCCCTGTTTTTATCTATTTGTTTCTGAGTGAATGAGTGGTTGAATGTGTAGTCCTGCGTTGGTTTAGTGGATCCAAATGGTAAAGTCACGTTGCTAACATTCAGAGATCGCTATCAGCAAGTGTTTACTTCAGCTCCAAGCGCTTACTGGCAAAGACAGGCCTGTCAGCCACCATAGAATTTGTAACCAAGCTGAACAAAACTTGAGCTTACAGGGGATTCCTTAAGCATCGACAATTTATTATGCTTGAACTTGCACGTTAAATACACCAACAACATCCCGGAAGCGAAGGCTTGCTTTTGTGTCCCTACATTACGAAGCACACTAAAAAACACCAACCGTTCAGTAGTGTACATCTGACATTCCCACAGAGGTCAGTAAGTAATTATTCAGAAAGGCTGTTCTTGATAATTCCATGTGTTTCGAAATGCTTATTCATTGTACCTTAGTTAACAGATTTTAAAAGCTGGAATTGAACACAATTCCCTGTTCCGCTCCTCAATCGGCCCCTCCCTTTCCCACGGCACCTTCCCATGCAAGTGCAGGAGTTGCAGCACCTGCTCCTTTGCATCCTCCCTTCCGACTATCGAGGGCCCGAATCACTCCTTTAAGGTGAAACAGTGACGTGTATGTACTTCTTTCAGTTGAGTACACTGGATTTGCTGGTCACGATGCAGCGTCCTCAACACTGGGGAGACCAAACACAGATAGGGGTGAACGATTTGTGGAATATCATCATTTAGCCCACAAGAATGATACAAAGTTTCCGGGTCACCTGTTGTTTTAACTCTCCGCCCCACACCAACTCTGACCTCCCCGCCCCACACCAACTCGGACCTCTCCACCCCATACCAACTCTGACCTCTCTGTCCCCACACCAACTCTGACCTCTCCATCTAACACTAACTCTGACCTCTGGAGAACAATGGGGAGACAGATTGTTTGGTGCCATGGGTGGGAACTATCAAGTTAGCTTGGTCAGCTGACTCATGGAAGCAAATTGGGCGGTTAGCAGGTGTTAAGCTGGAGCTTGAAATGAGGGGGTTGGGTTTCTCGTGCTGTTACCAGGGGGGGGAGGGAGCAGGTGGTGGTGGGGGAGGAGGGGGGGGAGCTGCTTTGCTGACAGGGGAGGAACTGTTACTAGGGGCCAAATGGGAGGTCGGGAACGGCAAATGCCCGAGGGCACGAGGAGGCGGTGGGCGCGAGCTAGAGGCGGGCCTAAAAAGGGTGATGGCTAGTCGGGGGGGGGGGGAAGCTGGAAGCCCCCCGACCAGGCTGATTACATGGAACGTCAGAGGGTTGAATGGGCCAGTCAAGAGGGCTCGTGTGTTTGTGCATTTGAGGGGACGTGGCAATTCTACAAGAGACACACCGAAAGGTTACAGACTAGACGAGATTGAGAAAGGGGTGGGTCAGCCAAGTGTTCCACTCAGGGCTGGACTCAAAGACCAGGGGGTAGCGATATTGATCAGCAAACAAGTGGCATTCGAGGCAGGGAGAATCGTGTCAGACAAGGGGGGTAGGTACATAATGGTGAGTGGGAAGCTGGAGGGGGTGCGGGTGGTACTCATGAATATATATGCTCCATATATGTTCACGAATTGGGACCATATGGAATTTATGAGGCGGGTGTTAGGTAAGATCCCAGACTTAGAGTCACATAACCTGATCATGGGAGGAGACTTTAACACAGTCATTGATCCGGAATTGGACCGGTCAAAATCCAGGACATGGAGGGTGCCAGCAGCGTCAAAGGAATTGAAGGGGTTTATTGAACAAATGGGGGGAGTAGATCCATGGAGGTTTGGATGGCCAAGGGCAAAGGAGTTATCCTTTTTCTCACATGTCCACAAGGTATACTCTCGCATCGACTTTTTTGTTCTGAGCAGGGCGCTAATAACGGAGGTGGTGGATACTGAGTACTCGGCAATCGCAGTGTCGGATCATGCCCCACACTGGGTGGATCTACGGGTTAGTTTGGAGAGAGGACAACGCCTGCTATGGAGGCTGGATGTGGGGTTGGTAGCAAACAAAGCGATCCGTGGGCGGGTGAACCATTCCATCCAGAACTAACTGGAAACAAATGATACGGGGGAGGTCTCTGCAACAACGGTTTGGGAAGCTTTGAAGGCAGTTGTCAGAGGGGAATTATTCTCGATACAGGCCCACAGAGAAAAGGCGTAATGGGCTGAGAGGGATAGGTTAGTGGAGGAGTTACTCCAGGTGGACAGGAGATAGTCGGAGGCCCCGGACGCGGGAGCAGCGGAGGTTACAGGCGGAGTTTGGGCTGTTGACTACAGGGAAAGTGGAGGAACAGCTGAGGAAGGCAAGGGGGGCGATTTATGAGTGTGGGGAAAAGGCTAGCAGAATGTTAGCGCACCAGCTCTGAAATAGGGAGGTGGCCAGGGAGATAAGGAGAGTAAAGAGGAGAGGTGGGTATACGGTCCTGGACCCAGTGGGGGTGAATGAAGTGTTTAAGGACTTTTACAGCAAATTAGATGAGTCGGAACCCCCGGCGGGGGTGGAGGGGATGAGGCAGTTTTTGGGACAGTTGAGGTTCCCGAGGGTGGATGAGGATCTGGTGGAAGGGCTAGGAGCCCCAATTGAAATTGATGAAATAATTGAGGGGCTGGAGGACATGCAGTCGGGCAAGGCCCCGGGGCCGGACGGCTACCCGGTGGGATTCTATAAGAAGTTTTCAGAGATATTGAGCCCATTGCTGGTGAGGACATTTAATGAAGCAAGAGAGAAGGGAGTCCTCCCCTCCAACAATGTCGCAGGCCTCAATTTTATTGATCCTGAAATGGGAGAAGGATCCGGAGCAATGCGGGTCATACAGGCCAATTTCTCTACTGAATATGGACGCCAAACTGCTGGCTAAGATACTGGCCACGAGGATAGAGGACTGTGTCCCGGGGGTGATAGGGTAAGACCAGACGGGATTTGTAAAGGGCAGGCAACTCAAGGCCCATGTTCAAAGGCTTTTAAATGTTATTATGATGCCCTCAGAAGGAGGGGAGATGGAGGTGTTGGTAGCGATGAATGCGGAGAAGGCTTTTGATCAGGTGGAGTGGGATTACCTACGGGAGGCGCTGGGAAGGTTTGGGTTTGGTGAGGGCTTCATTGACTGGGTGCGGTTGCTCTATCAGGCACCAGTAGCGAGTGTGCGTACGAACCAGCTGAGGTTGGGGTATTTTAAACTACACCAAGGGACGAGGAAAGGGTGCCCCCTCTCCCCGTTACTGTTTGCTCTGGCCATAGAGCCATTGGCCATGGCGTTAAGAGCCTCTAGGAACTGGAAAGGGCTAGTTCGGGGGGGGGGGGGGGGGGGGGGGGGGTGGTGGAGCACTGGGTCTCGCTTTACGCAGATGACCTGCTCTTGTATATTTCAGACCCGTTGGAGGGGATGGGGGAAGTTATGCGGATCCTCGGGGAATTTGGTAATTTTTCGGGGTATAAATTGAACATGGGGAAAAGTGAGATGTTCGCGATCCAGGCAAGAGGACAGGAGAAGAGACTGGGATAGCTGCTGCTTAGAATGGTAGGAAGGAGCTTTCGGTATCTGGGAATGCAGGTGGCCCGGGAATGGGAGGCACTGCACAAGTTAAACCTATCCCGGCTGGTAGAACAAATGGAAGGGAACTTTAAGAGATGGGACATGCTCCCGTTATCACTGGCGGGGAGGGTACAGAAGTGAAAATGACGGTCCTCCCCAGATTTCTGTTTGTCTTTCAGTGCCTCCCCATCTTTATCCCAAAGGCCTTTTTCAAGCGGGTGAATAAGGTTATTGCGGGCTTTGTGTGGGCGGGTAAAACCCCGTGAGTGAAGAAAGTGTTGCTGGAGCGCAGTTGGGGGGAGGGTGGATTGGCGCTGCCGAACTTTTGCAATTACTATTGGGCAGCCAATATAGCCATGATTAGGAAGTGGGTAGTGGGGGAGGGGTCGGTGTGGGAGCGGATGGAGGCAGCATCATGCAAAGACACCAGTTTGGGAGCACTGATAACGGCACCTCTTCCGTTCTAGCCGGCCCGATATTCCACAAGTCCGGTGGTGGTGGCGGCTCTGAGAATCTGGGGGCGGTGGAGGAGATATAAGAGAGTGGAGGGAGCATCGGTTCGGACCCCGATTTAAATAATCATTGGTTTGTACCGGGTAGGCTGAACGGTGGGTTCCAGAAATGGCAAAGGGCAGGAATGGATGGGGGATCTATTTATAGATGGGAGCTTCCCCAGCATGAAAGCCTTGGAGGACAAATCTGAATTGCCAGCAGGGAATGGGTTTGGGTATTTGCAGGTGCGAGACTTCTTGACAAGGCAGGTTCCAGCCGTCCCGCTGCTGCCGCCACGGGGGGATACAGGACAGAGTAGTCTGGGTGGGAGAGATATTTACCAGGAACCTTTGGAATCGGAGGAAACTCCGATGGAGGAGCTTAAGGGCAAGTGGGAAGACGAGCTAGGAGGAGACATAGAGGCAGATGCCCTAAGCAGGGTTAATACAACCTCATCATGTGCGAGGCTTAGCCTGATACAAATCAAGGTAGTCCACCGGGCACACATGACGGTGGCCCGGAGGAGCAAGTTTTTTTGGCTAGAGGACAGGTGTGCGAGGTGCGCGGGGAGCCCAGCAAATCATGTCACATTAGAGGGTTTTGGCAGGATTTTGCTACGTAATGTCCAAGGTACTCAAAACACGGGTGGTGCCGAGTCCGGAGGTGGCGATCTTTGGAGCCAGGAGTACAGGGGGCGAAAGAGGCCGACGTCTTGGCCTTTGCCCCCCTGGTAGCCCGGCGATGGATCTTATTATTATGGAGGGAGTCGAAGCCCCCGAGTGTAGACACCTGGGTTAGTAACAGGGCTGGGTTTGTCAGTCTCGAGAAAATAAAGTTCGCCTTAAGAGGGTCAAAGGTTGGGTTCACCCGGAGGTGGCAGCCGTTTGTCGACTTTCTCGGGGAAAATTAAAATGTCAGTAGAAGCAGAATTCCAAAGGAGAGGGGCGGACTGTTGTTTTATGGTTGGGATGTGTGACCTCTGACCTCTCTGCCCCACACCAACTCTGACCTCTCTGTCTCACATCAAACCTGACCTCTCTGCCCCACACATGCCCCACACAAACTCTGACCTTTCTGCCCCACATCAACTCTGACCTCTCCGCCCCACACCAACTCTGACCTCTCCATCCCACAACAACTCTTTTTTAAAATAAATTTGTGCACCCAATTAATTTTTTCCAATTAAGGGGCAATTTAGCCAGCACATCTTTGGGTTGTGGGGGCAAAACCCACGCAAACACGGGGAGAATGTGCAAACTCCACACGGACAGTGACCCAGAGCCGGGATTGAACCTGGGACCTTGGCGCCGTGAGGCTGCAGGGCGAACCCACTGCGCCACCGTGGTGCTGCCGTCCCGCACCAGCTCTGACCTCTCCGCCCCACACCAACTCTGACCTCTCTGCCCCACACCAACTCTGACCTCTCCGTCCCACACCAACTCTGACCTCTCACCCCCACACCAATTCTGACCCCTCTGTCTTTGATGTCTCTTCCGATGATGCTAAACATAAACTCGCAGAAAAGCACCTCACCTTTCCCTTCGGCACTTTACAGCTTTCCGGACATAACACTGAGTTCAAAAAATTCAGATCATATCCACTACGCCCATTTTCGTTGTTCCCTGTTTTCATCTCCATTATTGAAGGTAGTCAGAGGTAATGGACGCGATCGAACGGCCTCGTCGCACCCAACTCCGTGTCGCGGCGAGGCTGTTAAATCTCATGAGAGGCCTCTCGCAAGACTTGCGACGCTCGGAACTCCTTGTGAGTTGTAACAGGACCCTGTGAGGTGTCGTGATCTGGATCTCGCCCTCGCGAGTTGGAGACGCTCATTTATGCATGTCTGTGCCAGATTATCCCAGCGCCCAGGAGCAAACGCCCGCGCCTGCTGGACCTCGCATGGCGCCGTTTAGAACTGGCCTACACAAAAGTGGCCCAGGCGTAACAGCACCTGGGAGGAGGGGGGGTCTCCCAGGCAATTGGTGACCCCTGGGTGGTCAGGGACTGTGAAGGGTGCCACCCTGGCTCTCCCTCGAGCATCCAGACACCTTGGCAGTGCCAGGCTGGCACTTTGGCACTGTGCACCATGGCACTGCCAAGGTGCCCATGTGGCACTGCTAGGGTGCAGTGTCAGGGTGCCCAGGTGAAAGGGTGGCACAGCCAAGGGCCAGGGCATGAGGGGAACCAAGCCCATGAAAGGGGGGATGTGGTGGTGTGTGAAGGATGGGGTTTGAAAGGTCCTCCTAAAGGTTGGGAGGGTGAAGGGTGGGTGTCCCAAAAGAGGGGGGAGCCTGAAAAGGGGGGCCTCAGCGACCCCATAGCTGTCCTCACTTGGGCATTGTGGGGTAATCCGCACATGTGGGGGAGGGCTCCATTGCCTGTGGGTGGAGGGTGTCCAGATCCAGATCCTAGAAGTATTTTAAGGATCTGTTAAGATTGGAAGCTAAGGTGAATTGACTTATTTTTAAAAATTATTTAAACTTAGAGTATACAATTATTTTTTTCCCCAATTTAGCATGGCCAATCCATCTATCCTGGACAACCTTTGAGCCCCACAGACACGGGGAGAATGTGCAAACTCCACACGGATAGTGACCCAGGGCCAGAATCGAATCTGGGACGTCGCCACTGTGAGGCAGCAGTGCTAACCACTGTGCCATCATGCCGCCCTGAATTGGCTTATTTTTAGAATGTTGTTGATTGTTTTAGAATGTTGTGGATTTTCTCCATTGCTGTGGTGGAATTTGTCACAACAGTTAAAATGTGAGCAGAGTTTTCAGAACAGGTTGTTGGATGTGGATTGACCTGAAACTTCCTCAGTGAAATTGAACCTCTATAAAATAATATATTTTCAGCTTTGGAGTTACAGAGCATCAACCAGGCAGGGAAAGCTTCAAGGAAGAGATTTGTAGTTGTAATAACGTTGAGTTTTTAGAAGAATTTAGAATACTCATTATTTTTTACAATTAAGGGACAATTTAGCATGGCCAAACCACCTACCCTACACATCTTTAGGTTGTGGGGGTGAGACCCATGCAGACAGGGGGAGAATGTGCAAACGCCATACAGACAGTGACTCGGGCCAGATCTGAACTTGGGTCCTCGACGCCGTGCGTCAGCAGTGCCAACCATTGCGCCACCATGCCGGCCCTAATAACGCTGAGTTAACACAGAGTGGTAGAGGTATGTGCTCTATTGCAGGGCCTTCCAAAGTACAGGTCATGACCCGCAGGTGAGTCGCGGGCGGGTGTTGTGGAGCGATCAGTGGTAGCATTCCCGCAGTGGGATTGTGGAAGAAGCATCCAACAGCCGCTACTGCCATTTTTACTGAGAATGGTGGCCGCTGTTGCCTTTTAATTGGGAAGAAATAAGGTGGTGTACAGTCTTCCGTCCAGAAGCAGCAGCAGTGAGCAGGTCACATGCCCTACACGTGCACTTGATGTCAAATGCTCTGTATGTACGCGCTTTTGCCTCCAAATCACAGAGGAGAGCTTCTTCCATTTTCTAGCTGCTGACAAGCAAGGAAGGAGGACTGTGAAGATGAATCATTTTCTTAAAAGTAAGAGATGGCCAGAGACACATTGGCCAGGATTTCACAGAAGAATCTGCTGGAGAGAGCTGCTCAGGAGAGTTCAGGGCAGGACAGAAGAGTGCTAGTGTTAGCCAAGTACAGAGTTCCAGGGTGCGTGGGTACCAGCCTGCAAAAAAGATACTTAACTTGGGAACAAAGCAGTATAAAAATTATTCCTTGAAGTATGGTTGTGCCAATGCAAAAAAAGATGCAAAGCCCATGTGTGTTATATGCAGGTAAATACTGGCAAATGAGAGGAAGTGGTGGGTGAAAAATTCCTTTTGGGGGTGAGACCCCAGAGTCAGTTATTCCCTTACAACTGATTCCAAATGAAAAGACGATGCTGCTGTACCTGAACTGTGATACCACATTAAAAACATGGCAAAAGCCCATGAGGCTGTCAGCATTCTGGATCAGCATCTCCCAGGAGTATTCAGTGCTGAGTAAAACAAGCATTTTGTTGCTATTGCCCTTCACGACGATCTACACGTTGAATTTTTCGTTTTCAAAAAGCTGAAGCCGTCACAAAGGAGCTGGCTGAACACTGCACCTGATATTCTGCTCCTGCGATATATTGGAGTGAGATTGTAAAGACCAAGAAGGCTTCCCTTTTGCATTAAAGGTAAGCGAACGTGACGTGGGTTGCAAATGTCAGCCGGCGTGGATTGCAAAAGCTGGCCGGCGTGGTCACAAAGGGCGGCTGCCATGGGTCACGAAGGTCGGCCTGTGTGGGTCATGAAGGTCGGCTGGCGTGGGTCACAGAGGTCAGCTGGCTTGGGTCGCGAAGGTCGGCCAGCATGGGTCGCAAAGATCGGCTGGCGTGGGTTGCTCTACTGACTACCCTTGCCACTTGTTTGATTTTGTTTCTGGATTGCGGCTGTTGGTAATGATTCTGATTTCCCATATACACCTCCTCTAGACCCATCTTATGCTTATTTATTTATCTCAATATCACCCCCTTGCGACTTGCACTATCTTTTAATCCCTTCCCTCCACTTGATCACAGCCTTGATATCACAGTTGCCAAATAGCACCCTGCTGTAAGGGTTAGAAAATTCTGCTCCCTTGCATCGACGGTGACAGGCAATCTGTCTTTTGGTGCACAACTCAATAAATGCAAAGGGAAAGCAGTTACCACCTTTGACCGACTCGCATAATTTGCATGGAATAAATACCATCAAGCCAATTCTTGAGACTTAGAAATGTTGATTGCTGAGGCCTGTGTGGCAGTGGAACATGGACGATTAACAGCTATCCAGAAAGGATGTCCAACTGGTTGCATCTTTGCAGCTCATTCTCTCATATCACGAGAGGATAAGTCACAAATGGGGCAGTCCTCTCAGTGACAAAGGTCCCAAGTACGTTGGCACTGCTGAAGCAGAGGTGATTTTGGTGGCTCAGGCACATTCGCACGACGGAGGTTGGACCAATACCCAAGGACTTTTTGTCTGGCGAAGTGGCTGGAGCCAGAAGAGCAGTAGGCCATGCTTCACTTACAGGCTGCTTGTGTGACAAGAAGGCCCGAAACATTGATTCTCAAACTGGGAAGACGGTGCCATCACTTTTGGGCAGGCACACAGCACCACGATGATCGGTAGCTTCAGCGGCTTGGCAACAGGGGCCAACACCAAAATCGACAGCTGGTAACCAGATGAAAAGTGGCATTTGTAGCAGATCCTGCCTCTCATGGATTGGTCTGTTCAGCCTTCAATTCAATTTACACCTCTCCCAATTTTACATTCTGATGACTTCACTTGAGTATTCAATAGGCTGTGCAACCCAAAGCTGCCAGTTACTCTTCAGGATTTAATAATTTACCACAACGGAGGTTAAACGAACTGGGAATAGCTGCCTTATTTATCCTTCTCTGCCTCTTGAGCACAGATGATACTTTAGCCATTTGCATAGACCCACAGTGCAATTTTCTTATTGAAGGAAGACTTAAAACTTATGATCACAGCTCCTAATACCTCTTTCCATTCATTGGCCTATGGTGCATATCAGGGCCTGGTCACCGATTGCGCCAACCTGAGCTGTACTAAGTCTTTTCAGATCAAATCACATTTGACTATTATTTCTTTTTGTTTAAATTTAGGGTATCCATAATCATTTTTTTTTCCCAATTAAGGGGCAATTTAGCATAGCCAATCCACCGAACCAGCACATCTTTGGGTTGTGGGGGTGAAACCCACACAGACACGGGGAGAATGTGCAAACTCCACACGAACAGTGACTGTGGTAGTCACCACTGTTGTATTGTATATACTGCATACGAGAGTATTACGGTAAGGCCCCTGCACTACAGGTACGGGGGTAGATCCCTGCCTGCTGGCGGAATATAAATGTGTGGGCTCTCCGAGCTGCAGCCATTTTGGCAGCAGCTGCGGGAGGCTCCACATTCCACGTAATAAAGCCTTGATTACTCTCTACTCTTGTCTTGTCGTAATTGATAGTGCATCAATTTCTTACGCAGAGATTTTACAACGATGGACCTCCGCATCAAGCCTGATCGCCTGCAGCTGCACCCTCAAGCAGACAATGCCAAGTCGGCCTTCGCACATTGGCTAGCTTGCTTTGAAACCTACATCGGACCTGCGACAGAACCACCCTCAGAGGCACAGAAGCTCCAGATCCTGTACACGCAACTGAGCTCCGATATCTTTCCCCTCATCCGGGACGCGCCGACCTACGCGGAGGCCATGACGCTACTGAAGAAGAACTACACTCAGCAGACTAACAAAATCTACGCCAGGCACCTCCTGTCCACGCGGTATCAACTCCCCGGTGAGTCTGTGGAAGATTTCTGGCATGCCCTGCACGTCCTGGTGAGAGACTGCGATTGCCAGGCCATTTCGGCCGCTAAACATTCTGACCTGCTACTTAGAGACGCGTTTATTACGGGTATAGGGTCAGCCTACATCCGTCAGCGCCTCTTAGACGGGGCTACCCTCGATCTCACGGCGACCAAGAAACTAGCGCTCTCGCTCACAGTCGCCTCACGCAATATACAGGTGTATGCCTTCGACCGCACGGCCCAACCCTCCTGCGCATCGTGGATCTCGCCAGTGGCCACCCCATCGTGGACCCCCCCAGCCACCCCAGGCCTGTGCCGCGCGGCAGCCAACCAACCCCGGTGGACCCAAGTGCTACTTCTGCGGACAGTCAAATCACCCCCGGCAGCGCTGCCCGGCGCGGAGCGCACTCTGCAAAGCCTGCGGGAAGAAAGGACATTTCTCTGCTGTGTGCCAGGCCCGCTCGGTCGCCACTATTATCCATGCACCCCCACGTGCGACCCATGGGCGCCGCCAGTTTCCTCGCCTCAAGCCACGTGCGGACCGTGGGCACCGCCATCTTGCTCGCATCACAACACGTGCGGCCCATGGGCGCCGCCATCTTGCCTGCCTCAGGACACGTGCGGCCCGTGGGTGCCGCCATCTTGCCTGCCTCAGGACACGTGCGGCCCGTGGGCGCCGCCATCTTGCTCGCATCACAACACGTGCGGCCCATGGGCGCCGCCATCTTGCCTGCCTCAAGCCACGTGCGGCCCGTGGGCGCCGCCATCTTGCTCCCTTCTCAACACGTGTGGCCCGTGGGCGCCGCGATCTTGCTCCCCTCACAACACGTGCGACCCGTGGGCACCGCCATCTTGCCTGCCTCAGGACACGTGCGGCCCGTGGGCGCCCCCATCTTGCTCGCATCACAACACGTGCGGCCCGTTGGCGCCGCCATCTTGCTCGCACCACAACACGTGCGGCCCATGGGCGCCGCCATCTTGCTCGCATCACAACACGTGCGGCCCATGGGCGCCGCCATCTTGCTCGCATCACAACACGTGCGGCCCATGGGTGCCGCCATCTTGCCTGCCTCAGGACACGTGCGGCCCGTGGGCGCCGCCATCTTGCTCCCTTTACAACACGTGCGGCCCGTGGGCACCGCCATCTTGCTCCCCTCACAACACGTGCGACCCGTGGGCACCGCCATCTTGCTCGCATCACAACACGTGCGGCCCGTGGGCACCGCCATCTTGCTCCCCTCACAACACGTGCGACCCGTGGGCACTGCCATCTTGCTCCCCTCACAACACGTGCGACCCGTGGGCGCCGCCATCTTGCTCACATCACAACACGTGCGGCCCATGGGCGCCGCCATCTTGCTCCCTTCACAACACGTGCGACCCGTGGGCACTGCCATCTTGCTCCCCTCACAACACGTGCGACCCGTGGGCACCGCCATCTTGCTCGCATCACAACACGTGCGGCCCGTGGGCGCCACCATCTTGCTCGCATCACAACACGTGCGGCCCGTGGGCACCGCCATCTTCCCCGCCTCAGGGCCCCTGCTCTTCGGGCACACCATCAGGCCGCTCATTGCCTGCAACCGCCGCCGACCAGCCATGTCTGGCCTCCATCACGATCGACCAGTCCCGACCGCACAACCCCGCGACCATGTCGATGACAATGAAGGTCAACGGGCACAAGATATCCTGCCTTCTGGACTCCGGGAGCACGGAGAGCTTCATCCACCCCAATACGGTAAGGCGCTGCTCCCTCACGGTACACCCCATCAACCAGAGAATCTCCCTGGCCTCCGGATCCCATTCCGTGGAGATCTGGGGGTTTTGCACCGCCACCCTCACCACCCAGGGTGTAGAGTTCAGCGGCTTCCGGCTCTATGTCCTCCCCAACCTCTGCGCTGCCTTGCTACTTGGCCTGGACTTGCAGTGCAACCTCCAGCAGAGCCTAACCCTGAAATTTTGCGGGCCCCTACCACCCCTTACTGTCTGTGGTCTCACAACCCTTAAGGTCGACCCACCTTCCCTGTTTGCGAACCTCACCCCGGATTGCAAACCTGTCGCCACCAGGAGCAGATGGTACAGCGCCCAGGACAGGACCTTCATCAGGTCTGAGGTCCAGTGGCTGCTGCGGGAAGGTATTATCGAGGCCAGCAACAGCCCCTGGAGAGCCCAAGTGGTAGTGGGGAAAACTGGGGAGAAAAACAAGATGGTCATTGACTACAGTCAGACCATCAATCGGTACACGCAGCTCGACGCGTACCCCCTCCCACGCATATCTGATATGGTCAATCAGATTGCACAGTACCGGGTCTTCTCGACAGTGGACCTGAAATCTGCCTACCACCAGCTCCCCATTCGCAAGGCGGACCGCCCATACACCGCGTTTGAAGCGGACGGCTGCCTTTACCATTTCTTCAAGGCTCCCTTCGGCGTCACTAACAGGGTCTCCGTCTTCCAATGGGACATGGACCGAATGGTTGACCGGTACGGACTGCGGGCCACTTTCCCGTACCTGGATAAAGTCACCATCTGCGGCCACGACCAGCAGGACCACGACGTTAACCTTTCCAAATTCCTCCACACCGCCAAACTCCTCAACCTAACCTACAACAAGGAGAAGTGTGTGTTCAGCACAAACCGATTAGCCATCCTCGGCTATGTGGTTCAGAATGGAGTTCTGGAGCCCCACCCCGATCGCATGCGCCCCCTCAGGGAACTCGCCCTTCCCCACTACCCCAAGGCCCTCAAACGATGCCTGGGGTTCTTCTCATACTACGCTCAGTGGGCCCCTAACTATGCGGACAAGGCCCGCCCACTCATCCACTCCACCGGTTTCTCACTGATGGCAGAAGCTCACCAGGCCTTCAACCGTATCAAGGCCGACATCGCCAAAGCCACGATGCACACGGTCGACGAGACGTTCCCCTTCCAAGTCGAGAGCGATGCATCAGACGTCGCTCTGGCCGCCACCCTCAACCAGGCAGGCAGGCCCATGGCATTCTTTTCCCGCACTCTTCATGACTCCGAAATTCGGCACTCCTCTGATGAAAAGGAGGCCCAGGCTATCGTTGAAGCTGTGCGGCATTGGAGGCATTACCTGGCCGGCAGGAGATTCACTCTCCTCACTGACCAACGGTCGGTTGCCTTCATGTTTAACAACACACAGCGGGACTTCCGGGTGCGGCGATGACCAGCTGAGTCGCACGTTTCGGCAGCTCCCGGTGGAACGGACTTTTGGGCTCTTAATAAGAGCCCCAACGGCAATTTTAACGGCTAAAAGTACTGTGCGGTGAACCAGAAGGGAATCCCCCCTGGATACGGATGAAAAAAGGAGAGGAAGGTGGCCGGATTGCGGTGGATCCTTTACAGCAGCGGCAAGGAAGGCAAGCAAAAACCAAGATGGCGTCGGAAGGTGGCAGTTTAATATGGGGCCCTGAACAACACAAGTTTTTGAAACGCTGCGTGGAAGAACTCAAAAAGGAAATGAAGAAGGAGCTGTTGGCCCCGATATTACAGGCGATCGAAGGGCTAAAGGAGGAGCAAAAGACCCAGGAGAGGGAGCTTCGGGTCGTGAAGGCAAAGGCTGCCGAGAATGAGGACGACATACAGGGCCTGGTGGTGAAGACGGAGACGCAGGAGGCACACCATAAACGATGTGTGGAAAGGCTGGAGACACTGGAGAACAACGCGAGGAGGAACAACCTAAGGATTCTTGGTCTTCCTGAAGGTGCAGAGGGAGCGGACGTCGGGGCATATGTGAGCACGATGCTGCACTCGTTAATGGGAGCGGAGGCCCCGGCGGGTCCGCTGGAGGTGGAGGGAGCATACCGAGTGATGGCGCGAGGACTGAGAGCAGGAGAAATTCCTAGAGCCATAGTGGTGAGATTCCTCCGTTTTAAGGATAGAGAGATGGTCCTTAGATGGGCAAAGAAAACTCGGAGCAGTAAGTGGGAGAACGCGGTGATCCGCGTATACCAAGACTGGAGTGCGGAGGTGGCGAGAAGGAGGGCGAGCTTTAATCGGGCCAAGGCGGTGCTTCACAAAAAGAAGATAAAATTCGGAATGCTGCAACCGGCAAGACTGTGGGTCACATATCAAGGGAGGCACCACTACTTTGAGACGGCGGATGAAGCGCGGGCTCGGTTCCCGCGCTATGATAATCATGGCGGGAATAGGGAAGCAGGAAGGAGGGGGCGTCGCACGGTGCGAGCCGAGGTCACGGGGGGAAGCCATGGTCGGCCAGAGTTTGCTGACTTCTGGGAGCAACATGGGGGGGGTGTAACTACGCTAGTGGGGGATCTAGCGGGGGGGGTGGGAGGGGGGAATTATTGGGCTGCTGCTGCTGGGGAGAGGGGGGAGCTGGCATGGGGTGGGATGGGTGGGGGGGCACCGCCTGGGGGGGACACAGCTGCGTGGGAACCGGGTGAGGAGCTGGAAAAAGGGGATGGCTAATCGACAAGGGGGGGGGGGGGTAAAAAGCCCCCCAACCCGGCTGATCACGTGGAACGTGAGAGGGCTGAACGGGCCGATAAAGAGGGCACGGGTACTCGCACACCTTAAGAAACTTAAGGCAGACGTGGTTATGTTACAGGAAACGCACTTGAAACTGATAGACCAGGTTAGGCTACGCAAAGGTTGGGTGGGGCAGGTGTTCCATTCGGGGCTAGATGCGAAAAACAGGGGGATGGCTATATTAGTGGGGAAGCGGGTAATGTTTGAGGCAAAGACTATAGTGGCGGATAGCGGGGGCAGATACGCGATGGTGAGTGGCAAACTACAGGGGGAGACGGTGGTTTTGGTAAACGTATATGCCCCGGACTGGGATGATGCCAATTTTATGAGGCGTATGCTAGGACGCATCCCGGACCTAGAGGTGGGAAAGTTGGTAATGGGGGGAGATTTCAATACGGTGTTGGAACCAGGGCTGGACAGGTCGAGGTCCAGGACTGGAAGGAGGCCGGCAGCAGCCAAGGTGCTTAAAGATTTTATGGAGCAGATGGGAGGAGTAGACCCGTGGAGATTTAGCAGACCTAGGAGTAAGGAGTTTTCGTTTTTCTCCTAGGTCCACAAAGTCCATTCGCGAATAGACTTTTTTGTTTTGGGAAGGGCGTTGATCCCGAAGGTGAGGGGAACGGAGTATACAGCTATAGCCATTTCGGATCACGCTCCACATTGGGTGGACTTGGAGATAGGGGAGGAAACAGAAGGGTGCCCACCCTGGAGAATGGACATGGGACTAATGGCAGATGAGGGGGTGTGTCTAAGGGTGAGGGGGTGCATTGAAAAGTACTTGGAACTCAATGATAATGGGGTGGTCCAGGTGGGAGTGGTCTGGGAGGCGCTGAAGGCAGTGGTTAGAGGGGAGCTGATATCAATAAGGGCACATAAAGGAAAGCAGGAGAGTAAAGAACGGGAGCGGTTGCTGCAAGAACTTCTGAGGGTGGACAGGCAATATGCGGAGGCACCGGAGGAGGGACTGTACAGGGAAAGGCAAAGGCTACACGTAGAATTTGACTTGCTGACAACGGGTACTGCAGAGGCACAGTGGAGGAAGGCACAGGGTGTACAGTACGAATATGGGGAGAAGGCGAGCAGGTTGCTGGCCCACCAATTGAGGAAAAGGGGAGCAGCGAGGGAAATAGGGGGAGTGAGGGATGAGGAGGGAGAGATGGAGCGGGGAGCAGAGAGAGTGAATGGAGTGTTCAAGGCATTTTATAAAAAATTATACGAAGCTCAACCCCCGGATGGGACGGAGAGAATGATGGGCTTTCTGGACCGGCTGGAATTTCCCAAGGTGGAGGAGCAGGAAAGGGTGGGACTGGGAGCACAGATTGAAATAGAGGAAGTAGTGAAAGGAAGCAGGAGCATGCAGGCGGGGAAGGCTCCAGGACCGGATGGATTCCCAGTTGAATTTTACAGGAAATATGTGGACTTGCTCGCCCCGCTACTGATGAGGACCTTTAATGAGGCAAAGGAAAGGGGACAGCTGCCCCCGACTATGTCTGAGGCAATGATATCGCTTCTCCTAAAGAAGGAAAAGGACCCGCTGCAATGCGGGTCCTATAGACCTATTTCCCTCCTAAATGTAGACGCTAAGATTCTGGCCAAGGTAATGGCAATGAGGATAGAGGATTGTGTCCCGAGGGTGGTCCATGAGGACCAAACTGGGTTTGTGAAGGGGAGACAGCTGAATACGAATATACGGAGGCTGCTAGGGGTAATGATGATGCCCCCACCAGAGGGGGAAGCGGAGATAGTGGTGGCGATGGATGCCGAGAAAGCATTTGATAGAGTGGAGTGGGATTATCTGTGGGAGGTGCTGAGGAGATTTGGTTTTGGAGATGAGTATGTTGGATGGGTGCAGCTGTTGTATAGGGCCCCAGTGGCGAGTGTGGTCACGAATGGACGGGGATCTGCATACTTTCGGCTCCATAGAGGGACAAGGCAGGGATGCCCTCTGTCCCCATTATTGTTTGCACTGGCGATTGAGCCCCTGGCAATAGCATTGAGGGGTTCCAGGAAGTGGAGGGGAGTACTTAGAGGAGGAGAAGAACACCGGGTATCTCTGTATGCGGATGATTTGTTGTTATATGTAGCGGACCCGGCGGAGGGGATGCCAGAGATAATGCGGACACTGCGGGAGTTTGGAGAATTCTCAGGATATAAACTGAACATGGGGAAAAGTGAGTTGTTTGTGGTGCATCCAGGGGAGCAGAGCAGAGAAATAGAGGACTTTCCAGTGAGGAAGGTAACAAGGGACTTTCGTTACTTGGGGCTCCAGATAGCCAAGAATTGGGGTACATTGCATAGGTTAAATTTAACGCGATTGGTGGAACAAATGGAGGAGGACTTCAAGAGATGGGACATGGTATCCCTGTCACTGGCAGGGAAGGTGCAGGCGGTTAAAATGGTAGTCCTCCCGAGATTCCTCTTTGTGTTTCAGTGCCTCCCGGTGGTGATTACGAAGGCTTTTTTCAAAAGGATCGAAAAGAGTATCATGAGTTTTGTGTGGGCCGGGAAGACCCCGAGAGTGAGGAAGGGATTCTTACAGCGTAGTAGGGATAGGGGGGGGCTGGCACTACCGAGCCTAAGTGAGTACTACTGGGCCGCCAATATCTCAATGGTGAGTAAGTGGATGGGAGAAGAGGAGGGAGCGGCGTGGAAGAGATTGGAGAGGGCGTCCTGTAGGGGGACTAGCCTACAAGCTATGGTGACGGCCCCATTGCCGTTCTCACCGAAGAAATACACCACAAGCCCGGTGATGGTGGCGACTTTGAAAATTTGGGGACAGTGGAGACGGCATAGGGGAAAGACGGGAGCCTTGGTGGGGTCCCCGATAAGAAATAACCATAGGTTTGCCCCGGGGAGAATGGATGGGCGATTTGGAATATGGCAAAGAGCAGGAGTAACGCAACTGAAAGATCTGTTTGTGGATGGGAAGTTCGCAAGTCTGGGAGCGCTGACCGAGAAATATGGGTTGCCCCAAGGGAATGCATTCCGGTATATGCAACTGAGGGCTTTTGCGAGGCAACAGGTGAGGGAATTCCTGCAGCTCCCGCGCATGAGGTGCAGGACAGAGTGATCTCAAAGACATGGGTGGGGGACGGTAAGGTGTCAGATATATATAGGGAAATGAGGGACGAGGGGGAGATTATGGTAGATGAGCTGAAAGGGAAATGAGAAGAAGAGTTGGGGGAGGAGATTGAGGAGGGGCTGTGGGCGGATGCCCTAAGTAGGGTAAACTCATCGTCCTCGTGTGCCAGGCTAAGCCTGATTCAATTTAAGGTGTTACACAGGGCGCATATGACTGGAGCACGGCTCAGTAAATTTTTTTGGGTAGAGGATAGGTGTGCGAGATGCTCGAGAAGCCCAGCGAATCACACCCACATGTTCTGGTCATGTCTGGCACTACAGGGGTTCTGGGCGGGGGTGACAAAGGTGCTTTCGAAAGTAGTGGGGGTCCAGGTCGAACCAAGCTGGGGGTTGGCTATATTTGGGGTTGCACAAGAGCCGGGAGTGCAGGAGGCGAGAGAGGCCGATGTTTTGGCCTTTGCATCCCTAGTAGCCCGGCGCAGGATACTGTTGATGTGGAAGGAAACCAAGCCCCCGGGGGTGGAGACCTGGATAAATGACATGGCAGGGTTTATAAAGCTGGAACGGATTAAGTTCGTCCTAAGGGGATCGGCTCAAGGGTTCACCAGGCGGTGGCAACCGTTCGTCGAATACCTCACAGAGAGATAGAGGGAATGGAAAAGAAGAAGACAGCAGCAGCAGCCCAGGGGGCGGGGGGGGGGGGGGGGGGGGGGGGGGCTGGGGGAGGGAGGGGGGGGGGAGGAACCAGAAGGACTCTCAGGGTTGTTAATATATATGTATAATATGTATAGGTCGTTGCTATAAATAATTGTATATTGGACTGTTAAATCATGTTTTTGGAGAGTGTTTATCTGAGACAAGGCAGTTGCCATTTAGTTTTAGTTTTTGGTTTTATTATATATTATTTATTCTTTGTTTATAAAACAGGTCATTGTTATTTATACTGTTATATTATTGTGTAAAGGATACACAATGTACTGTGATGGTTGACCAAAAATTTTCAATAAAATATTTTTTTAAAAAAACAACACACAGCGGGGTAAGATCAAAAATGATAAGATCTTGAGGTGGAGGATCGAGCTCTCCACCTACAATTACGAGATTTTGTATCGCCCCAGTAAGCTCACTGAGCCCCCCAATGCCCTATCCCGAGGTACATGTGCCAGCGCACAAGTGGACCGACTCTGGACCCTGCACGACGATCTCTGTCACCCAGGGGTCACCCGCTTTTCTCATTTCATAAAGGCCCGCAATCTGCCCTACTTGAGGAAGTCATGGCTATCACCAGAGACTGCCAGGTCTGCGCGGAGTGTAAACCGCACTTCTACCGGCCAGACCGCGCGCGCCTGGTGAAGGCCTCCTGCCCCTTTGAACGCCTCAGCGTGGACTTCAAAGGGCCCCTCCCCTCCACCGACCGCAACACGTACTTCCTTAATGTGGTCGACGAATATTCCAGATTCTCCTTCGCCATCCCATGCCCCGATATGACGTCTGCTACCGTCATCAAAGCCCTCAACACTGCTTTCCCTTCTTCGCTCTGTTCGGTTTCCCTGCCTACGTCCACAGCGACCGGGGATCCTCATTTATGAGCGATGAGCTGCGCCAGTACCTACTCAACAGGGACATTGCCTCGAGCAGGACGACCAGCTACAACCCCCGGGGAAACGGGCAGGTGGAGCGGGAGAATGGGACGGTCTGGAAGGCCGTCCAGCTGGCCCTACAGTCTAGAAATCTCCCGGCCTGTCGCTGGCAGTAGGTCCTCCCCGACGCCCTCCACTTCATTCGGTCGCTCCTGTGCACTGCGACTAACGAAACTCCCCATGAACGTCTCCTTGCCTTCCCCAGGAAGTCCACCTCCGGGATGTCGCTCCCAACATGGCTAGCAGCTCCAGGATCCATTCTCCTCCACAAGGCGGACCCGTTGGTTGAGAGGATACAACTACTCCACGCGAACCCGCAGTACGCCTATGTAGCGTCCCCGATGGCCGCCAAGACACAGTCTCCCTCAGGGCCTGGCACTAGCTGGGCCCACCCCCTCTGCCCTGGCGCCACCTCCCCCCCCCCCCCCCCCCCCCCCCCCCCCCCAGCGCACCCCACCACAGCCCCGGTTCCAGGAAGATCTGTCCTCCCCTTGGTCCCACCCGGGGATGAAGATGAGGTCGACACGCTCCCGGAGTCACCGACGACCGAACCGACGTCTGAATCACCACCTGAACTGCAGCGCTTGCAACGACGGATCAAGGCGTCCGATCATCTAAATTTGTAACCTCTTTCTAAAATTTTAAACAACCTGTACGTAAATAGTTTTCCACCACCCCTGCTGGACTCTTTTTTAACAGGGGGTGAATGTGGTAGTCACCACTGTTGTATTATATTGTATATACTGCATACGAGGGTATTACGGTAAGGCCCCTGTACTACAGGTACGGGGGTAGATCCCTGCCTGCTGGCTCCGCCCTGTAGGCGGAGTATAAATGTGGGGGTCTCTCCGAGCTGCAGCCACTTCGGCAGCAACTGTGGGAGGCTCCACAGCTCTGCGTAATAAAGCCTCAATTACTCTCTACTCTTGTCTCGTCGTAATTGATAGTGCATCAGTGACCCAGGGCCGAGATTCGATCCCGTGTCCTCAGCGCCGCAGTCCCACTGCTAACCACTGAGTCACCGTGCTGCCCTTGGGCTATTATTTCTGATGCCTTGCTCTAAGACACCTGCATTCTCTATTAGGAACAGATGTAAAATATTTATTTAATACACGGGCCAATTTCACCCTTCACTATTACACTCCCTCCTTCAGCCTGGAGTGGTCCCAGCCTCTCATTCACTTTCTCGTACACTTGCAAAATGTTGGTACTATTTCCTCCCATCACCTCTGCAAATCTCTCTGCCATCTCTTGCGTCTATTTCTCCACTTATTTCTCTGTAAAGTGTCTTGGGATGTCTTGTTTGTTAAGGGTACTGTACAAATTCAAGGTGTTGTTTTCTGTTGCTATTAATAAATCTGTTCCACAGTTTATTGCGACAACTGCTGACCGACGGGGTGTTTATTCTTCCACTGCCAGAGCACTGGAAGTGCGTGTGAGGGCTTGTGTAACATTTAGTCAGCTAACAATGGCTTCTGCTTAACCCTTCGGGCTGCAATAGCAGAATATTAGGCTCCGCTTTGGTTTCGAAGGTGCAAGGACCCGTAGTCCTTGATTCTAAGCACAAGGAAAGAAAAATTCCCGTGAAAATCTAAAAATGTAACAGAACTGAAATGTGGATCAATATCAGGGGAGGCTAACCCCCACTAGATTACACAATCGCTAGAGAGTGTGTGCGTGCTCAAAATATGCAAAGTGTCAGGCCACAGTAGGATTCTATACAGCTCTAACCTCAGTGTCATTCCCCCAGTGAATAGGACGCATTAGTGTGCACCAAAGATGATCTCAATGCGTCAGGTTAATTATGCTGAGACATACGCCATGAGCAGGAAAGGAGTCAGTCAGGTCTTTTTCCATTTAAGTGTACCAACTCTGTTTTTTACTGTCAGGCGTGGCTCCGCCAGCAGCACCCTTGCCCCAGAGCCAGCAGGCCCATAGCCCAACTGCTGAGACCCGAGGACAAAATCCAGGCTAAAACTCGAGTGCTGCTGCTCCCTGAATGTGACGTTAAACCAAGGCTCTCGTGTGCTCTCCCACGTCGACGTAAGGGATCCTATTTCGAAGAAGAGCCGGGGAGTTATCCTCGGTGTCCTGGCCAAAATGTATTTCTCAACCAACATCACGAAAACAGATTATCGAGCCATCATCTCATCGATATTTTTAACGTGGGAGCATGCTGTGCATAAATTGCCTGACAAGTTTCCCACATAGCAAGAGTGATTGCTCTTCAAAAGTACCCAATTCGCTGCAAGAAACGGACATAGACAAATGCAAATTCTTTCCTTCTGATCTTTAATAGTCAGTTGCAAGAACTCACATTTGTCATGAAAGGTGAATCCTGCTTCTTGTCGATGTTGCAGTAACACAGCTCTCATCCTGACAGCATTTTCAGTTGCAGTGGAACTATGGATTAGGACATCATCCATGTGGAAAATTATTCCCTTCAAACCTTTCAGGATACATGTCACCGTCTGTCCGCTGAAAAATCCCAGGTGCAGACGTGATACGGAAAGGTGATCTGTTAAGGAAATCTCTCCCAAATGATGTGAAAGGTTGAAAGCAATTTGGATCCCACATATCAGGATAATTTGCCAAAGGCCACTATTTGCATCTCATTTGTTGAAAATCAAACTCTTTCTTAGCTTTGACAGACTCTCATCCACAGACGACATTGCGCGAATTTCCCTCTCAACAGCTTTATTCAACTGTGTGAGCTCTACGCAGATTCTTAGCAACCCATTTGATTTTGATACTGGAACACTATCTGAACACCAGTTTGTAGCTTTTGTCACAGGTGAGATTATTCCTTGTCGTAACCCCTCGAGGTCTGACGTCTCGAGAGCCCGGCCTTCTATGGGTCTCCTACTCGGGGAGGGGCACCCTCCACGGCCTGTGCAGCTGGAGCTAATATGGTCACAGGCAGAGGGGATTAGTATCGCCTGGACACCCCTGGAGTTTGTGGGGTGGTTGCTCCTCCTTCCATTGGGTACCCATGGGTCCCTCTCTGACTCCTTGAGGAGAATCATTCAATCCCTGCCTTTCGGCCCATTGAGTCTGCACCGGCCCTCTGAAAGAGCACCCTATGGGCCACTGCCCCATCCTGGCCCCGTAATCCCACTTTTAGACCTTAAGGGGCAATGTAGCATGACCAATCCACCCAACCTGCACATCTCTGCACTGTGGGAGGGAACCGGAGCACCCGGAGGAAACCCACGCAGACACGGGGAGAAAGTGTAAACTCCACACAGGCTGTCACTCAAGGCCAGGATTTAACCGGATACCTGGCGCTGTGACCTGGTGCGCAGATCCAAGCGCATATCCAGCAGAAACTGGTCTCCATAATATCCGCCATCTTCCCTATGGAGCTTTCTATGTGCTCACATGCCAGAGCCATGACAACGGAGAGTACGTTGATGGACTCCTCTGTCTTTTGCGCTACTTTAAAAAAAACATTTAGAGTACCCAATTCATCTTTTTTCCAATTAAGGGGCAATTTAGCATGGTCAATTCACCTGTCCTGCACATCTTTTTGGGTTGTGGGGGCGAAACTCACGCAAACACGGGGAGATTGTGCAAACTCCACACGGACAGCGACCCAGGGCCGGGATTCGAACCCGGGTCCTCAGCGCTGTAGGCAACAATGCTAACCACTGTGCCACCGTGCTGCCCGTCTCTTGCGCTACTTGGTTGCGGACCGCTCACACATCTGACTGATGATCCTGTGCTCTACTCTAAACCTCCAGCATATTTTCTGTGGTCACGTCTAGAGGTCGTCAACTGACCATAACGTAGCAGGTGCCTTTTCTCCAGAACTGCTCCGAGTGCCAGAGCCCTTGCTGACACCGCCTCGTCCTGCTGTGGACACGTGTCTGTCCAGTGACCCCCAGAGTATGAGTATGAGCCTAAACTAGATATATGGCACACTCAGATGTTTGTCTCTGGTCTGGTGGTGGGTGCAGGTGAAAGAAGTGATGGCTATGCAGGTGTGGAGGCTCTGACATCTTCCTCCGAGGTCCCCTGGGGACTGGGACCTATTTCTGGGATGGAGGCTGGCCGCCCCCTCTTACTGCTGGTACCTAGAATGGAGAGAATGAATGACCGCCTCGGCCTCGATCCACCTCTGCCAGCACTGCAGCCCGCTGCTCCAATGCAGTGAGGCATCACAGGTCTCTGGCATCACACCCCCAGCTCTCTCTACCTCCTGCTGTGTGCTGCCTTCTCCTGCGTAAAGTCATACCAATGGATTGTGAGCACGTTTGATGAAGGAGCAAGTCTTAGGCTTCTAACTCTGTGGTTAATTACTGGACTTCTGACTCCCCAAAGCCAGACCAACATTGACAAGGCACAAGTCAGGAGTATGATGGAATTATCTCCGTTTGCCGGGTGAGTGCCTCTCTAACAACACTCAAGCAGCTCAACATTATCCAGGGCAAAGCAGCCCACTTGATTGGCATCTCACCCACCACTGTCAACATTCGCCCCCTTCACCACCGATGCACAGTGGCAGCAGTGTGTACCATCTACAAGATGCACTAAAGCAGGTCAGCAAGGCTCCTTCGAGAGCTCCCTCCAAACCACAACCTACCAGAAGGACAGATTTAGTAGACACATGGGAACCTCTACTCCATACCACATGGCAATTTGCCCTCTACTCTATACCACCTGGCAGTGCCTTCACTGTGGCTGGGTAAAAGTCACTCAGGCGCCTCCTTAGTAGCACCCCAGATGGACTGTAGCAGTTCAATAAAGCAGCACCCCACCCCCTTTCTCAAGGGCATTTAGGGATGGGCAAAACATTGGCCTTGACAATGGTGCCCATGCGCCATGACAGAATGACAAAATGGGTGGTGATAGGAGTTTGGAGTCAGTAGACGGACGGTTCATTTGACCCAGCAGCTTGGATGAGATCTTTCATCCGTTTTCTACCCTGTAGGTTGTCCTATTTTGGTCCTGATGTCCATTGGCGACCACCTTGGTGATCTCTTATCAGGCCGTCATGGTCAGACAAGTGGGCCTCCTACTGCCATCCCTTCGAAAGAGGACGTCCTGGAGGAGATTCTCCTGGAAGGCATCACTGAAGCGTGGGGCCGGAACTTGCTGCCTTCTCAAAGACATTTTACTTCTAAAGTCCTGGAGTGATGAATGAATGGCTGTCCGTGCCCACAGACCTGACAGCAGGTGTACAATTTTGTGCCTGCCCCACCACGAGACAGCTGTGTAATCAATGAGGAGAGCAGCAGACGATTAAACATGCTCTTCCGGCCCGCTCTACAGTGGGAGTCACTCCTATTTCCTTTTCCCACCACGGGGGTTAGGCCCGGAATGGAAGAATCCCCCACTGGTTTTGCTTCGAGACATACAATGATACAATGAGCTGCTTACAGTTCCCAAACCCTTTGAACAATTGTAGAAATACAGCTCGAAAATTTAGAGACTGCTCTTGTTTTCCAATTCCTCTGCTTTGCATGGATGAATTGTGAATCTGTACAAGCTTAACATGGAACAATCCTGGTTCTGGAATACGTGTAAGGTTTCAGAAATTCTTCACTCTTTCTATTGAAGTGTTGCAGTTAACTGTCCCAAGACTTTTTTTGCCTCTTGATCTGTGGAGTTGCACATTGATAGCTAAAGAAGTAATCATTCCAACCACGGTTCAGCATTGGTAAGGGCCAGAATTCCAGCTCCACTGTCCAGCTTAGAACATATTTTAGGTCCGTCGACTATAATTTCAGTACTCCAACCAACAACTTCCTGCTGACTTAAAAAATTTTTTTTAGAGTACCCAATTATTTTTTTCCAATTAAGGGGCAATTTAGTGTGGCCAATCCACTTAACCTGCACATCTTTTGGGTTGTGGGAGTGAAACCCACGCAGACACAGGGAGAATGTGCAAACTCCACATGGACAGTGACCCAGGGCCGGCATTCGAACCTGGGTCCTCATCGCCGTAGTCCCAGTGCTAACCACTGCACCACCGTGCTGTGCTGCCCCTTCGTGTCGACTCTTTAATCTGTTTCATATGTTGGATTTTGCTGATGGTTTTTCTTCTTGTTTCTGCAATGGAAGTTCCTTGCTCCGACGCATTGCTTAAAAATGACCCAGCGTCTTACAAAAATGGCACTCTGCAGCTTTGACAGGACAGTCTCTGTCTGGCCGATGCCTATAACCGCCACTGTTAACACTTGGTTATTGCGTTTGCTGTGACCTCTTTGAGCTTCCTCTGTTTCTGTGCAGCCACGTTTTTACTCTGAAAACTAACAAACTCCGCTGAGTCGGTGATTCTTTGCAAATCAGCCTCCCTGTCGAAGGACTGAAAGATTCTGGCCGGGATTCTCCGTTGCGAGTCCGCCCCGATACCACTGCTGGCGGGACGGAGAATTTGGCGCTCAGTCAAATCCCCCATTCAGTGCAGAGGGACGGGAGAATCCCGCTGCCGTGAATAGACAGAGAATCCCGCGCCCTGTTTCCTAACATCAGCTTGCCTGTTCAACTGAACGATTTTGTTCAGTGTTGAGACATCCTTCAGCTGCAAGAGGTCCGGCAAACTCTCATCTAAGACTCCAACAATTATTCCATCTCAAATTATCTCTGCCTTTAAGTTGCTGTACTCACAATCACACTTTCCCACAGTGGCTGGGTATGCTTATTAAACATCACCTACTCAACAATGGTATTTTTCCTGAGAATAGTAAGCATCGAATGCTCTCGTCACTCTGTCATACACAGCCGTTTCCACATCGATCCCTTGGTCTGACTAGGATGTCATCTGCATAACCACCCATTGTGTACAGAAGCGTATTGACCTGCTCCTTGCTTGGCTTTGCAGCGACACGTGATGTGGAGTGGCACCTTGCAAGTCTTTGGCGCCTGTTCTGCCAAGCTTCTGCTTGGTGAGAGCCTGCAGCTTGCTCTGAGCAATCCAGTATTGGCAATGGCTTCCCCGTCCTTTTGTTTAATCTGCTGTTGGGCCTCATGCTACTTGGATGCTGGCTGTTTGTTTTCCTACTGTCTGCCTACCTGCCGCCACCTTCTAACGTCCTTGTGTTGTTCTTCTTAAGTAAGGTTTCCATTTATATTCAGAACATAACAAAGAATAACTACATCTAGGATAAATCTTCATCCTTACCATGAGGTTGCAAGAGAGAACCCGATTATGATAGTCATGTGATCTTACGTCACTTCCCCGAGATGATGTGAGCTGTCTCATTTACACATTCACATTAACCCTTTACACTACAGGAGTGATGATCTTGTTTGTAGTGGGAGGGCAGATCGGTGGGAAGACAATTCAATGCAACCGATAAGGACAGAGAGTAGGGAGTCCAGAGCCTATCGAAAGTCAAGCATTATCTCAAATGCTACTGTGTAGCTCATGTGCCAGTTCACGCTGCCTAAGCCTGAGTTTGCCACAATGCAGCTGCAATAAGTCAGAGGTTTATCTGCCTGGTCAGGGATCCTTGCCCTGACTGAGATGGGCAAGACTCCTGCGGCTAATATGAAAATGCGGACGTAGATGTGCTGGATAAAGTACTGACTATGGCCCAAGCACTGACTGTAGTTGAGAGCTGAACAAACTAACCATTACAGAGCCTGGAGTGGACTGGAGGAGGCAATTAACAGAAATGGGTGAAATAATCAGTTTGTGAAGTGTCTATTGGCATACGCAGGAACCAATTCAGCTGTTGAGGATTAATAACACGGCTCCTGGAGGGGTGGGGCTACTGTCAGGCCATAGATTGTGTGCTGTTGTATCACATTTACCCCTTATTAAATCTAGATTTCAATGTAATAACTATTAGAAAGCAATATGAATGAAGACAGATTATTACTTTAGGTGACTGAAGTAGAAGCTGCATTTATTTTGCTGCTACAGAGTTGGATGCCATTTTCGTTCTGCCTGATCTCCCTTTGACTTCCCTGTGATTAAAAATGAACAAACCCTTTTGAGGAATTTTCATCCTTTGAATTCCTAACTTTTAGAAAGGGACGTTGACTATTTATTTAAAATTTAGTGTACCCAATTATTATTTTTTTCCACTTAAGGGGCAATTTAGATACGGCCAATCCACCTAACCTGCACATCTTTGGGTTGTGGGGGTGAAACCCACGCAGACACGGGGAGAATGTGCAAACTCCACACGGACAGTGACCCAGGACCGGGTCCTCAGTGCCGCAGTCCCAGTGCTAACCGCTGCGCCACATGCCGCCCCAAAGTTGACTATTTATAGATGCTTCTGGAGATATCTTCACTTATGTTGAGTTCTGTGTAGTCTTAGAATTATGCAGCTGATTGTGGAATGTGGTAGGCAGTGGCATTGTCACTGGATTACTCATCCAGCGACCCTGGGTAATGCTCTGGGGACCTGGATTACTCATCCAGCGACCCAGGGTAATGCTCTGGGGACCTGGATTACTCATCCAGCGACCCAGGGTAATGCTCTGGGGACCTGGATTACTCATCCAGCGACCCTGGGTAATGCTCTGGGGACCTGGATTACTCATCCAGCGACCCAGGGTAATGCTCTGGGGACCTGGATTACTCATCCAGCGACCCAGGGTAATGCTCTGGGGACCTGGATTACTCATCCAGCGACCCTGGGTAATGCTCTGGGGACCTGGATTACTCATCCAGCGACCCAGGGTAATGCTCTGGGGACCTGGATTACTCATCCAGCGACCCTGGGTAATGCTCTGGGGACCTGGATTACTCATCCAGCGACCCAGGGTAATGCTCTGGGGACCTGGATTACTCATCCAGCGACCCTGGGTAATGCTCTGGGGACCTGGATTACTCATCCAGCGACCCAGGGTAATGCTCTGGGGACCTGGATTACTCATCCAGCGACCCTGGGTAATGCTCTGGGGACCTGGATTACTCATCCAGCGACCCAGGGTAATGCTCTGGGGACCTGGATTACTCATCCAGCGACCCTGGGTAATGCTCTGGGGACCTGGATTCAAATCCACCCATCGTAGATGGAGGAATTTGAATTCAATAAGAATCTGGAATTAAAAGTCTGACGATCACCATTGTCAATTGTCCTAAAAACCCCACCTGGTTCACAAATCTCCTTTAGGGAAGGAAATCTGCCATCCTTACCCAGGCTGTCCTCCATGTTGTCGTGTTGGGTGTCCTGATACACAAATGAGCCAACACGGCTGTAGATGGTACAACTTGATTTTAGTATGTTGACTAACAGATGCAACTAACTATTGACTTGGGTACGTTCGCTACCAGCTAACCTATGGACCGAGCCCTATCACTAATGTTGGTGAGGCACTCAGCACATGGTCTATGTCTGAGTGTCACGGTGCAAGCTCTGTGTCCTGAGCTGTCTCCTACCAGAATGAGCGGGAACTCTCGTGTTCCCCCTTTTATAGTGCGTGTGCTCTTACTAGTGATTGGCTGCGATGTTGTGTGTGTGCTGGTTGGTCCAAATGCCTGTCCATCAGCGTGTGTGTGATTGCACCATGATATGCTGATGTGGATATCATGACACATGTGACTCCAGACCCACAGCAATGTGGTTGACTCTTAACTGCCCTGTGTAATGGCCTAGCAAACCACTCAGTTCATGGGCAATAAATTCTGGCCTAGCCAGTGATGCCCATCTCCCATGAATGAATTAAACAGAAATTTATGTTGCAATTTGGGGCAATTTCCTTGGGATATTTTCCCGCCATGCTGCACGCTTTCCCAGTCACCAGACTGTGTGCACCAGAATTACTCCAGCTTTCCATTGAACACCATTGGATCACCACTTATAACTCTGACTAAATGAAATGTGGCTTTCGGGCCTACCGACAAAATGGTGACAATTACAGAGGGCCATTCGGCCCATCCTCATTCAATCGTTCAAGTTTGGCACGCACCCAATAAAAGAAAAAGGGTAAATATATATGTTTGATTGTACAATTCATTCTTATACAGAAAGACAATACTTGTGTGGTCCCATAGGGGTCCGTGGAATTTTTAATGAAACGCAACAGGGGCTCGCGGAAGCAAAGTCGATACCCCGATACATTCGAGGTAATGCTTACTTACGCGCTGATGCGACCATCAATTCACACGAAACCAGGAGTAGAAATAAACTGTGGCTTTAATCAACTAGAACAGTGCCTCCTGCGACTGATCTGTTAGTGAGAGCTGCCTACAGGGCGACTGCTCTTATACCTCCCCTCAAGGGGAGGAGCCAGGGGCGGAGCCCACACAGGCCCCGACATGCTACATCATAGGTAATACCTTACAATGGTCCATAGGTGGAGCCCACATGGGCAACTGCGTAATACAGATATGTACATGGTGAATTGTTACAGCAATACATTCACCACATTCACCCCTGTTAAAAAATGAAGTCCGGCGGGGGTGAAGGTTTCATAAGTTCAGCCTGTCCGGCGCACGAATTGTGCGCTGTGATCGGCGAAGCTCTGGTATAGCAGCTGGCCCGGGCGTCGAACTTGGCCGTGCTGGCATCGGTAGTGAAGTCGCCAGTGCGGACACCGACGTGGACTCCGAGAGCGTGTCTTCTGGGGCATCATTCCTGTGGGTCGGTGAAGGGGGAATGGCGGGCAGGAGGGGGTGCGGGTACCATGTAGGGGCGGGGGCGCTGGTCAGCGTAGGTTGGGCGGGGTAAGATGGGGTAGCCGTGGTAGTGGAACCTGCGGGTGCCAGGTCCCGGAGGGAGACCGTATCCTGTCGGCCGTCAGGGTATTCGATGTATGCGTACTGGGGGTTGGAGTGTAGGAGCCGGACCCTCTCGACCAGGGGGTCGGACTTATGGCTCCTGACATGTTTGCGGAGCAGGACGGGTCCCGGTGTCGTCAGCCAGGACAGAAGCGAGGCCCCTGAGGTGGATTTCCTGGGGAAAACAAATAGGCGGTCATGAGGGGTCTCATTTGTGGTTGTGCAAAGTATTGACTAAATAGAGTGGAGTGCGTCGGGGAGGACCTCCTGCCAGTGGGGAACTGGGATATTCCTAGACAGTCGGGCCAGGAGGACGGTTTTCCAGACCGTCGCGTTCTCCCTCTCCACCTGCCCGTTTCCCCTGGGGTTATAACTGATAGTCCTGCTCGAGGCAATGCCCTTACTGAGCAGGTACTGACGCAGTTCGTCGCTCATGAACGACGAGCCCCGGTCACTGTGAACGTACGTGGGGAAACCAAACAGGGTGAAGACACTATGTAGGGCTTTAATGACGGTGGCAGCGGTCATGTCGGGGCAGGGGATTGCAAAGGGGAAGCGGGAGAACTCGTCGATGATGTTGAGGAAATATGTGTTGCGGTTGTTGGAGGGGAGGGGCCCTTTTAAATCGATACTGAGGCGCTCAAAGGGCCGGGGTGCCTTTGCCAGGTGGGCCTTATCCGGTCGATAGCAGTGCGGCTTACACTCTGCACAGATTTGGCAGTTCCTGGTCATAACTCTGACCTCCTCGGTGGAGTAGGGCAGGTTGCGGGCCTTAATGTAGTGGAGAAGCCGGGTGACCCCCGGGTGGCAGAGGTCATCGTGGATAGCACGTAGTCGGTCATCTTGCGCGCTGGCGCATGTGCGGGACAGGGCATCTGTGGGTTCATTGAGTTTCCCAGGACGATATACTATATTGTAATTATAGGTGGAGAGTTCGATCCTCCACCTCAAGATCTTATCGTTCTTGATCTTGCCCCGCAGCGTATTATCGAACATGAAGGCAACCGATCGTTGGTCGGTGACGAGGGTAAACCTCCTACCAGCGAAGTAGTGCCTCCAGTGCTCGATTGAGGAGTGTCGAATTTTGGAGGTGGTGAGGGTTCATGAAAAAAAGCTACTGGCCTGCCTGCCTGATTGAGGGTAGCGGCAAGGGCGACCTCTGATGTTTCGCTCTTCACCTGGAAGGGGACGAACTCGTCCATCGCACGCATCGCGGCTCTGGGGATGTCTGCCTTGATGGCGTTGAAGGCCTGGCGGGCCTCAGTTGGCAGTGGGAAGAGGGTGGCCTTGATTAGTGGGCGGGCTTTGTCCGCAAAGTTGGGGACCCACTGGGCGTAATAGGAAAAGAACCCAAAGCACCTTTTCAGGGCCTTGGGGCAGTGGGGAAGGGGGAGTTGGAGGAGGGGGCGCATACGGTCGGGGTCAGGTCCTAGAACCCCGTTTTCCACGACGTAGCTGAGGATGGCTAGTCTGGTTGTGCAGAAAACGCATTTCTCCTTGTTGTAAGTGAGGTTAAGGGTTCGTGCGGTTTGGAGAAATCTCTGGAGATTGGCATCGTGGTCCTGCTGATCATGGCCGCAGATGGTGACGTTGTCCAAGTACAAAAATGTGGCCCGCAGCCCGTATTCGTCCACCATTCGGTCCATCGTTCTTTGAAAGACCGAGACCCCGTTCGTGACGCCAAAGGGGACCCGGAGGAAGTGGAAGAGGCAGCCGTCCGCCTCAAAAGCCGTGTAGTGGCAGCCCCCCGGGCGGATTGGGAGCTGGTGGTACGCAGACTTCAGATCCACCGTGGAGAACACCCGGAATCTACAACCATCCGGTTCCTTTCCCCGGTCCTGACGACCACCACCTGGGCTCTCCAGGGGCTATTGCTGCCTCGATGATTCCCTCCCGCAAGAGACGCTGGACCTCGGACCTGATAAAAGTCCTATCCTGGATGCTGTACCGCCTGCTTCTGGTGGCGATTGTTTGCAGTCGGCGGTGAGATTTGCGAAGAGCGGGGGAGGGTCGATCTTTAGGGTCGCGAGGCTACATAAGGTGAGTGGGGGTAGGGGCCCGCTGAACTTCAGGGCTAGGCTCTTGAGGTTATATTGGAAATCCAGTCCCAATAGGAGAGGAGCGCAGAGGTCGAGGAGTACATATAATTTAAAGTTGGCAAATTTATGGTGGTCTACAGAGCGCACTTGACGGGGGCGAGGTTGAGCAGGTTCTTTGGGGTAGAGGACATATGTGGAAGGTGCTCAGGGAGCCCGGCGAACCATGTCCATATGTTTTGGTCATGCCCGGCACTGGAGGGGTTCTGGAGAGGAGTGGCAGGAGCAATATCTCAGGTGGTGAAAGTCCGGGTCAAGCCAAGCTGGGGGCTAGCAATATTCGGAGTAGTGGATGAACCGGGCGTGCAGGAGGTGAAAGAGGCCGGCATTCTGGCCTTTGCGTCCCTAGTAGCCCGGCGAAGGATCTTGCTAATGTGGAAGGAGGCGAAGCCCCCCAGCCTGGAGGCCTGGATAAATTATATGGCTGGGTTCATAAAGTTGGAGAGGATTAAGTTTGCCTTGAGAGGGTCTGTGCAGGGGTTCTACAGGCGGTGGCAACCGTTCCTAGACTATCTCGTGGAGCGTTAGAGGAAGGTCGGTCAGCAGCAGCAGCAACCTTGGGGGGGGGGGGGACGTCCTGGGAGGGAGGGAGGGGGGGGGGAAAGGGGGGACTGCCTGGGAGGGTGGATGAGCAAGAGATAACATGAAGGGTTGGGGAAACTGGCACGTACGGGTGAGGGCCAGTGTACAAAGCTGTGTAAATATATCATTTTGCCATGTATATATCTTGCTCTGCGCGATTTCTCGTTTTTCTTTGTTACGAGGGGGGGGGGGGGGTTATTGTTTTTAAGGGAGAAAAGTTGTGTTAAAAAACTTTAATAAATATATTTAAAAAAACATTTTTTTTTTAAAGTTGGCGGACTCGGCGTCCTGTAGCGCAACCCCGGACCTGCACCGAGTGCGACCCGGAGGCGAGGGAGATGGTTTGATGCACCAGGAAGATTGGGAGCGAGCAGCGTCTTACCATGTCTGGATGAATGAAGCTCGCCGTGCTCCCGGAGTCTAACAGGCAGGGTGTTTCGTGTCCGTTTACCCGGACGGTCATCATAGAGCTCCGGAGGCGGTTGGGTCGCGACTGGTCAGGGTGACCGCGCTGAGTTGCGGGTAGCTGGCATGGTCCGAGGTGCTGTGGCGGTCCCAAGATAGCTGTCCCCATTGATCGCACGTGTCGGTCAGCATTGCAGATGCCTCCAAGATGGCGGCCCCCATGAATCGCACGCGCTGTGCGGGCTGGAATATGGCTGCCCCCACGGACAACACAAGGCCGATGATGCGTCCGGGGGAGGCGGAGCCGGCAGACACGCTGCCACACTGCAGGATCTGCGGGCCTGGGAGTCTGAGGGTCGGGCCTGCGATTTAGAGATTTTGGACCTGGCCAGGCAAACTTTAGCGAAATGTCCTTTTCTCCCGCAGTCGCTGCAGTTCGCGTTACGGGCAGCGCTGCCGGGGGTGTTGAGGCCGGCCGCAGAAATAACAGGGTAGCCCCCCATGGTGGGCGGGTGGCCGCGCAGCACAGGCCTGGGGTATTCTTTGGTCGGGGGTCCACGAGGGGGTCGCGAGATTGGGCGGGAACGCGTTAAGGCTTTGGAACGCTACTTCCAGAGAGGAGGCTAATTTTACCGTTTCTTCCAGGTCTCGGGCACCTTTTTCGAGTAGGCGCTGTCTCACGTAATTGGACCTGACTCCAGTCACATAGGTGTCCCGGATGGCGAGGTCCATATGTTGAGTGGCTGTAATGGCCTGGTAATTGCAGCTTTGTGCAAGGACTTTGAGGTCGAGTAGGTACTCTTCCAGCGATTCCCTGGGACGCTGGCGGCGAGTAGTGAGGATATGCCGCGCGTATACCTCGTTCACGGGCCTTACGTAGAGGGGCTCTAGCATCGCGAGGGCATCTGCATAGGTGGGGGCTTCCTCAAGTTGAACAGAGATTCGATGGCTCACCCGTGCGTGGAGGAGACTCAGCTTCTGTTCGCCGGTGACGACAGTGGAGCCAGTGCGAAAAAATCTCTTTCGCCTCCGCGGCCTGCGGATCGAGTTCCAGTCGGTCAGGTTTGAGGGCCGATTCCATAGTGGCGTTGTAGTTGATTAAATTGATGCGACCATCAATTCACACAAAACCAGGAATAGAAGTAAGCTGTGGCTTTAATCAACTAGAAAAGTGCCTGCCTGCGACTGATCTGTTAGTGGGAGCCGCCTACAGGGCGATTGCTCTTATACCTCCCCTCAAGGGGAGGAGCCAGGGGCGGAGCCCACACAGGCCCCAACATGCTACATCATAGATAATACCTTACAATGGTCCATAGGTGGAGCCCACATGGGCAACAGCATAATACAGATATGTACATGGTGAATTGTTATAGCAATACATTCACCCCATGTGCATCGTACACCTCAGTGCTTTTACCCAAAACTTAAGAATGAAAAGAAGTGGGGAAAAAAAATAGCAGTTTTGTTCATTTCAAACCAGAGAGATCCTACCCTGCTGTCAGTGAGGGCACTCACCAAACACGCATCAGCTTTGGTTAATACGGTAAGATTGCTCCTCGAGGCTCCCACTCTGTGTAGATATTTTCTCCCAGTGTGCAGCCTTTAGTTAGGAATTGTCCCCCTTTGGCTACGCTGCATTAGAGTTGATTTGAAACACAATGCAGCTGTCAGCATTACATCACAATCAGTCTTCCTACTGAATGGCTGTAAAACGGATCTTGAAATGAAGGACTTGTAGATTACTGCATGGTGTGGGGTGCGGGGCCAGCTCCCTGAGTTAGGACCCAGGAAGCAGCATGATCCTTGAAGATATGCCAAGCATTGGAAAGCACTGCACAATACAGCAATATTTCTCTGATCACACACTGGGAATTAAACCCAATGCGATGTTTTTCTTAAGTCCTGAATTCTTCTTCCTGTCAGTTAATGCTGTAAACACGCTTGTCCAAGTATCGCAGTCATGTTTTGAAAATAAGACTCTTATTGTCACATGATATAACGGCAAGAAATGAATCCAGGCCCTAATGTCCTGGGCAGGAAGTGAAACATCAACACAAGATGTAAAGTAGTCAAGTCGCCATAGTCCCAGGTGACCCTAGGCTGTTGTCCTCTTTGAGGGGGAGAGTTAACCGGTGGTGATTTAACCTGAGGATCACGCACACCTCAGGCGAGGGGCAAGGTTGAGAAGTGGGCCTTTATGAAGAAGATGTAGGGCATGATCGAATGACCTCCTGCATGGAAGAGGCTGGTGACGGCGTCCTGTGTGGGTACGTGTCTGGAGGCGCTGGCAACGCGCCGCTCCCTCCAAGGAGGTATACCACGAGCCTGGTGGTGGTGGCGGCCCTCAAAATTTGGGGGCAGTGGAGGCGGCATAGGGGGGAAGTCGGGGCCTCGGCGTGGACCCCATTACGGGGGAACCACCGGTTCGCCCCAGGAAGAACAGGTGGAGGAGGGTTGTCGGGGTGGCACAGTGCAGGGATATGAAAGTTGGGGGACCTGTTTGTGGACGGGAAGTTCGCGAGCTTGGGTGAGCTGGAGGAGAGGTACGGGCTCCCCCTGGGGAACAGCTTCAGGTACTTACAGGTAAGGGCGTTTGCCAGACGCCAGGTGTGTTAGGTGCCCAGGGAGCCCAGCAAATCACAACCATATGTTCTGGGCATGCCCAGCGCTGGAGGAGTTTTGGAAGGGCGTCACGAGGACGGTGTCGAGGGTGGTAGGATCCAGGGTCAAACCGGGCTGGGGACTCGCAATATTTGGGGTGGCAGAGGAGCCGGGAGTGCAGGAGGCGAAAGAGGCCGGAATTCTGGCCTTTGCATCCCTGGTAGCCTGGCGAAGGATTTTCGTTCAGTGGAAAGATGCGAGGCCCCCAAGCGTGGAATCCTGGATCAGCGATATGGCAGGGTTCATTAAATTGGAGAGGGTGAAATTCGCCTTGAGAGGGTCGGTACAAGGGTTCTTTAGGCGGTGGCAACCGTTCTTAGACTTTCTGCAGAACGATAGACATTGGTCAATGGCAGCAGCAGCTCGGGGGGGGGGGTTTACTTTATTTTTGTTTATGTTATTTACACTGGAGGGTCTGAGGGGGTGTATACACCTGTTGTGTTAAGTCGGGGTGTTAATGTTAATTTATTATTTATGTACAGGGGGGAAGGGGTTTGGGGGGTTGCTTTTTTAGATTGTGTTTTGTACTTAACCCTGCTGGGTTCGTTTTGCTTTCATATTTTGTTATTGATATTTTATGAAAACCTTTAATGAAAATTTTTTTTTTTTTAATAATGATCGAATGACCTCATCGCGCCTGACCCGGTGGCGCGCCAAGGTCGTTAAATCTCACGAGACGTCCGATGCTCGTAACACCTCGTGAGGCTCAATGAGATATTTACATATTTAAGTCATCCGTTAGGTACATTTAAACATGTCGGCACCCGATTTTCCCGCGGCCCGGGAACGAACACCCGCAACTGAGGGACCTCGCCTTCGTCGCCGCTTAGCATTGTTCCACACAAACGGGGATAAGGTGCAATGGCACATGGGAGTCTCTCCCAAGCCATCGGAGGCCCCTTGGTGGGCGGGCTCTAGGCAGGGCTACCCTGGCACTCTTGCTGCTACCCAGGCACCTTGGCAGCCCGCCCTAGCAGGGTATCAGGCTGGGAGTGCCAAGGTGCCTGGGTGCCACATTGACTGTGCCATGGATAGGGTCCGGGCCCGGGGGTGCCTTGCCCTTAAGAGGTGGGGCGCGGGGAGGGCTCACGGACCCCCTAAGAGGTAAGTTCGGGCATTGGAGGGGTTTGGAGGCTGTGGTGGGGAGTCCAAGAGGGGGTCGGGAGATCGGGGAGGTGTTTAAAAATGGCAGCCCGATCTCTTGCTGCGCTGACGAGCTGACAGTGCAGAAAGTGAGTGAAGTGCCGCCTTGGCGGGGCATTCCTCACTGAGGCCAAGAAAAGTGCAGTTTGATACCGGGCTCCTTCTCGGCACTGCAGGCACGTCACCTTCCTGGCTCACACTCGCAAACTCTGCTGTCACTCTCTCAACAAAACATGTAGCAGGCCACACTCCAACCCTGCTGAGCCACTGGTTTCCCACCACTGCCCTGTTGTGTGTTCCGAAGAATTGTTTAAACAGATAAAAGACACAGAAAGAACAATATGGTACACTCGGGCATTAGATATATTACATGATTCTTCTCCTAAGCTATGAGCAGCAAAGTTACACAGATTAGGGGCTGGTTTAACACACTGGGCTAAATCGCTGGCTTTTAAAGCAGACCAAGGCAGGCCAGCAGCACGGTTCAATTCCCGTACCAGCCTCCTGAACAGGCGCCGGAATGTGGCGACTAGGGGCTTTTCACAGTAACTTCATTGAAGCCTACTTGTGACAATAAGCGATTTTCATTTCATTTCATTTCATTTGTGTGGTGATTGTCACCCTGTTATTACTCCCATAATTAGTTGTGAGGTATTGCCGATGTCTTGCTATTTTCTTCTCACAATCCTTCGATACAAGCGTTTGCTATTCTCCTCCTTAACTTCATCAAAGCCCTCACGGAGCTGCAGCATCCGTTGTTTTCTTTAGTTCATCCTGAAAAAGCACTGTATTGGAACTGAACTTTAACATTGTCTCTCCACGCTTATGACAAGTCTTGCGACCGGCACACTGAAGGTAAACAATAAAACCTGAACCGTGCTGATGAAACTCTGCACAAATAACCTGTGAAATCATATTTTTTTGTATAAGACTCCCAGAGAAATAGAAAAGATGCCCAGAAGCGTTTGCTTTTTTTATGTGCTACATTTCGATGGTGTTCATTATTTTGAGTATAACTGACCTATTTGCTAGCGATCTGCGTAGCATCATATTTTTTTTCAATAGACAATGGCACAATGGTGGTGAGTAGAATTGGAGACACAAATTACTGCACAATAGGTCACAGTAGGAGATAGGCTTGTAGCCATGATTCATTCCTGCACTGTGATTGCCTTATCTAAGTGGCTCCACAGGAGGCTCCTTGTTGTTTTGCTGTGAGAGAGCAGGGAAACAGGAAAGGAATGACCCACATCGCCTCCTAACTAGTGTGAACTTCACCTTTTATAAACCGATCATGTAGTGGAATTGCTAAGGTATTGTACATCTGCACGCTACATGTGGGGTGGAGTAGACTGCCCTTGACATCAAGGCATCGCAGTTGACCAAGTGTGGCCTTGGCAAAATTGAAGTCAATGGGGAACAACACACTTGCGTGGTTGGAGTCATTACCTAGCACAAAGGAAGATGCTTATGACTGTTGCAGATCAAGCATCTCAGCCCAAGGACATCACAGCAGGAGTTTCTAAGGGTAGTGTCCCAGGCCAAACCATCTTCAGCTACTTTGCCAATGACGTCAGGGGTGAGGGTGTTCCCTGATATTTGCAGTGTTCAGCAAACTTGCAGTTAAGCAAACCGCAACTCCTCGGAAACTGAAGCAGACCCTGCCCACTATAGCAAGACCTGGACAACATATAGGGTTGGGGGTGATAAAATATGCTGGCCACACGGGTGCCAGGTAATAACTAATTCCCTCTAACCATCTTCCCTTGACATTCAACGGCATAACCATCACTGATTTTGTGGCGAGACAGTGGCACGGTGGTTAGCACTGTTGCCTTACAGTGCCAGGGACCCGGTTTCGATTCCAACCTCGAGCAACTGTCTGTGTGGAGTTTGCACATTCTCCCCGTGTCTACGTAAAGTTCCTCCAGGTGCTCTGGTTTCCTCCCACGGCCCAAAGATGCGCAGGTTAGGTGGATTGGATATGTTAAATTATTCCTAGGTGGGGTTAGGGTAGGGGATTGGGCCTAGGTTAGGGTGCTGTTTCAGAAGGTCGGTGCAGACTCAATGGGCCAAATGACATCCTTCTGCACTGTAGCGATTCTATGATGATTTACCCCCACTACCAACATCCTGGGGATTACCCTTGACCAGAAACGTAACAGGACTAGTCATATTAATACTGTGACTTCAAAAGCAGGTCACAGGCTGGGAATTCTGTGGCAAGTAATTGACTTCCTGACTTTCAGGCCCAAGTCAGGAGTGTGATGGAATACTCCCTACTTGCCCAGGTGAGCGCAGCTCCAACAACATTCAAGAAGCTCAACACAATCCAAGATAAAAATGACCTGCTTGATCGCATCCCATCGACCACCTTGATCTTTCACTCCCTTTGCTATTGGTGCACAGAGGCAGCAGTGTATAACATCCACAAGATACGCTGCAGCAGCTTACCAAGGTTCCTTGACAGCACCTTCCAAACCTGTGACCGCACCCACCCAGAGGTTCAAGGACACCAGACAGAAGTTCGCCTCCAAGTCATAATCCATCCATACTTGAAACCTAATCCCCATTCCTTTATTGTCATTGGGTCAGAATTCTTGAAATCCCTTCCTAACTGCACTGTGGGTGTACCTACACCACACGAACTGCAGCGGTTCAAAAAAGGGGCACACCACCTCCACCTTCTCAAAGGTGATTAGGGATGGGGAATAAATGCTGGTATTGGCAGCAATGTTCACATCTCATAAATACAAAATAAATAAATCCAACTCTGAACTTGCCAATGTATCTTCACAAAACAGTCTGTCACAATGTTGGCATTGAGGATTATTGCAATGATATAAAGATTTTTGTTCAACACTGAGCATCGAATATCAAGACGCATGGGCCGGATTTTCAAAGCAGGTCAGCAATCTGATGCCTGTGGGCAGCACGGTGGCGGAGTGGTTAGCACTGCTGCCTCATGGTGCCGAGGACCCGGGTTCAATCCCAGCCCCGGTTCACTGTCCGTGTGGAGTTTGCACATTTTCCCCGTGTCTGCATGGGTCTTACCCCCTGTGATGAACGGTTACTGCCTTATCATCATGTAAGGTGATGTCCCCTTTAAAACCAGGCTTGGAACCCTGGGGACTCCGCCTCTGGCTCCGCCCATCTGGGAGCCACACATAAAGGCCTGCCTCATGGTCTGTGTAGCAGTCAGCTCTCGTCCCTAGCTGTAGCATAGTTATTAGTCTAATAAAGCCTTCTTTACAGTTTAATCTCTAAGCATCATTATTGAGGGTACCTCAATTTATTAGACTCAACTAGATTCAGGATGGACGCAGGCCTAAAACCAGAGAAGCTCAATCTGGAAGCACGAACGCCGGAGGCAAAGGAAATTTTAAAATACTGGCTGCGGTGCTTCGAGGCCTACCTGGACTCCGCAGAGACTCCCATCCTGGGGCCACGCAAGCTGCGTCAACTCCACGCCCGGGTGAGTCACATAATCTCCGCCACGCTCGAAAAGGCAACGACTTATGATGCAGCGATTGAGTTGCTCCGCAAGCGGTTTGTCAAACCCGTCAATGAGGTGCACGCCCGGCATCTGCTCTCTACCTGCCGGCAGCGCTCGGGGGAATCGCTCGACGAGTTTGTTGAAAAACTCACCGCGCTTGCCAGGGACTGTGACCATCAGGATGTGTCCGGAATCCGCTCGACCTACATCCGGCAGCGGCTGCTCGAAAACGGGGCAAAAGACCTCCAGGAGACGCTAACGCTCACCTCCTCACTGGAGGTGGCCCGACATAACTTGGCTACGTACCCCGCGGACCCTGCCTCCGTACTTCCTCAGACTCACCCGTATTACAGGCCTGCGCCACGCGGCGACCCGCTCACCATGGGGGCACACCTTGCTACTTCTGCGGGCAGGGCCAGCATCCACACCCACGCTGCCCAGTCCGCTCCGCGATCTGCAGCGACTGCGGGAAGAAAGGGCCCTTTGCGAGGGTCTGCCTGGCCAGACCCAGGGTCCAGAAAAACAAAGAACAGCCGGCCCGAAAATCAGGCTCTCAGGCCCGCAGGCCTCGCAATGCTGCTGCGCACCGACCCGACACGCCCTCTTCTGACGCGTCATCAGCCTCGTGCGAATCATGGGAGCTGCCATCTGGTCGGCGGCCATCTTCTCGACCCGACACGTGCGACCGACGGCAACGGCCATTTTACGAGTCCGATTCGGCTGACGCCTCCGACTACCCGCGACTGGGTGCGATCACCCTCGATCAAACTTGGCCAAAACACCTGCAGAACTCCATGATGCAGGTCCAGGTCAACGGGCACGACACTGCATGCCTCTTCGACTCCGGGAGCACGGAGAGCTTTATCCACCCTGAAACGGTAAGGCGCTGCTCCCTACGCACCCATCCCGCATCCCAAACCATAGCCCTCGCATCTGGGTCCCACTCGGTACAAATCACGGGGTACTGTATTGCGGATCTCTCGATCCAGGGTGCCAAATACACCCGTTTCAAATTTTATATCCTCCCTCACCTCTGTGCCCCCCTGCTGCTCGGACTGGATTTCCAGTGCAGCCACCGAAGCCTGATACTGAAGTTCGGCGGACCCTTGCCCCCCCTCACGGTGTGCTGCCTTGCGACACTGAAAGTCGCACCCCCCTCGCTATTCGCTAACCTCACTCCTGACTGTAAGCCCGTCGCCATCAGGAGCCGGCGCTACAGTGCCCAAGATATGCCTTTTATCAAGTCAGAGGTCCAGCGTTTACTGGGAGAGGGGGTCATCGAGGCTAGCAACAGCCCTTGGAGAGCGTAAGTGGTGGTAGTCCGGTCCGGGGAGAAGAAACGGATGGTCGTGGATTATAGCCAGACCATAAACCGATTCACGCAGCTTGATGCGTACCCCCTTCCTCGCATCGCGGAAATGGTAAATCGGATCGCCTAATACCGAGTCTTTTCCACGTTCGACCTCAAATCTGCCTACCACCAGCTCCCCATCCGACCAAACGACCGCCCCCATACTGCCTTCGAAGCAGCCGGCCGGCTCTTCCACTTCCTCAGGGTCCCCTTTGGTGTCACAAATGGGGTCTCCGTCTTTCAAAGGGCGATGGACCAAATGGTGGACCAGTACGGTTTGCGGGCTACATACCCGTATTTGGACAATGTCACCATCTGCGGCCATGATCAGCAGGACCATGACGCTAACCTCAAAAGGTTCCTTCAGACCGCCCGAGCCCGTAACCTGACCTATAACGAGGGCAAATGCGTTTTCCACACCACCCGGCTGGCCATCCTCGGCTATGTCATGGAAGACGGGGTCCTAGGTCCCGACCCCGACCGCATGCGCCCCCTTAAGGAACTCCCTCTCCCCCGCAGCCTCAAGGCCCTCAAATGGTGCTTGGGGCTTTTCTCCTATTACGCCCAGTGGGTCCCCAAGTATGCGGACAAAGCCCGCCCACTCCTAAAGACCACCACTTTTCCCCTCTCGGCTGAGGCTCAATTGGCCTTCAACCGCATCAAGGCCGACATCATCAAGGCCGCCATGCACGCGGTGGACGAAACCATCCCTTTCCAGGTAGAGAGCGATGCATCAGACACCGCCCTGGCTGCTACCCTCAATCAAGGAGGCAGACCAGTAGCGTTCCTCTCCCGAACCCTCACCGCCTCCGAGGTTCGACACTCTGCAGTCGAAAAGGAGGCACAAGCCATTGTGGAGGCTGTGCGGCGCTGGAGACACTACCTAGCCGGTAGGAGGTTTACCCTCATCACCGACCAACGGTCGGTCGCCTATATGTTCGATAACATGCAACGGGGCAAAATAAAAAACGATAAAATTTTGAGGTGGAGGATCGAACTCTCCACCTACTCGTACGATATCAAGTATCGTCCAGGGGAGCTCAACGAGCCCCCAGATGCCCTGTCCCGCGGCACATGCGCCAACGCGCAGGAGGACCGCCTGCAAGCCATCCACAATGACCTCTGCCACCGGCTCGTCCATTTCATCAAGTCCCGCAACCTACCTTACTCAACCAAGGAGGTCAAGGCCATGGTCAGGGCCTGCCAGGTCTGTGCGGAGTGCAAACCGCACTTCTATCGGTCGGACAAGGTTCGGCTCGTGAAGGCCTCGGGCCCCTTTGAGTGACTGAGCGTGGACTTCAAGGGGCCCCTCCCGTCCACCAACCGTTATGCCTATTTCCTCACCGTGATCGATGAGTTCGCCCGTTTCCTGTTCGCCATTCCCTGCACCGACATGACCTCAGCCACGGTGATTAAGGCACTGCACAGCATCTTCACCCTGTTCGGTTTCCCTGCTTATATCCACAGCGACCGGGGTACATCGTTCATGAGCGATGAACTGCGTCAGTATCTGCTCAGCAAAGGCATCGCCTCGAGCATAACGACCAGTTATAACCCACGGGGAAACGGGCAGGTGGAGAGGGAGAACGCGACCGTGTGGAAGGCTGTCCTTCTGGCCCTGCGGTCCAGAAATCTCCCAACCACCCGCTGGCAGGAGGTCCTACCCGATGCCCTACACTCCATTAGGTCACTCCTCTGCACGGCCACGAATGAGACCCCTCAAGACCATTGTTTCTCTTCCCCAGGAAGTCTACCTCCGGGGTCTCGCTTCCACCTTGGCTGATGGCTCCGGGACCTGTTCTTCTCCGGAGGCACGCGAGGAGCCATAAAACGGACCCCCTAGTTGAAAAGGTCCGACTGCTCCACGCCAACCCCAGTTACGCCTACGTGGAGTACTCCGACGGCAGGCAAGATACGGTTTCCCTCCGGGATCTGGCGCCCGCTGGATCCTCCACCACAAACGCCCCTTCCCGCGCTGCTCCCCTGCAGGACCCGTCGCCCCCTACAACACACCCCCTTCCGGCCCTACCACCCGTTGGTGAGCTCCTACCGTGCGCCCCCCCTTTACACACCCCGCCGGCGCCGGCTCCGCTACCCCCGGCCCTGCCTAGTTCCTCTGCCCGACCCGGACCGAAGCTCCGACCGCTGTGCTCCCGGATGTGCCCTCAACCGGGACGTCCGTGCCCGCCGCACCACCGCCCGAATTGAGGAGGTCGAGGAGGACGATCCGGCCACCAAGACGGTTGGACCTATGATGGCACTTCACCCCCGCCCGACTCCTTTTTAAACAGGGGGTGAATGTGATGAACGGTTACTGCCTTATCATCATGTAAGGTGATGTCCCCTTTAAGACCGGGCTTGGAACCCTGGGGACTCCGCCTCTGGCTCCGCCCATCTGGGAGCCACACATAAAGGCCTGCCTCATGGTCTGTGTAGCAGTCAGCTCTCATCCCTAGCTGTAGCATAGTTATTAGTCTAATAAAGCCTTCTTTACAGTTTAATCTCTAAGCATCATTATTGAGGGTACCTCACCCCCACAACCCAAAGATGTGCAGAGTAGGTGGGTTGATCATGCTAAATTTCCCCTTAATTGAAAAAAACTCTGCTAAAAAAAAAAGGAATCTGATGCCTGGATAATCTCTGGGTCCCAACTCAGCACCACAACTTTTTCACTTGCTGTTTTGAAATGCAAATGCCCCCAACTGGGCCAGCGACAAACTCAGCATTCCATTTGTGGCGCCAAACATTGCCAGGAGGCAGGAGCTGCCTGTACAGCATAAATGGCAAAAGCAAACAGCAGCCATAATAGAGCCTGTCATAATAGAACAGGCAGCTCCTTGGAGAAGCAGCAACCTCACTGAGCATGGAAACGGCCATATAGAAAAATGAGAAGTAATGTGCATGCTCCAACATAAGATCACCCAGGTCTGGAAATGTATCACCTTATATGAAAAAAGGTTTTAACTTCTCCCTATATTGAACCTGAGAGTAATTCACAGATTGTTTGGGTTTGCTGACTTCCTATTTGAAAATTACATTCTTGCCCTCTCCGGCCTGCTAACAAGTTTTGAAAGGAGTATGATATTTTCGAAATCGCACCATCATCTGTTCATGGTCCGAGCAGCAATCGAAACTCTGACCCTTATCTCGGTCTAGGAGGAAGTTGTGTTTGGCGAGGGGGGGCGGAGAATGCTATGCGCATGCGCAGACTCCAAACTGGAAGTGGGGGAGGGGCCCATATCCGCAGCTATAGCTGCGTGATTTACCCCGGGCTCCTGCAAGCCTCCTGAAGGAAAGTGAATCGGTTAATCTTTTTTTGAGGACACTCGGGAGTGCAACACTGGCGTTTTTATGCCGGCGTGGGGACATAGCCCCATTTTGGGAGAATCCAGTCCGAGGCATTTCTTAGTGCAACAGCAATCCACAAAGGGGGGGAATATTAAATTAGGTGAGTGGATGGATTTGGCTCCGGGTGTGGGTGCATTAGTTTAATGGGCACAGGTTCTGGTTGCATCGGGAGGCCAGCTTAAACACGTGGACTTCCAGGGTTTGATGAGGCATGGCAAGTGGTGGTCAACTCACATGAACTTACATATGTTAATGAATCTGGAAGCTTCACATTGAACTTGGTTTTAAGGTTCAATGGAAACGGGGTGGGTTTTGCTGACTTTGGGACACATGGAGGATGCAAAAAGGAGAGGACAGTCTCGAGGAGAAGGCGAGTGCCTTCACAGCATTCCTTGTGAATGAAGAGGTGCAGAAAAGCTTCCTCCCACCAAACCACCCCAACGCTGCCAAAGATGCACCATCAGACCATCCGCTCGTGAGTCTCCTGGTTCCTGTAAGTTAGAAATAGTCACATTTTGGTCTCAGAAAGCTGGAGCTTCATCAAGTATATTTCTTGCTGCCCACCTGGACCGGATGGACCCAGGGTTCCAAAAGAGGAGCTGAGGAGATTGTGGAGGCATTGGTGACGATCTTTCAGGAATCACTGGAAGCAGGGAGGGTCCCAGAGGACTGGAAAGTGGCTAATGTAACACCCCTGTTTAAGAAGGGAGGGAGGCAGAAGACGGGAAATTATAGGCCGGTTAGCCTGATTTTGGTCATTAGTAAGATTTTAGAGTCCATTATTAAAGATGAGATCGCGGAGTACTTGGAAGTGCATGATAAAATAGGACTGAGTCAGCACGGCTTCGTCAAGGGAAGGTCATGTCTGTCAAATCTGTTTGAGTTCTTTGAGGAAGTAACAAGGAAGTTAGACAAAGGAGAACCAGTGGACGTGATTCATTTAGATTTCCCGAAGCCCTTTGTCAAGGTGCCACATAGGAGACTGTTCAATACGTTAAGAGCTCATGGTGTTAAGGGTAAGATCCTGGCATGGATTGAGGATTGGCTGACTGGCAGAAGGCAGAGAGTGGGGATAAAGGGGTCTTTTTCAGGATGGCAGCCGGTGACTAGTGGTGTGCCTCAGGGGTCGGTGCTGGGATCACAACTTTTCACAATATACATTAAAGGTACTGTTGCTAAGTTTGCAGATGATACAAAGATGTAAAAAAAAATTAATTTAGAGTACCCAATTATTTTTTTTTCCAATTAAGGGACAATTTAGCATGACCAATCCACCTAACCTGTACATCTTTGGGTTTGGGGGGTGAAACCCACGCAGACACGAGGAGAATGTGCAAACTCCACACGGACAGTGACCCAGGGCCGGGATTCGAACCCGGATCCTCAGCACCTTAGGCAGCAGTGCTAACCACTGTGCCACATGCCACCCTCAGGTGATACAAAGATATGTAGCGGGACAGGTAGTATTGAGGAAGCAGGCGGGCTGTGGGAATGGAGGCATCGACTATTTTCTAAATGGGGAAATGCTTAGGAAATTAGAACACAAAGGGACTTGGGAGTCATTATTCAAAATTCTCTTAAGGAAAACCTACAGGTTCAGTCATCAGTTAGGAAGGCAAATGCAATGTTAGCATTCACGTCGAGAGGGCTAAAATACAAGAGCAGGGATGTACTTCTGACTGCAAAAGGCTGTGGTCATACCGTTTGGAGTATTGAGAGCGGTTTTGGGCCCTGTATCTAAGGAATGATGTGCTGGCCTTGGAAAGGGTCCAGAGTAGGTTCACAAGAATGAAGAGCTTGTCGTATGAGGAACAGTTGAGGACTCTGGGTCTGTACTCGTTGGAGTTTAGATGGATGAGGGGGGATCTTATTGAAATCTTACAGGATACTGCGAGACCTGGATAGAGTGGACATGGAGAGGATGTTTCCATTTGTAGGAAAAACTAGAACCAGAGGACACCATCTCAGAGTAAAGGGACGATCCTTTAAAACAGAGATGAGGAGGAATTTATTCAGAAAGAGGGTGTTGAATCTGTGGAACTCTTTACCACAGAAGACTGTGGAGGCCAAATCACTGCGTGTCTTTCAGCCAGAGATAGATAGGTTCTTGATTAATAAGGGGATCAGGGGTTATGGGGAGAAGGCAGGAGAATGGGGTTGAGAAAAATATCAGCAGACTCGATGGGCCGAGTGGCCTAATTCTGCTTTAATGTCTTGTGGTCTTATGGTCTCCATGTGGAAGGCGGACTGATAGACCAATACATTGATACTCGGCACATGACTGCAGTGTGACAGTGAATATGGCACCCAGGATATTTAATCACACAACAGTCATTTTGGAACATAGGAATTAGGAGCTGAAGTAGGCAATTTAGCCCTTCGAGTCTGCTCCGCCATTCTATCAAATCATGGCTGATCTATTCCTTGTCTCAAATCCACCTCCCTATCTATTCCGCATATTCCTTTAAACCTTTTTAAAATCTGTAATGTATCTCTCTGCTTCTTGAAACAAATTAATAATTCAGATTCCACCGCACATTGGGGTAGCGATTCCACAAATTCACACCCTCTGCGAGAGGTAGTTCCTCCTCATCTCAGCTTTAAATCTATTGCCTCTCAACCTATATCTGTGACTTCTTGTTCGAGAGTGTCCCACAAGGGGGGGGGATCATTTGGTCTATGTTTACTTTATCAATCCCTCTTAGTATTTTATATACCTCGATCAGATTCCCTCTCATTCTTCTAAACCCCAGTGAGCATAAGCCCAAACTGTTTAATCACGCCTCATACGTAAACTCTTTCATCCCCGGAATCAATCTGATGAACCTCCTCTGAACTGCCTCCAATGCCACCACATCCTTCCTCAAATAAGGAGACCAAAACTGGACACAATACTCCAGATGTGGTCTCACCAACAGCCTAGACAATTGCAACAACACTTCTCTACTTTTATACTCCAGTCTTTTTGTAATAATCGCTAAAATTCCATTTGCCTTTTTTATTACATGCTGTACCTCCTTACCGAATTTCTGCGATTCATGAACAAAGACACCCAGATCCCTCTGCCTAGATGCATTTTGAAAATGATGATAATTTGCCTCTCTATTTTTTTGGCCAAAATGGATGACCGCACACTTATCCGCATTAAACTCCATCTGCCAACTTTTGGCCTATTCTCCTGACCTATCTATATCCGTCTGTAAACTCTTTATCTCCTCCTCACTCTCTGCTTTCTCACCTATTTTAGTACCATCCGCAAAATTTTCTTTGTCCCTGCTTGCAGATCATTTATATAGATTGTAAACAGTTGAGGTCCGAGGACTGACCCCCGAGGCACCCCGCTAGTTACGGTTCGCCAGCCAGAGAAGGAGCCATCTATCCTGACCCTCTGCTTCCTGTCAGTCATCCAATCCTCAATCCAATCTAGCACTTGGATTGGATTGGATTTTGTTTATTGTCGCGTGTACCGAGGTACAGTGAAAAGTATTTTTCTGCGAGCAGCTCAACAGATCATTAAGTACATGGGAAGAAAAGGGAATGAAAGAAAATACATAATAGGGCAACACAAGATATACAATGTAATTACATAAGCACTGGCATCGGATGAAGCATACAGGGTGTAGTGTTAATGAGATCAGTCCATAAGAGGATCATTTAGGAGTCTGGTGACAGTGGGGAAGAAGCTGTTTTTGGGTCTGTTCGTGCGTGTTCTCAGACTTTTGTATCTCCTGCCCGATGGAAGAAGGTGGAAGAGTGAGTAAACCGGGTGGAAGGGATCTTTGATTATGCTGCCCACTTTCCCCAGGCAGCGGGAGGTGTAGATGGAGTCAGTGGATGGGAGGCAGGTTTGTGTGATGGACTGGGTGATGTTCACGACTCTCTGAAGTTCCTTGCGGTCCTGGGCCGAGCAGTTGCCATACCAGGCTGTGATGCAGCCCAATAGGATGCTTTCTATGGTGCATCTGTAAAAGTTGGTAAGGGTTAATGTTGACATGCCGAATTTCCTTAGTTTCCCGAGGCGCTGTTGTGCTTTCTTGGTGGTAGCGTCGACGTGGGTGGACCAGGATAGATTTTTGGAGATGTGCACCCCTAGGAATTTGAAACTGCTAACCATTTCCACCTCGGCCCCGTTGATGCTGACAGGGGTGTGTACAGTACTTTGCTTCCTGAAGTCAATGAACAGCTCTTTAGTTTTGCTGGCATTGAGGGAGAGATTGTTGTCGCCACACCACTCCACTAGGTTCTCTATCTCTCCCCTGTATTCTGACTCGTCGTTATTCGAGATCCGGCCCACTATGCTCGTATCGTCAGCAAACTTGTATATGGAGTTGGACCCAAGTTTTGCCACGCAGTCGTGTGTGTACAGTGAGTAGAGTAGGGGGCTAAGTACGTAGCCTTGGTATTGAGGACTATTGTGGAGGAGGTGTTGTTGTTCATTCTTACTGATTGTGGTCTGTTGGTCAGAAAATCGAGGATCCAGTTGCAGAATGGGGAGCCAAGTCCAAGGTTTTGGAGCTTTGATATGAGCTTGGCTGGGATTATGGTGTTGAAGGCGGAGCTGTAGTCAATGAATATGTAGGAGTCCTTGTTTTCGAGATGTTCTAGGGATGAGTGTAGGGCCAGGGAAATGACGTCTGATGTGGACCGGTTGCAACGGTATGCGATTGCAGTGGATCAAGGCGTTCTGGGAGTATAGAGGTGATGTGCTTCATGATAAAACTCTCGAAGCACTTCATTACGACTGAAGTCAGGACCACTGGACAGTAGTCGTTGCCTGGTTCTTCTTTGGTACCGGTATGATGGTGGTCATCTTGAAGCAGGTGGGGACCTCGGAGTGGAGTAGGGACAGGTTAAAAATGTCTGTGAATACCTCTGCCAGCTGGTCTGCGCAGGCTCTGAGTGCACGACCAGGGATCCCATCCGGGCCCATCGCCTTCCGAGGGTTCACTTTCAGGAAGGCCGATCTGACTTCGGAAGCTGTGATGGTGGGTATGGGTGAATTGTGGACTGCTGGGGCACTCGACAGCGGATTGTTGGTTACCTGCTCGAACCGAGCATAGAATGCATTGAGTTCATCGGGGAGGGGGGGAGGGGTGCGCTGCTGCCAGAGATACTGTTCGACGTCCCTTTGTAGCCCGTTATGTTTTTTAGTCCTTGCCACAACCGCCAAGAGTCTGTCTGTGACTCTAGCTTGGTTTGGTATTCTCTCTTGGCATCTCGGATGGCTTTGCAGAGGTCATACCTGGATTTCTTGTATAGGTCAGAGTCGCCTGCCTTGAACGCCTCAGATCTGTCCTTCAGTAGGGAGTCAATCTCGCGATTGAGCCATGGTTTCCAGTTGGGGAACGTACGTACTGCTTTCTTTGGCACGCAGTCATCCACGCATTTGTTGATGAAGTCTGTGACGGTAGTGGCATACTCATTTAAGTTAGTCGCTGAGTTCTTAAATATGGACCAGTTCACTGTCTCTAAGCAGTCACGCGAGAGCTCTTCTGTTTCCTCGGACCAGCACTGCACAACCTTCTTAGCTGGATTCTCCCGCTTGAGTTTCTGCTTGTATGCCGGGGGAAGGAGCACAGTCTTATGGTCTGATTTCCCAAAGTGCGGTCGGGGGATGGAACGGTAGGCGCCCTTGATTTTTGAGTAGCAGTGGTCAAGAGTGTTGTCGCCTCTGGTGGGACAGGAGATGTGCTGGTCGAATTTTGGCACTACACTCTTGAGGTTGGCCTTGTTGAAGTCTCTGGCCACGATGAACAAGGCCTCCGGGTGTTCTGTTTCGTAGTTGTTTATAACTGTACAGTTCGTCCAGTGCCTTCCTCACTTCTGCCTGGGGTGGGATATAGACCGCTGTGATAATGGCTGAAGTGAACTCACGTGGAAGATAATATGGGCGGCACTTCACGGTCAGGTATTCCATGTCTGGGAGCAGTAGGTCGCCAGGGTCGCCACGTCCAAGCACCAGGAGTTGATGAGGAGGCAAACCCCTCCACCCTTCGCTTTGCCTGATGATGCCGTGCGGTCCGCCCGGTGAATTGAGAAGCCTTCAGGTTGTATGGCACAGTCCGGTGAGGCACGGGTGAGCCATGTCTCTGTGAAACAGAGCACACAGCAGTCTCTTACTTCCCTCTGAGAGGTAAGTCTGGCGTTAAGTTCATCCAGCTTGTTTTCGATCGCTTGGACGTTTGACAGGAGTGTGCTGGGGAGAGGGGTCTTGAAACCGCATTTATCCCCAATCCTCTGCGATCTAACCTTCTGGATCAGTCTTTTATGCGGTGCCTTCTAGCAGTCTAGATATACCACATCCACCAGCTCCCCATTATCTACCTTGCTGGTTACATCCGCAAAGAACTCAAGCAAGTTTGTCAAGCATGACTTAACCTTCATAAAACCATGCTGACAATGGTGTTTTGAGCTTTTTCGATTCTTAATTTGTCTTTGCGAATAATATAACAATATAACACCCGCTTACAACCCCTGCCTGTGATTAGAACCCCCTCCCCCAGCTGTGGGTTCAGACCATTCTCCTGGCATTCAAAACACTCCACTACTCTCCTGGGTCAGGGTTCAGACCTTTCCAGAAACGTTAACTCTGTTTCTCTCTCCGTAGATGCTCCCAGATCTGCTGAATATTTCTCGCTTTGTTGGTATTTCAGATTTCCAGCATCCGCCATATTTTGCTTTTAGATCAGGGTCCAGGTCTATCTGGTTCTGCCTCTGGAGTGCTCCCCTCACAACTGGAAGCCACGTTTGTCAAGCCGGTTGACTTCCGAGCAGGAAGTTTGTAAGGGACAAATGTTCCGTGCTGTGGAGTTTAGGAACACAGATTTCTGAGTTTCCTGTGTGTTACTGGACCCCCACCAACCCCTCCCCCAAACAGAACCCCCTCCCCCCCAATCCCAATCTCTGCTCCTCTTGTCTCCGCCCCCAGCTACATCAACCAGTAAAAAATGCCCCCCCCCCCACCCCTTCCAAATGGTCTGTAAGAAACTGCAGGAGCTGACAGCGAGGGAGCTGAGGAGAAAAACATATTGATGTTACTTCTCACTCAACTTGTTGTTTTACAGTTCACTAAAGCTGGAAAACCCACAGAAAGAATGGCTTGCAGATGCATAGGACCTGATCACTCCGCTTAGAAATGTGTCCAGCTGCTTCGCCTGCAGTGAAATTAGGCGACAGAGAGGGCAGAGGCAAACAGGTGGTGAATGGCCAGTGCAGTTGTGTTTACGGCTGAGGTAGGAATGTTGACCAGGGCACCACTATCATCTTCCTCAAATAATACCATGGGACCTTCAACCGGCCCAACCAAGGCCTTGATTGAATGCCAAACACTTCCCTTACTGGGTGGCACGGTAGCACAGTGGCTAGCACTGCTGCTTCACAGCGCCAGTGACGCAGGTTCGATTCCCGGCTTGGGTCACTGTCTGTGCGGAGTCTGCACCTTTTCCCCGTGACTGCGTGGGTTTCCTCCGGGCGCTCCGGTTTCCTCCCACAAGTCCCAAAAGACGTGCTTGTTAGGTGAATTGGACATTCTGAATTCTCCCTCAGTGTACCCGAACAGGCGCCGGAGTGTGGCGACTCGGGGATTTTCACAGTAGCTTCATTGCAACGTTAATGTCAGCCTACTTTTGACACTAATAAAGATTATTATTATTATTACTGTCAAAGGGGCTAAGGCTCAGATTATGTGATCAAGCTCTCAAGAAAGACGTAAAGACACAATTATTTGTCTCTGGGATAAGAGTGCTGTTTGCTGAGCCAAGTTGACTTAATGTGTATCTGATATGTTTCCACTGCATGGAAGCAGGTGTTGAACAACTGTTTTGCTTGTAAGACAGCTGTGATATTGTTACTAAAAGCTTTGTCAAGTGCAAACAAATCTTTAGGACTGGATAGGAGAAATATTAGACGCAGTTCAATGCTGGGTTTGGGAGAGTTCAGGGGCAGGATTCTCCGAGCCCCCGCCGGGTCGGAGAATCGCCGGGGGGGGGGGGGGGGCGCGGCGTGAATTTTTGCCCCCGCTGGCTGCCGAATTCTCCAGCACCGAAAATTTGGCGGGGGCAGGAATCGCGCCGCGCCGGTCGGGGGTCCCCCCCCTGGCGATTCTCCGGCCCGCGATAGGCCAAAGTCCCGCTGCTGTCATGCCAGTCCCGCCGCCGTGAATCAAACCAGCTACCTTCCCGGTGGGACTGGCAGCGCGGGCGGGCTCCGGGGTCCTGGGGAGGCGGCGGGGCGATCTGGCCCCGGGGGGGTGCCCCCACGGTGACCTGGCCCGCGATCGGGGCCCACCGATCCACGGGCGGGCCTGTGCTGTGGGGGCACTCTTTTCCTTCCGCCTTGGCCATAGCCTCTGCGATGGCCGATGCGGAAGTGACACACCCCCCTGCGCATGCGCGGGGATGATGTCAGCAGCCGCTGACGCTCCCGCGAATGCGCGGACTTCCACCAGCCGGCGGAGTCCCTTCGGCCCCGGCTGGCATGGCGCCAAAGGCCTTTCCCGCTGGCCGGCGGCGCACCAACCACTCCGGCGCGGGCCTAGCCCCTCAAGGTGAGGGCTTGGCCCCTAAAGGTGCGGAGAAATCTGCACCTTTGGGGCGGCCCAACGCTGGAGTGGTTCCCGCCCCTCCATCCCGCCGGGACCCCCCGCCCCGCCGGGTAGGGGAGAATCCCGGCCCAGATACTGGGAGACAGGCTAAAATGAATGGAATGACTTTTTCTTCTTTTTGACTTTCCTTGTGTTTTTGATAAATAACAGAATTGTAATGGACCTTTTGTGTTAGGCATTCAATCAAGGCCTTGGTTAAGGGTTATTAAGGGTTATAGCTCCAAAGTGGATAGATATGGATCAGGTGTGATCCAACTGAATGACAGAATAGGCCCAAGGGGAAAAATTGTCTCCTTCAGTTCCTATGTTCGAGGTAACCCTCAAAGGAAGCAAGTCCAGTAGAGGATCAGTAAAACGCCCATCAGCACTTGGATCATAGGATGAACTGTGGTGAAGCGCAGTGCCACAGGTAATTGCTGAGATGATTTTTAAAAATGAATTTAGAGTAGCCAATTATTTTCTTTTCCAATTAAGGGGCAATTTAGCGTGGCCAATCCACCTAACCTGCACATCTTTGGGTTGTGGGGGTGAGAACCATGCAGACACGGGAAGAATGTGCAAACTCAGGCAGCACGGTGGCGCAGTGGGTTAGCCCTGCTGCCTCACGGCGCCGATGTCCCAGGTTCGATCCCGGCTCTGGGTCGCTGTCCGTGTGGAGTTTGCACATTCTCCCCCCCGTTTGCGTGGGTTTCGCCCCCACAACCCAAGGATGTGCGGGCTGGGTGGATTGGCCACTCTGAATTGCCCCTTGACTGGAAAGTGCGGGCTGGGTGAATTGCCCCTTGACTGCCCCTTCACAGCTCCAGAGTCCCAGGTTCGATTCCGGCTTGTCGTGCGGAGTCTGCACATCCTCCCCGTGTGGGCGTGGGTTTCCTCCGGGTGCTCCGGTTTCCTCCCACAGCCCAAAGCTGTGCAGGTTAGGTGGATTGGCCATGCGAAATTGCCCTTAGTGTCCAAAATTGCCCTTAGTGTTGGGTGGGGTTGCTGGGTTGTGGGGCTAGGGTGGAGGTGTTGACCTTGGGTGGGGTGGTCTTTCCAGGGGCCGGTGCAGACTCGATGGGCGGAATGGCCTCCTTCTGCACTGTAAATGCTATGATAATCTATGATAAATACAAAAAAGTCCACTTTTTGCTTTATCTCAGTAACCCTAAATTCCCCAACTGATTAAAAACCTACCCATTTCAGCCTTGAAAATGGTCACAGACTCAGCCTACACAGCTTGGTATAGAATTCCAAAGGTTCACCACTCTCTGAAAGAAGAAATTCTTCCTTAAATCCGTCTTAAATGAGCACCCTCTTATTTTGCAACTATGCCCACTGGTCCTACACTATCCCATGGGTGAAAACATCCTCCCAACATTTACCTTTTCTAAGCCCCTAAGAACCTTATATGTTTCAATGGGGATGTCCCGGAGGACTGGAGAATAGCCAATGTTGTTCCTCTGTTTAAGAAGGGGAGCAAGGATAATCCAGGGAACTACAGGCCGGTGAGCCTTACTTCAGTGGTAGGGAAATTACTGGAGAGAATTCTTCGAGACAGGATCTACTCCCATTTGGAAGCAAATGGACGTATTAGTGAGAGGCAGCATGATTTTGTGAAGGGGAGGTCGTGTCTCACTAACTTGATAGAGTTTTTCGAGGAGGTCACTAAGATGATTGATGCAGGTAGGGCAGTGGATGTTGTCTATATGGACTTCAGTAAGGCCTTTGACAAGGTCCCTCATGGTAGACTAGTACAAAAGGTGAAGTCACACGGGATCAGGGATGAGCTGGCAAGGTGGATACAGACCTGGCTAGGTCATAGAAGGCAGAGAGTAGCAATGGAAGGATGCTTTTCTAATTGGAGGGCTGTGACCAGTGGTGTTCCACAGGGATCAGTGCTGGGACCTTTGCTGTTTGTAGTATATATAAATGATTTGGAGGAAAATGTAACTGGTCTGATTAGTACATTTGCAGACGACACAAAGGTTGGTGGAATTGCGGATAGCGATGAGGACTGTTATAGGATACAGCAGGATTTAGATTGTTTGGAGACTTGGGCGGAGAGATGGCAGATGGAGTTTAATCCGGACAAATGTGAGGTAATGCATTTTGGAAGGTCTAATGCAGGTAGGGAATATACAGTGAATGGTAGAACCCTCAAGAGTATTGAAAGTCAAAGAGATCTAGGAGTACAGGTCCACAGGTCACTGAAAGGGGCAACACAGGTGGTGAAGGTAGTCAAGAAGGCATACGGCATGCTTGCCTTCATTTGCCGGGGCATTGAGTATAAGAATTGGCAAGTCATGTTGCAGCTGTATAGAACCTTAGTTAGGCCACACTTGGAGTATAGTGTTCAATTCTGGTCGCCACACTACCAGAAAGATGTGGAGGCTTTAGAGAGGGTGCAGAAAAGATTTACCAGAATGTTGCCTGGTATGGAGGGCATTAGCTATGAGGAGCAGTTGAATAAACTCGGTTTGTTCTCACTGGAACGACGGAGGTTGAGGGGCGACCTGATAGAGGTCTACAAAATTATGAGGGGCATAGACAGAGTGGATAGTCAGAGGCTTTTCCCCGGGGTAGGGGGGTCAATTACTAGGGGGTATAGGTTTAAGGTGAGAGGGGCAAGGTTTAGAGTAGATGTACGAGGCAAGTTTTTTACGCAGAGGGTAGTGGGTGCCTGGAACTCGCTACCGGAGGAGGTGGTGGAAGCAGGGACGATAGTGACATTTAAGGGGCATCTTGACAAATACATGAATCGGATGGGAATAGAGGGATACGGACCCAGGAAGTGTAGAAGATTGTAGTTTAGTCGGGCAGCATGGTCGGCACGGGCTTGGAGGGCCGAAGGGCCTGTTCCTGTGCTGTACATTTCTTTGTTCTTTGTTCTTTGATATCACCCCTCATTCTTCTGAAATCCAAGGAGTGTAGACCAAGCCCAACCAGTTGTATCTTTCTTCGTGTGGCAGTCCCTTCATATCCGGGATCATCCTGGTAAACCTCCTCACCATTGCGATTTCCTGAAGCACTGACAGTAGCTATGAATCCCCGTGGGAAGTCAAAGCTGAAAGAAGAAACTGAATCTGTTATAAATGAAGATGTTGGGGAATGGTAGCCTTCCCTGGGGCTAAGGGGCTGTTTAGCACAGGGCTAAATCGCTGGCTTTGAAAGCAGACCAAGGCAGGCCAGCAGCACGGTTCAATTCCCGTATCAGCCTCCCTGAACAGGCGCCGAAATGTGACGACTAGGAGCTTTTCACAGTAACTTCATTTGAAGCCTACTTGTGACAATAAGCGATTTTCATTTTTTTTTTTAAGAGACATCAGTAATTGAAGCAACAAAAAAAGGTTTATTTTGCTGTTATATTTTTTCATTGGGTGTGGTTATCCCTGGCATGACCAGCATGTATGGTTCATCCCTACTTGATGCCCAAGATGTTGATGGTGGGAGATTCAGTGATGGCAATGCCGTTGAACATCAAGGGGAGATAGTTAGATTCTCTCTTGTTGGAGATGGGCCTGACATTTATATTGTGTGACTGTTGCTTGCCACTTAACAGTCCAAGACTGAATGTTGTTCAGGTCTTGCTACATGCTAGTACGGTCCGGAAGCAGTTCTCCCAGTTTCTGAGCCTGTAACGTTATTGATGCAACTGTGTTGGTGAGATTGTGCTGTGTGTACAATTTTGGTCTCCTTATGTAAAGAGAGCTATACTTGCATAGGCAGTGCACTCCGCAATCACTAGGAGGTCAGAGGAAATGCTACAAGGGCATGCTGAAAGCCTCCCTAAATAAATGCAACATCCGCACTGACATGCGGCACAGTGGTTATCACTGTTGCCTCACAGCGGCAGGAACCCGGGTTCAATTTCACCTTGGGTGACTGTCTGTACATTCTTCCTGTGCCTGCAGGAGTTTCCTCCGGGTGCTCCGGTTTCCTCCCAATGATGTGCAGGTGAGGTGAGTATTGCCCTAATCAACGCGTGGGTTATGGGGATAGGGCAGAGGAGCGGGCCTAGGTTGGGTACTCTTTTCTGAGGGTCGGTGCAGCTTTGATGGGCTGAGTGGCCTCCTTCTGCACTGTGGGGATTTTTAAAAATATGAATTTAGAGTACCCAATTCTTTTTGTTTCCAATTAGGGGGCAATTTAATGTGGTCAATCCACCTATCCTGCACATCTTTGGGTGGGTGGGTTGGGGGGGGGGGGGGGGGGGCTGGGAGGGAGGGGGGGGTGCGAGACCCACGCAGACACGGGGAGATTGTACAAACTCCACACGGTCAGTGACCCAGGGCTGGGATCAACCCGAGTCCTCGGCTGCCGTGAGGCAGCAGTGCTAACCACTGTGCCACCAAGCCGGTCTATGTGTGGCCTTGGCCACGCCTTCCCAACTGAGGCCGCATCTACCCGAATGGCCGTTCACGTGGTGTTTCTCAGCACGCTGAACGCTGTGAATCACCCGGCTGATCACACTCTGTTCCCATTTGTAGATCCCTTTATCTCCAATTCTAAAATTCCTCTGTATCCGCACTATCAAATCTATTTATCGTTCTTTAGTTGGACCTTGTCTAATTTGCAGATTATATCCTTTTGCTTGATGAAATGCAATTCTTTCTGACATGGATGTTTATTGCTATATCCAGAGTTCAATTTATGTCTGTTCCAGAATTTTATCAGAATTTTATTGCTTCCCATGATAATCTTCTGCTCATCACCTTGAGATTATACCTCGGAGGATTATAATGACATAAAACAAAACAAACAAGCTGATTCAGTCAGTTAGAATCGTGTCTGTTAAACTTGGAGACTGCAGCTAAAATCCCGCTCAGAGGAGAAAGAGCATAAATCATAAAATTACGCAGAATTCTCAGCACTTAAACAGGGGGCGAGATTCTCCAACCCCCCGCCGGGTCGGAGAATCGCTGGGGGCTGGCGTGAATCGCGCCCCCGCCGGTTGCCGAATTCTCCGGCACCGGATATTCGGCGGGGGCGGGAATCGCGCCGCGCCGGTTGGCAGGCTCCCCCCCCCCCCCGCGATTCTTCGGCCCGGATGGGCCGAAGTCCTGCTGCTAGAATGCCTGTCCCACCGGCGTAGATTAAACCACCTACCTTACCTGCGGGACAAGGCGGGGCGGGCAGGCTCCAGGGTCCTGGGGGGGGGGCACGGGGCGATCTGGCCCCGGGGGGGTGCCCCCACGGTGGCCTGGCCCGCGATCGGGGCCCACCGATCCGAGGGCGGGCCTGTGCCGTGGGGGCACTCTTTTCCTTCCGCCTTCGCCACGGCCTCCACCATGGCGGAGGCGGAAGAGACTCCCTCTACAGCGCATGCGTGGGGATGCCGTGAGCGGCCGCTAACGCTCCCGCGCATGCGCCGCCCGGGATGTCATTTCCGCGCCAGCTGGCGGGGCACCAAAGGCCTTTTCCGCCAGCTGGCGAGGCGGAAATTAGTCCGACATGGGCCTAGCCCCTTAAGGTTGGGGCTCGGCCCCCCAAGATGTGGAGCATTCCGCACCTTTGGGACGGCGCGATGCCCGACTGATTTGCGCCGTTTTGGCCGCCAGTCGGCGGACATCGCGCCGATACCGGAGAATTTCGCCCAGGCTGTCCAGCCCAACCAGTTTATGCTGGCCCTTATACTCCATCCAAGCCTCCCCTTAAACTACTCACCCAACTATGATCAGCATAACCTCCTCTTCTTCTCGTGCTCGCGTCTTGTGCTGGCCTTTAAATACATCAGTGCGCCTTCTCCAATGACAGTTAAATCCAAGCAAAAGGAGGTGAAGGTTCGATTCCCGGCTGGGTCACTGTCTGTGCGGAGTCTGCACGTTCTCCCCGTGTCTGCGTGGGTTTCCTCCGGGTGCTCCGGTTTCCTCCCACAAGTCCTGAAAGACGTGCTGTTAGGTGAATTGAACATTCTGAATTCTCCCTCTGTGTACCCGAACAGGCGCCGGAATGTGGCGACTAGGGGCTTTTCACAATAACTTCATTGCAGTGTTAATGTAAACCTACTTGTGACAATAAATATTATTATTATTGAAGTGTTCTCAATCTCATCCCGAACACTCACTTAGTCCATCACTACCCATGGCATTGAATTATCAATCTTATTCAATAGTCCAGGGAGTAGGAATTTCACACTAACACTGTGGAGAGTTTCTTCTCAAGGTTCTGGTTGCGGCAAGTTATTGGAACATTATTTTTTGGGCTTTAACTTGTCAGCGTTGCTAATCAGTCTTGTACATGAGCTGTGAAAATTGATGCTGAGCATGGGACATCAAAAATATCAGATTCTCCAGTGGCGATGAAGAACTAAAATAATTAAAAATGGAACATGGATGCAACCTAACTATAGCCAAATGTAACACACGTGTTTACAATATTGTCATGATATACATCAGCATATCATGGTGCAATCACACACACACTGACACACTGATGGACATACAGTAGGACCAACCAGCATACACAATATCGCAGCCAATCACCAGTGAGAGCACACGCACTATAAAGACAGGGGACACCAGAGTTCCCGCTCATTCTAGCAGCAGCCAGCTCAGAGCACAGAGCTCACAGCCTGCCTCTCAGACATTCACCATGTGCTGAGTGCCTCACCTAGATAGTGATAGGACAGGGTCCACAGATAAGCTGGTAATGCACGTACCCAAGCTTACAGTATGTTATTACAGTTGAGTTGTGTGGTAGTATGCATTTGGGGTCATGTGGGACTGTGAAGCCGTGATGTCATTGGCTGACAGATCCCGGGTCCTGGTTGGCCGTTGACCTCTAGCTCCGCCCTGAAGGCGGAGTACAAGAACCAGGAGTCCTCCCCCGCATCGACTTCACTCTATTCGTCTCTCGGAGTCTTTGTGCGCTACAATTTATTAAACGTGACTGTTCCCCCGCAGTTCAGTAGCAGACTTGTTTCGAGGCCTACCTCAGAACGGCCCCCGGCCGGGTCACAGAAGACCAAAAACTACAGGTCCTGCACTCGAGGTTAAGCACGGAGATTTTCTCTCTCATCGAAGACGCAGAGGATTTGCAGACGGCGTTCGCAGCACTCAAAAGCATCTATGTTCGCCCAGTAAACCAGATCTACGCTCGCTATCAACTCGCAACGAGACGGCAAAGTCCCGGAGAATCGATAGATGAATTCTACTCCGCGCTACTAATTTTGGGACGGGCCTGCAGCTGCCCGCCGGTGAACGCAAATGAACACACGGACATGTTAATGTGCGATGCTTTTGTGGCAGGTATGAACTCCTCCCAAATCCGCCAAAGACTTTTAGAAAAAGAGTCGCGAGGAAGACTTCCGGGTGCGGCGGTGAACAGCTGAGGAAGACTTCCGGGTGCGGCGATGACCAGCTGAGTCGCACGTTTCGGCAGCTCCCGGTGAAACGGACTTTTGGGCTCTTGATAGGAGCCCCAACGGCAATTTTGACGGCTAAAAACACTGTGCGGTAAACCAGAAGGGAATCCCCCCTGGATACGGATGGAAAAAGGAGGATAAAGTGGCCGGATTGCAGTGGATCCTTTAGAACAGTGGCAAGGAAGGCAAGCAAAAACCAAGATGGCGTCGGAAGGTGGCAGTTTAACATGGGGCCCTGAACAACAAGAGTTCTTGAAATGCTGTGTGGAAGAGCTCAAAAAGGAAATGAAGAAAGAGCTGTTGGCCCCGATACTACAGGCGATCGAAGGGCTAAAGGAGGAACAAAAGACCCAGGAGCGGGAGCTTCGGGTCGTGAAGGCAAAGGCAGCCGAGAATGAGGACGACATACAGGGCCTGGTGGTGAAGACGGAGACGCATGAGGCACATCAGAAACGATGTGTGGAAAGGTTGGAGGCACTGGAGAACAACGCAAGGAGGAACAACCTGAGGATTCTTGGTCTTCCTGAAGGTGTGGAGGGAGCGGACGTCGGGGCATATGTGAGCACGATGCTGCACTCGTTAATGGGAGCGGAGGCCCCGGCGGGTCCGTTGGAGGTGGAGGGAGCATACCGAGTGATGGCGCGAGGGCCGAGAGCAGGAGAAATTCCCAGAGCCATAGTGGTGAGATTCCTCCGTTTTAAGGATAGAGAAATGGTCCTTAGATGGGCAAAGAAAACTCGGAGCAGTAAATGGGAGAACGCGGTGATCCGCGTTTATCAAGACTGGAGTGCGGAGGTGGCGAGAAGGAGGGCGAGCTTTAATCGGGCCAAGGCGGTGCTTCACAAAAAGAAGATAAAATTTGGAATGCTGCAACCGGCAAGACTGTGGGTCACATATCGTGGAAGGCACCACTACTTTGAGACGGCGGATGAAGCGTGGACTTTTATTGTGGAAGAAAAACTGGAATGAGCGGGTTATTAAAAAGAACGTTTAAACAAAGTGGTGGGGCAAATGTGGGGGGCGAAGAGGGGGGTTAAAAAGGGAGGAAAGAGGAGTTTTATGTACTAATCCTGCGATGTGGTAACTTTTCTCTCTTCCACAGGTGGTGATGGGGGGAGGAGGGGAGATGGAGGAGATGGGGCGTTGGCCATTGGGGGCGGGGCCAAGGGAGAAGCGCGGGCTTGAATTACTGGGTTGCTGCTGCTGGGGAGAGGGGGGAGCTGGTATGGGAGGGGATGGGCGGGGGGGCACCGCCTGGGGGAGATACAGCTGCGTGGGAACCGGGTGAGGAGCTGGAAAAAGGGGATGGCTAATCGACAAGGGGGGGGGGGGGTAGGAAGCCCCCCAACCCGGCTGATCACGTGGAACGTGAGAGGGCTGAACGGGCCGATAAAGAGGGCACGGGTACTCGCACACCTTAAGAAACTTAAGGCGGATGTGGTTATGTTACAGGAAACGCACCTGAAACTGATAGACCAGGTTAGGCTACGCAAAGGATGGGTGGGGCAGGTGTTCCATTCGGGGCTAGATGCGAAAAACAGGGGGGTGGCTATATTAGTGGGGAAGCGGGTAATGTTCGAGGCAAAGACTATAGTGGCGGATAACGGGGGCAGATACGTGATGGTGAGTGGCAAACTACAGGGGGAGACGGTGGTTTTGGTAAACGTATATGCCCCAAACTGGGATGATGCCAATTTTATGAGGCTGATGCTAGGACGCATTCCGAACCTAGAGATGGGAAAGCTGATAATGGGGGGAGATTTTAATACGGTGTTGGAACCAGGGCTGGATAGGTCGAAGTCCAGGACAGGAAGGAGGCCGGCAGCAGCCAAGGTACTTAAAGATTTTATGGAGCAGATGGGAGGTGTAGACCCGTGGAGATTTAGCAGACCTAGGAGTAAGGAGTTCTCGTTTTTCTGCTATGTCCATAAAGTCTACTCGCGAATAGACTTTTTTGTGCTGGGAAGGGCGTTGATCCCGAAGGTGAGGGGAACGGAGTATACGGCTATAGCCATTTCGGATCACGCTCCACACTGGGTGGACTTGGAGATAGGGGAGGAAACAGGAGGGCGCCCACCCTGGAGAATGGACATGGGTCTAATGGCAGATGAGGGGGTGTGTCTAAGGGTGAGGGGGTGCATTGAAAGGTACTTGGAACTCAATGATAATGGGGAGGTCCAGGTGGGAGTGGTCTGGGAGGCGCTGAAGGCGGTGGTTAGAGGGGAGCTGATATCAATAAGGGCGCATAAAGGGAAGCAGGAGAGTAAAGAACGGGAGCGGTTGCTGCAAGAACTTTTGAGGGTGGACAGACAATATGCGGAAGCACCGGAGGAGGGACTGTACAGGGAAAGGCAAAGGCTACATGTAGAATTTGACTTGCTGACTACGGGCACTGCAGAGGCACAATGGAGGAAGGCACAGGGTGTACAGTACGAATATGGGGAGAAGGCGAGCAGGTTGCTGGCACACCAATTGAGGAAAAGGGGAGCAGCGAGGGAAATAGGGGGAGTGAGGGATGAGGAAGGAGAGATGGAGCGGGGAGCGGAGAGAGTGAATGGAGTGTTCAAGACATTTTATAAAAAATTATATGAAGCTCAACCCCCGGATGGGAGGGAGAGAATGATGGGCTTTTTGGATCGGCTGGAATTTCCCAAGGTGGAAGAGCAGGAAAGGGTGGGACTGGGAGCACAGATCGAGGTCGAAGAAGTGGTGAAAGGCATTAGGAGCATGCAGGCGGGAAAGGCCCCGGGACCGGATGGATTCCCAGTCGAATTCTATAGAAAATATGTGGACTTGCTCGCCCCGGTATTGACGAGGACCTTTAATGAGGCAAAGGAAAGGGGACAACTGCCCCCGACTATGTCTGAAGCAACGATATCGCTTCTCTTAAAGAAGGAAAAGGACCCGCTACAATGCGGGTCCTATAGACCTATTTCCCTCCTAAATGTAGATGCCAAGATCCTGGCCAAGGTAATGGCAATGAGAATAGAGGAATGTGTCCCGGGGGTGGTCCACGAGGACCAAACTGGGTTTGTGAAGGGGAGACAGCTGAACACGAATATACGGAGGCTGTTAGGGGTAATGATGATGCCCCCACCAGAGGGGGAAACGGCGATGGATGCCGAGAAAGCATTTGATAGAGTGGAGTGGGATTATTTGTGGGAGGTGTTGAGGAGATTTGGTTTTGGAGAGGGGTATGTTAGATGGGTGCAGCTGTTGCATAGGGCCCCGATGGCGAGCGTGGTCACGAATGGCGGGGATCTGCATATTTTCGGCTCCATCGAGGGACAAGGCAGGGATGCCCTCTGTCCCCATTATTATTTGCACTGGCGATTGAGCCCCTGGCGATAGCGTTGAGGGGTTCCAAGAAGTGGAGGGGAGTACTTAGAGGAGGATATGAACACCGGGTATCTTTGTATGCGGACGATTTGTTACTATATGTGGCAGACCCGGCGGAGGGGATGCCAGAAATAATGCGGATACTTGGGGAGTTTGGGGATTTTTCAGGGTATAAATTGAACATGGGGAAAAGTGAGTTGTTTGTGGTGCATCCAGGGGAGCAGAATAGAGAAATAGAGGACCTACCATTGAGGAAGGTAACAAGGGACGTTCGCTACCTGGGGATCCAGATAGCCAAGAATTGGGGCACATTGCATAGGTTAAATTTAACGCGGTTGGTGGAACAAATGGAGGAGGATTTCAAGAGATGGGATATGGTATCCCTGTCACTGGCGGGGAGGGTGCAGGCGGTTAAGGTGGTGGTCCTCCCGAGATTCCTCTTTGTGTTTCAGTGACTCCCGGTGGTGATCACGAAGGTTTTTTTTAAAAGGATTGAAAAGAGCATCATGGGTTTTGTGTGGGCCGGGAAGACCCCGAGAGTGAGGAAGGGATTCTTACAACGTAGCAGGGATGGGGGGGGGGCTGGCACTACCGAGCCTAAGTGAGTATTATTGGGCCGCTAATATTTCAATGGTGAGTAAGTGGATGGGAGAGGAGGAGGGAGCGGCGTGGAAGAGATTAGAGAGGGCGTCCTGTAGGGGGATTAGCCTACAGGCTATGGTGACAGCCCCATTGCCGTTCTCACCGAGGAACTACACCACAAGCCCGGTGGTGGTGGCTACACTGAAGATTTGGGGACAGTGGAGACGGCATAGGGGAAAGACTGGAGCCTTGGGGGGGTCCCCGATAAGAAACAACCATAGGTTTGCCCCGGGGGGAATGGATGGGGGATATGGAATGTGGCAAAGAGCAGGAATAACGCAACTGAAAGATCTGTTTGTGGATGGGAAGTTCGCGAGTCTGGGAGCGCTGACCGAGAAATATGGGTTGCCCCAAGGGAATGCATTCAGGTATATGCAACTGAGGGCTTTTGCGAGGCAACAGGTGAGGGAATTCCTGCAGCTCCCGACACAAGAGGTGCAGGACAGAGTGATCTCAAAGACATGGGTGGGGGATGGTAAGGTGTCAGATATATATAGGGAAATGAGGGACGAAGGGGAGACTATGGTAGATGAACTAAAAGGGAAATGGGAAGAAGAGCTGGGGGAGGAGATCGAGGAGGGGCTGTGGGCAGATGCCCTAAGCAGGGTAAACTCGTCGTCCTCGTGTGCCAGGCTAAGCCTGATTCAGTTTAAGGTATTACACAGGGCGCATATGACTGGAGCACGGCTCAGTAAATTTTTTGGGGTGGAGGATAGGTGTGCGAGGTGCTCGAGAAGCCCAGCGAATCATACCCATATATTTTGGTCATGCCCGGCACTACAGGGGTTTTGGATGGGGGTGACAAAGGTGCTTTCAAAAGTAGCGGGGTTCCGGGTCGAACCAAGCTGGGGGTTGGCTATATTTGGGGTTGCACAAGAGCCGGGAGTGCAGGAGGCGAGAGAGGCCGATGTTTTGGCCTTTGCGTCCCTAGTAGCCCGGCGCAGGATATTGCTAATGTGGAAAGAAGCCAAGCCCCCGGGGGTGGAGACCTGGATAAATGACATGGCAGGGTTTATAAAGCTAGAGCAGATTACGTTCGTCCTAAGGGGGTCGGCTCAAGGGTTCACCAGGCGGTGGCAACCGTTCGTCGAATACCTCGCAAAAAGATAGATGGAATGGAAAAAAGAAGGCAGCAGCCCAGGATCGGGGGTGGGGGGAGGGGGTTGGGGGGGGGGGAGGGGGGAGGAGGAGGAACCAGAAGGACTCTCAGGGTTGTTAATATATACTGTATAATATGTATAGGTCGTTGCTACAGATAATTATATATTAGACTGTTAAATTCTATTTTTGGGGAGTGTTACTTGTGATAAGGCAGTTGCCAATTAGGGTTAGTTTTCATTTTTGTTATTTATTATTTATTCATTTTCTGTTTATAAAATAGGTCATTGTTATTTGTGTTCTTATAATATTGTGTAAAGGATGCACAATGTACTGTGTTGGTTGACCAAAAATTTTCAATAAAATATTTAAAAAAAAAGAAAAAGAGTCGCTAGGACTCTCAGAGGCACGGGCCCTAGCAGCCTCCCTGGACGTGGCCGCGCGAAACGCCCGCGCCTACGGCCCCGACCGCGCGGCAGCCCATTGGGCTCCGTACGCACCCGTCGCGACAAACTCCCCCCCCCCCCCCCCCCCTCACCCCACAGGCTTGCGCGGTTCAGACGCCAAGTCGCTCCGGTGGAGCCCACTGCTATTTCTGCGGCCAGGCGAAACACCCCCGGCAGCGCTGCCCGGCCCGCGCAGCGATCTGTAAGAGCTGCGGGAAAAAGGGCCATTTCGCGGCTGTGTGCCGGTCCCGGGAGGTCGCCGCTGTCCCAGGAGAACAAGGAGCCCTGCAAGCCTTTTACGCTTCCCAATCCCCCCAGCGCCCCATGTCCGACCCGCAGGCGCAACCACGTTGGGTCCCGGCCACCGCTGTCCCCAGAGAAGAGGGAGTCCTGCGTGTTCCTAACGCTCCCCAACCCCCCCCCAGCGCCCCATGTGCGACCCGCAGGCGTCGCCATTTTGGGTCCCGGCCACCACGAGGGGAGGAGGGGCGCCGCCATCTTGGACCACCCCAGACCTGTGCGACGCATGGGGGCGGCCATTTTGTCCACCCCCGCCGCCATCTTGGGACCCCCCAGCCCTGCGCGACGCATGGGGGCGGCCATTTTGTCCACCCCCGCCACCATCTTATGACCCCCCAGCCATGTGCGATGCATGGGGCAGCCATCTTGCTCACCCCCGCCGCCATCTTGGACGGCAACAACGGACCCCAGTGTCGACGGCTCCACGGGGTTCGAAGAAGACGCTCAAACATTACGATCACGTCTGGCTTCAATGACGCTGGACCAAGCTCGGCCTCGGACGCTCCAGACGACGACGACAACGGTGCTGATAAACGGGCACGAGACACCATGCCTGGTCGACTCCGGGAGCACGGAGAGCTTTATCCACCCCGACACGGTAAGACGCTGTTCTTTGACCATCCGTCCCAGCGCACAAAAGATTTCCCTAGCTGCAGGATCCCACTCCGTACAGATCAAAGGCTTCTGCATAGTTACCCTAACGGTGCAAGGGAGGGAGTTCAAAAACTACAGGCTCTACGTCCTTCCCCAACTCTGCGCCCCCACATTACTGGGATTAGACTTCCAGTGCAATCTGCAGAGCCTAACCTTCAAATTCGGCGGCCCAATACCCCCACTCACTATCTGCGGCCTCGCAACCCTCAAGGTTGAGCCCCCATCCTTGTTTGCAAACCTCACCCTGGATTGCAAACCCGTCGCCACTAGGAGCAGACGGTACAGCGCCCAGGACCGGACCTTCATTCGGTCCGAAGTCCAGCGGCTACTGAAGGAAGGCATAATCCAGGCCAGCAATAGTCCCTGGAGAGCACAGGTGGTAGTAGTAAAGACAGGGGAGAAGCAAAGGATGGTCATAGACTATAGCCAGACCATCAACAGGTACACACAACTAGACGCGTACCCTCTCCCCCGCATATCCGACATGGTCAATTGGATTGCCCAATATAAGGTCTTCTCCACCGTGGACCTCAAGTCCTCCTACCATCAGCTCCCCATCCGCCCAAGTGACCGCAAGTACACAGCCTTCGAGGCAGACGGGCGATTATACCACTTCCTAACGGTCCCATTTGGCTTCACAAACGGGGTCTCGGTCTTCCAACGAGAGATGGACCGAATGGTTGATCAACACGGGTTGCGGGCCACGTTCCCGTATCTCGACAATGTAACCATCTGCGGCCACGACCAGCAGGACCACGACGCCAACCTCCAAAAATTCCTCCAGACCGCTACAGCCTTGAACCTCACGTTCAACGAGGACAAGTGCGTTTTTAGCACAAACCGGCTAGCCATTCTGGGCTACGTAGTGCGCAATGGGATAATAGGCCCCGACCACAAACGTATGCGCCCCCTCATGGAATTTCCCCTCCCGCACTGCTCAAAAGCCCTAAAACGCTGCCTGGGGTTCTTTTCATACTACGCCCAGTGGGTCCCCCAGTATGCAGACAAGGCCCGCCCCCTAATACAGACCACGACCTTCCCTCTGTCGACAGAGGCTTGCCAGGCCTTCAGCCGTATCAAAGCAGATATCGCAAAGGCCACGATGCGCGCCATCGACGAGTCCCTCCCCTTCCAGGTCGAGAGCGACGCCTCCGACGTAGCTCTAGCGGCCACCCTTAACCAAGCGGGCAGACCCGTGGCCTTTTTCTCCCGAACCCTCCACGCTTCAGAAATCCGCCACTCCTCAGTGGAAAAGGAAGCCCAAGCCATAGTGGAAGCTGTGCGACATTGGAGGCATTACCTGGCCGGCAGGAGATTCACTCTCCTCACGGACCAACGGTCGGTAGCCTTCATGCTCGATAATGCACAGCAGGGCAAAATCAAAAACGACAAGATCTTAAGGTGGAGGATCGAGCTCTCCACCTTCAACTATGAGATCCTGTACCGTCCCGGAAAGCTGAACGAGCCGTCCGATGCCCTATCCCGCGGCACATGTGCCAACGCACAAATTAACCGCCTCCAAATCCTCCACGAGGACCTCTGCCACCCGGGGCTCACTCGGTTCTACCACTTTATTAAGTCCCGCAACCTCCCATACTCTTTGGAGGAGGTCCGTACAGTCACAAGGAACTGCCACATCTGCGCAGAGTGCAAACCGCACTTTTTCAGGCCGGATGGTGCGCACCTGATTAAGGCTTCCCGCCCCTTTGAACGCCTTAGTCTGGATTTCAAAGGACCCCTCCCCTCCACCGACCGCAACACATACTTCCTTCATGTGGTGGACGAGTACTCCCGCTTCCCCTTCTCCATCCCCTGCCCTGACATGACAGCGGCCACAGTCATTAAAGCCCTGAACACCATATTCACACTGTTCGGTTGCCCCGCATACGTCCACAGCAACAGGGGGTCCTCCTTCATGAGTGACGAGCTGCGCCAGTTCCTGCTCAGCAACGGTATAGCCTCGAGCAGGACGACCAACTACAACCCCCGGGGAAACGGGCAAGTAGAGAGGGAGAACGGCACTGTCTGGAAGACCGCCCTACTGGCCCTACGGTCCAGGGACCTCCCAGTTTCACGGTGGCAGGAGGCCCTCCCGGACGCTCTCCACTCCATCCGGTCACTACTGTGCACTAGCACTAACCAAACGCCTCATGAGTGCCTCCTTGTCTTCCCCAGGAAGTCCTCCTCTGGAACGTCGCTGCCGGCCTGGCTGGCGGCCCCAGGACCCATCTTGCTCCGAAAACATGTGCGGGCGCACAAGTCGGACCCGTTGGTCGAGAGGGTTCACCTCCTTCACGCGAACCCGCAGTACGCTTACGTGGAGTACCCCGACGGCCGACAGGACACGGTCTCCCTGCGAGATCTGGCGCCCGCCGGCAACACACACACCCCCCGACACCAATCACCCCCTCCCTGCCACCGGCGCACCCCGCGACCGCCCCCTTCCCAGGAGGATCGGTCCTCCTCCCAGGCCCGACCAGTAGTGAAGCCGAAGCTGAAACCGTAAGGCTCCCGGAGACGACAACACCGGAACAAGCACCACCACCACCACCGGGGCCGAGGCGATCGACACGGACGACCAGACCGCCCGACCGACTCGTGGCGTCGATCTAACACTACAAAATGTGGACTTTTAACGAGAACATTTTGTCTTTTTCTCCTGACGATTACTGTAAATAGTTCAAAACAAAAAAAACAACAACCTTGTACATACTGTAATGACATGCGAAAGTTTTCCTCCCAGGACCAGCCTTGTAAACCCTTACCACCATGCGAAGCATCACCCCGCCGGGTTCATTTTTAACAAGGGGTGAATGTGGTAGTATGCATTAGGGGTCATGTGGGACTGTGAAGCCGTGATGTCATTGGCTGACAAATCCCGGGTCCTGGTTGGCCGTTGACCTCTAGCTCCGCCCTGAAGGTGGAGTATAAGAACCAGGAGTCCTCCCCCGCAGGCCAGTCTGCTACTGAACTGCGGGGGAACAGTCACGCTTAATAAAGCCTCATCGACTTCACTCTATTCGTCTCTCGGAGTCTTTGTGCGCTACAAGTTGTTTATAAAATAGAGTTACACCATGCCCAGCAGTGTTGACCTGTTTGTAGACCAGAACACCCAACACGACAAATATGGCCAACCTAAGAGTGATGATGGCTGTTTGCAAAACGTGTGCATTGTGCTGCAATCGATTGAATGGTTATCAGATGAATTTGAGGCTGTTATTCATGCAATGGATTATCTGTGTTTTCTGCCGGTGCCCATTATTTTGATTCCCACGATCTTTGCATTCTATTTTGGCATACTGCAGTCTTGTGCAGGGTTACACTGCAGAGCCAAGAGAAACAGAATGTCACTGACGCATAGCCAAACAATTTATTATTGTGAGATGTTAAGGGCAGGGTTTCAGAGCAGAACCAAGTAACAGAAACGCAATTGAGTCTTAATAATCAGTGGAATGGTTATGCCAATAAATGTATTCCTGGATCAGAGTTTTTATTAGCCATGCTTCCCAAATCTTTCCTTGGTGCCACTCTGTTTTAATGCCCTAGACTTTGCGTGACCCCCAGATTAAAAATTTGGTGGGGTAGGAGGGTTTTGAGCATGGGCCTTCCTCTGCGGAGCGGGTTTGGGGGTGGGTGGGTTCGGTTGAGCATGTGTTTAAATTGCAGGGTATTCTTAAGAACAAAAACTAATCCTTACGCAGGCTTTATTTTTTGCATCAGCAATCAGGCCTCAGTGATTTGTCTGTGAGGCCGCGTCCACTATTTTAAAGAAAATGAGAATTTAAAGGGGCCCTATCGCTGTAAACATTCAGCCCGAACTCCGTGGTAGCCGTTGCTGCCTCGGAACACTCGATCCCAAGGTCCCGTCCTGCTCCGGCCCACCTACTTCCGACACCCTCATCCCACCCTTTTTTAGACCCAGACTTGACAGTTCCAATGCTCCTTAGATGCAAAGCAGAGCAGACCACAAGTGTAAAGATATCCCAATCCAACTCTCTGCAAATTAAAAACAAAATCACTTTGGTTTTCCCTTTTTATGCAGGTGCGGTCTAAAATTAATCTTCATTCATGGTGAACACAATAGCCAGGCAGTTGGTATAATTTGGCCTTCATCCAAAATTACACTGATCGGTAATGTTTACTTTCCCTCTCACCAGCAATTATTCCAAAATCACCTTTTAGCAGCAGTGTGTGAGTGGGGTTTGAATGTTTGACTCCGTTTTGTAGCCATCTGGGATGGCCACTTCCAGAATACAAAATGGACGCTCACAAAGACTGTAGGGAACTGTGGACAATGTTAGGAAAGCACGCAGGCACAGAGCCTGTATGCATATTGGAAAGGCAGCTCCCAGACGGGACTGAAACTGTAGGTCAATTAACATAGTGATGGCCCATCTCCGGGAACAAAGGAAAGACACTCAAGCAAGCGATACATCTCCAGACATCCCGGCGCCAGTTCCCCCAACCGAAAACGCAAACAAAGCAAGGCCAACGGCCACCTAGGACACGCCCAGCCATCAGGGCACCCACCCCTTTATTGGTCAAGATCAATACCAGTGATCAAGATACAGCCCAATTAATTGGGGCCAAGTTTAAGGCCCGCCCAAAAGCGCGCGAAGCCTCCGGGTATAAGAAGAAACCCCCGAGAGAGAATCAAAGCGGAGAGACCCTTCCACCAGCTGCACGCTCGCTACCAGACGGACAACCTTAGCTGTTCTCCTGTACCTCTTCGAACCTAACAACCTCAGATCCGAACAACGGCCATTGTTCCTCCGACTGAGTGGGCACCCGAAGCTATGTATAGGCTTTAGCGTTAGAGATAGTTTAGTTTGTAGTACTTTGTGCATGAGTAGATATTACTGTGTGTGTAAATAAATAGTACTGACTTAAAACTAACTAACTGGTGTATTGTCTCTTTGATCAGTATTCGGGTTTGAACCTTGTGTCGGTATCGTGAGATACCTGGCGACTCTAAAGCAAACATAATGGGCAGCATGGTAGCATAGTGAATAGCACAATTGCTTCACAGCTCCAGGGTCCCAGGTTCGATTCCTGGCTTGGGTCACTGTCTGTGCGGAGTCTGCACGTCCTCCCCGTGTGTGCGTGGGTTTCCTCCGGGTGCTCCGGTTTCCTCCCACAGTCCAAAGATGTGCAGGTTAGGTGGATTGGCCATGCTAAATTGTCCTTAGTGTCCAAAATTGCCCTTAGTGTTGGGTGTGATTACTGGGTTAAGGGGTTATGGGGATAGGGTGGAGGTGTGGGCTTCGGTAGGGTGCTCTTTCCAAGAGTCGGTGCAGACTCGATGGGCCGAATGGCCTCCTTCTGCACTGTAAATTCTATGAAATAATTAGGATTAAGGAAGGCGACCTTATTGATAAGACATATTCATAAACAGAGCAACATTACTGGCGACATCTGATGGGACTCGACCTAGAAGTCGCCTAGTCACTCCGAGAGAACCCAAAATTTGAATTAGAATCCAATTGGAAACAGAAAACCTACAAGTGCAAGACCAATACTGATCAAACCTCCAAGATTCGGAAGTGTGTTATTTGCATGCGTACTAACAGGGATATAAGGTAAACCTGAGAGATTTTGTTGCGTAAAACTGTCGGGAGATTTGTAGGCCGGAAATTAGCGTAAGCCGTACCCGTGTTTACATCACCGCTTTATCACCCCCTGTTCCAAATTCGTTAGAGACCCCAGAGAAAGCAAGAAAAACGGCAATGAAGGAAATGGAACGCCTTATGAACCCCCAGGAAGTCGAGGTCGCAGCGACCAGTAGAGTAGGACAGTGTCCCGAATGGGAAGAGGAGATCAGAAAGTACCTCAAAGGGAAAGGATGGCCCCTTTGGAGTGAATTCTGCGTGAATGACGAAACAGGTCCCGGAGGTATAGGGCATACTTGGTGGGAAAACCTGACAGAGATCCATAGGAAGAGCTTAGGGAAAGCTCGCAAGCCGATGACAATCGTGTCCTGCTTGGCACAATTGCGAGGCACAGAGGAGGTCGTGAGGACGCTCCGTAGAGAGATTGAGGAGAGAGACAAGAATAATGAAGGAAGCGTGAGTGAATATGAGAAAGAGAACAAGGAACTGAGAGAGCAGTTAGCAGCGAGGGACAAGGAGATGGCTGATGCCAAGCAGGCACACCAATCTTGTCTCACCCATTTGAGCAGCTTTCAGTCCCAGTATGACAAAGCCTACCAAGACACACAACGCGCGGTGTTAGTAAGAGAGGAAACGGAACAACAAGTTGAGCAGTTACAAAAACAGTGTAACAACTTAAAAGCAGCCCCACGAGCACTCCACACATCCACGACGGAACAAAGGCAGAGCTCGGTAGATCACGCAAAGTACCGGAAGCAAATTGCAGAACTGCAATCTCTGCCGACTGTCCAAAATGGGTTCCAGAGCACGTTTGGACCCCAATTAGACCAAGAAAATGACCCCGACTTGCAGGAGTTAAATGAGACTGCCCACAGATATGTACATGGCACATGTACACAGGACAAGCCACAAAAGAGAAAAGCACCCCAACCCCCGACTGCACAGGCAGAACACAATCCTATGAATCCTGTCGCGACACTGCGCAGGGCCACAACAGAAGGAGACCCAGATTTTCTATACACCAACCCATTAACCGTCACTCAATTACGGGACGCGAGCGATAAGATTACATCGTTCCTACCCACATCGGACCCCCACCAGTTCTTTGCAAGAGTAAAACAACAGGCGAGCATGTACGGCCTGGGTGAAAAGGAGCAAGTGAAGCTCACAGTTTTAAGCCTCGACCCTTCAGTCCTTCCCAACCCACATGTAGGAGGAGGCACCCTCCAAGAAATGCACACAGCGATCCGAGATGCGATCGGCTATAACAAAGGAGACCCCATAGAAGGCCTAAACAAGTGTAGGCAAAAGAAGACAGAGCACCCCACAGCGTTTGCTGGATGCGTGTGGATTCATTTTACAGCAGTGTTTGGAGAGTTAGCCTGCGCCCATTTGACCCCAAATAATATGGCCAAATGGACCCGCATCCTAGTCTCTCATGCGACAGAGGCAGGACAGAGAGCTTGCGCAAATTACGACCCCTCAGACGAGGCCCACAACGAGAAATGGGTTTTGAAAAGATTGTCCCGCACTTGGGAACAGTCCATTCAAGATAAAACAGCTTATGGTAAAGCACAGGAAGAGCAGGCAGACATGCATCCAGTTAGGACGCACCAGAGCCCCGCATGGGTAAATGAGAGGGAAGAAACAGCCCACAGCAAACCAAATACCAGGAGTGTTATAATTGCGGCCAATTAGGACACTTCGCACGAGAGTGCAATGCACCCCAGAAGCAGCAGAGAAACCAGCAGACAGGCACCCTAAATAAGAATAGGGCAAAGCCAATTCACTGTGTTAGCGCCCGTTCTGAGATTGCAGATATGAACGGCACCGACTGACGGTGTTCGGGCTCCCCAACTTGGGTCTGCGACACCCTTTGGGACAAGTCCGGTAGACCCATCGTGGCAGGCACAGTCCGGGGACACCCCGTAGAATTCCTTTGGGACACAGGAGGGTCCCGCACTACGCTCAATTCCTCCACGATGTTTCAGCGAGACACGTGGCCCACCATGGACACCATTACACTCAGCGGTTTTACAGGGCATTTACAGCAGGGACACATCACAGCCCCTGTAGCAATCCAGGTAGGGAACATTAAAACAAAACACCTCGTAGTTTTGGTCGATCTACCCCAGACAGCCAAACACATTTTAGGCATTGATTTTATGAGCTCCCACAATCTATCATTCGATCCAGTAAATAAATATGTGTGGAAAATGGCCAAGGCAGCACGAACCCCCACGACGCTCACAGTTGGAGACTATGAAAATAGGATTCGCGCAGTAGGAGACTTCTGGTTCGACCCTCGAGCCATTAGTCAGAAAAAAGAAGTTAGGGAAGTCCTGCAGTGACACAAAGCAGCATTTGCACAGCACAAGCACAACTGTGGCAAGATCGCTGGCTTGGTAAATATTACAGGTCCCGACCCCAGACCCCAAAAGCAGTACGGTTTCCCCCAAGAAGCAGAGGGAGAAATCTCAAAAGTTATACAGAGTCTGCTTGATCAAGGCGTATTCCAATCAGTAGCCTCCACGAACAATGCACCAATATGGCCGGTCAGGAAACCTGATGGATCATGGCGACTGACCATTGATTATTGGGAACTGAACAAAGTAACCCCAGTAGCAGCCCCCATCATAGCCACGAGTCCCGAGACCATGCTCAAACAGGGACTACAGTCAAAAAAAATTTTGGTTTTGGACATTAGCAACGGCTTTTGGTCCATTCCATTGGATAAAGCGTGCCAATATAAATTTGCTTTCACATTCCAGGGACAGCAATATACGTGGATGTGCCTTCCACAAGGCTTCCACAACTCCGCCTCCATTTTCCACTGACAGCTGGCAATTGGATTAGCAACATTTTCCCAACCCGATTGTCTGGTCCAATACGTAGATGATTTGCTTTTACAGATGGACACAAAGGGAGAGAACATTTCACTTCTCGCCGAATTATTAGGACTCCTGCAACAAATTGGCTGTAAAGTGAACCCCAAGAAGGCCCAGGTTTTACAGGAAAAAGTGATTTACTTAGGAACAGTAATCACACATGGCAAATGTGAGATCGAGCAGAAAAGAATTGACTCGACCGTCAAATTACCCCTGCCCCATAATGCACAGCCCTCCGGTCATTTCTAGGACTGGTTGGCTACTGTAGAAACCACATCGACGGTTTTGCCACAAAAGCAGCGCCCCTTTCCGAACTTCTCAAGAAGCAAGCACCTTGGGAATGGCTTTCACAGCACACGGATGCCGTGGATGCTTTAAAAAGAGCCCTCAGCACAGCCCCTGCATTACAGGTCCCAGATCCACTCTCCCCGTACGCAATTGAGATTACAACTACCAACCGAACCCTTTCGGCCGTGCTCCTCCAAGAACGACAGGATTGCTTAGGCCCCGTGGCATACACCTCACGCGTATTAGATCCAGTCGAGCAAGGATTTTCTGCCTGCGAAAGGCACCTGCTTGCAGTTTTTTGGGCAGTACAATACTTCGCCTACGTTACAGGACTCAACCACATCACCATTCTAACTGAACATACCCCAACACAACTCCCACTTGATGGTAGACTTAAGGATGGCAAAGTCAGCCAGATCCGCGCAGCCCGTTGGACCCTTCTCTTACAGGGATGGGACATCACAGTTAAGAGGACAAAGACCCACATTTTCCTCGCTGACAATTTACAATATGCAGGCACCCCACACGAGTGTGAAATAATATCCGCTAAACACAACACAGGACCCTTTATACCTAAGTCAGCTCCCCCGAAACTAGGTACTTCACCCCAGCGACCCCAGCCCACAGACACATGCGCAACCCTTAGAATCTATGTGGATGGCTCCTCCACAGTTTTAAATGGGAAAAGAATTACCGGTTGCGGTATTTATGTAGAGGACGCGCAGGGACGCGCCTTAGAAGAGATTTTGTTAAAATTGCCAGGACATTTAGACCCGCAGGCAGCAGAACTGGCAGCCATAGCATACGTTGCAGAACACCCCGACTCGTTTCCGACCCTAGCCAACATATATTCTGACAGTTTATATGTCTGCAGCAGTTTAACCGAATTCCTACCCCTGAGGGAAACTAGAGGGTTCGTTTCCGCAGACGGAAAGCCCCTACCCTCCGCCCCATTACTCCAACATATCCTAAAAACTGCCAAAGATAGGAAATATGGCATTATTAAAGTCCATAGCCACCATTGCTCTTCCCCCCCGGTAACGTTAAGGCAGACGCCCTAGCGAAGGCAGGTTCCAGACACGGTGACTTTTGGAACCCCCCCCCGAGAGCGCCCCAGTACACGCGGTTCACGTCTCACAGACCAACATTCAGGATTTATCAACGGCCCACTCAGAAGACACACAGCTCAGGGAAGTTTTAAAAGGCAACTTCCCAGCCCCCTACGATAAGTACAAAATCGCGTTAACCACACCTGATGGTGTGATTTTAAAAGATGGAATTTATGAAGTCCCCAGCCAGGACAAGAATCAGATTATTTGTCAATTCCATGACTACCATGGACATCAAGGCATAGAGGCCACCCTAGCCCACCTCAGACCTCTCTGCTGGTGGCCCGATTTAAAAACTGATGTGACTCACTACATTGAGAACTGCTTAATCTGTGCCCAGAACAATCCGGACAGATACGCAAGAAAAGGTCAGTTTAGCCACACCCGTCCCGTTAATGGCCCCTGGACGAATTTGCTAATCGATTATATAGGACCCCTATCCCCCTGCAGGAATGATTTCAAGTATGTGTTGGTGGTCATCGACACCTTCACAAAATGGGTGGAAGACTTTTCATCCAGAACAAACACAGCCAAAACGACAGCCAAAATCCTCACTCAGCACATCTTTACAAGATGGGGACTTCCATGCAGTATTGAGTCCGACCAAGACTCCCATTTTACAGGACGAGTGATGAAAAACGCCCCTACAATTTTTGGCATAAAACAAAAATTCCATATTGCATACCACCCCTAGTCAAGTAGAAAGAATGAATAGAACTTTAAAAGCGACCCTCAGAAAAATGGTGCAACAACACAACAGCACCTGGGACACAGTTCTCCCACTTGCATTAATAATGTTCATACGAAACACGGTATCCACGTCGACAGGATACACCCCCCACACCCTCATGACCGGACGCCCCCATGAAAGGGACAGAATATTTGTTAGGACTGGATTTGACCAGCCCCACAGTCACTGCCCTCATGCATGAGAAAGCAGTACAACAGATTTTAGAAAATGTAAAAGCAGCCCAGCTTGCAGCAACTGTTAGACATGGGATACGCTAGAAGCAAAGCAAAGTTTGCTTTGATAAGACAGTACACGCCAGAGTTTGTAGTAGGGCAGCAAGTGATGCTATCCCTATATAACCCCAGTTCATTCCTTTCCACCAAATTTGCCGCACCGTACTCCATCTCTGATAAAATCAGCCCCTCTGTATACAAGATCACCTATCCCAATGGCAAGTCTGCGTGGTTCCACATAAACCAGCTTCAGGCTTATGGCTCGCAGAACAACCATGCACACCACATCTCGCTTGCAGCAGCAGATGAGCACGCCTCGCCCACGAACGACGGACTCCTACCCTCCCCCAACCTGTCCAGCCCATCCTCAGACACGACTACGACTCCACCCCCAGAGGCTCGACTCCGCCTCTCCCTTCCTCCAACCAATAGTGACAGCGATGGCGATAGCGGCAGCCCCAGCACACCACGCTACGATTGCACCCCTGCACCAGGCCCCACTCCCAGCGACTCCGAACATGATTCCAGCGACCCCTTTGAAATAAGGTATATTAAAGCCCCTGATCCAGACCCACCGCCTGACGATTATGGATTGTCCCCTAGCAGCTCCAATCTCAATACAAAATACTGGCACCGCGACAATTCGTTCAGGCTCATCCAGAATGATGAGATGGACCTCAATTCACCCCAAGCCACTTTAGCACGACTACTCCAGTCAAGAGTATGGCAACCGGGAGAAGATGATGACATAGAGTCTGACTCCCACCAAACGAGCCCCTTTGCGACTCTGTTCGCTTTAGAGCAATGAGGTGTCCAGATGATGGTAAAAAAGGAACCAACGGAGATTTACGGTGTCCTTTCTGATGGAACCTGCACCATGTTTGTTATGTTTGTTTGTTTGTTACTGTGAATGTTGTTTGTGCACTTGAAGTTTATCCATGGTCCCACGCCACATCTTGATGCAGTCAGAACTACCCTTCTGACGTCAAATGGCTGTTAGAGGAAATAGTTTGTCCGCAGACTAGTTTGTCGTAACTGCTCTTCTGCTTTGAAGGTAGAAGATAGCCATAAAATGCAACAACCACAAATTCTTACCGTTCTTGCCGGTCGCTCAGGCAGTGGAGAAACGGCACTGGTCCCCGCCCTGACTGAGGACCCCCATCTGGTCAGCTACGCTCGGGTAGAGCACATAAGGCACTGGTCACCGTCCTACCCGGGGATTCCATCCATCCTGTACCCCATTTGGCACTTTTAGTTCAAAACTATTTACTTTGTTTTATGGCGACCCTTAGGTTGCTTTCCAAATGCTATTTAATCCTCAAACACTGGGATGGTACATTGCACAGGCTGCGAGACAGCTCGCACTGTGTCAATATTTTTCCTTCTCGGATGTCTTGTCCCAAATATTTGGTTAAAAAAAAAATGAGGGAGTCACAGATGGTGACCAATTATAACGGGTATTTGGCAATAAAAAGACAGACAGACAGACATACAAGATCCTAAACAAGATAATTACAGAAATTATGCTTGTGTCCATAGAACTCCGGAACCACAGAAGCCTCAAGAAGATGAAAGAAGAAGAAAAGATGAAGACAACCATCATGCTTTACAGTTGGATCTTAACGTGATCCCTCCAGTTGCGCGCGGACGCTACCCCCCAACCCCTTTAAGTGAATTAAAGTACATCCGCTTTTTTGTGTGTTTGTTCGTTCTAATAAAGGAAATGTAAAACTCTGTGCTTGACTGCCAAGCCAGAGAGACTTGTATTGCTGCTATTGTACAGTTTAAAAATAATTTAAAATGCTGTAAATTCTTTTGATTAATTAAGGATAGTTTAGATTAAGGACAGTTAGAGGTTCCAGTTTTTTAATTTTGTAATGCATGCCTGAATGTCATAGCGCCTCATAGAATTTTATAATGATGTGTGTACATAAAGTAAATTAGGTAAAAGTTTCAATCCATAGGACAGAGTAGTGTAGTGCCTGTCCTTGCTTATGGGTGCCCGACTTAGGAGGAGAACGAAGAAGAAGCAGTAATTTGATCCTTCACGCTTCGCGTCGAGGATCACAAGGAGGGAGTGTAGCCACCTGGGATGGCCACTTCCAGAATACAAAATGGACGCTCGCAAAGACTGTAGGGAACTGTGGACAATGTTAGGAAAGCAAGCAGGCACAGAGTCTGTATGCATATTGGAAAGGCAGCTCCCAGACGGGACTGAAACTGTAGGTCTATTAGCATATTGATGGCCCATCTCCGGGAACAAAGGAAAGACACTCAAGCAACCGATACAGCTCCAGACATCCCGGCGCCAGTTCCCCAAACTGAAAGCACAAACAAAGCCAGGCCAACGGGCACCTAAGACACGCCCAGCCATCAGGGCACCCACCCCTTGATCAATACCAGTGATCAAGATATGGCACAATTAACTGGGGCCAAGTTTAAGGCCCGCCCAAAAGCGTGCGACGCCCCTCCGGGTAAAAGAAGAAACCCCAGAGAGAGAATCGCTCTCTTGGACCCGGCTCTCACCGAGGAGAGACCCGTCCACCAGCTGCACCAGAAGCAAGTAAGTCCAAGGTCAACGCTTGCTACCAGACAGACGATCTTCGCTGTTCCCCTTCACCACTTCGACCCCAGCAAACTCAGATCCGAACAACGGCCATTGTTCCTCTGACTGAATGGGCGCCCGAAGCTAAGTATAGGCGTTAGCGTTAGAGATAGTTTAGTTTGTAGTACTTTGTGCATGAGTAGATATTACTGTGTGTGTAAATAAATAGTACTGACTTAAAACTAACTAATTGGTGTATTGGCTCTTTGATCAGTATTCGGGTTTGAACCTTGTGGCGGTATCGAGGGATACCTGGTGACTCGAAAGCAAACATAATTAGGATTATGGAAGGCGACCATATTGACCGCCATATTCATAACCAGAGAAACAGAGCAACAGCTTCTTCAAAACATTAGCTTAAATGCTTTAACAATGTAATAGCACGAGGTATCACCGAGGAGGCTTCTTATTTACAAAGAGGTTTGTTGGGAACAACAATGAGGTTTAACTACATACAGACACAGAGATATCTCATACAGGTCTTCACTCCTAGCCTCCCGAGTCCACACTACTCAGGCCCCTCCTCCAGGGCCCTGTGCTTTCATATAATTTACAGTGCAGAAGGAGGCCATTCGGCCCATCGAGTCAGCACCGGCTCTTGGAAAGAGTTGCCTACTTAGGCCCACACCTCCACCCTATCCCCGTAACCCAGTAACCCCACCTAACCTTTTTGGACACTAAGGGCAATTTATCATGGCCAACCCACCTAACCTGCACATCTTTGGACCGTGGGAGGAAACCTGAGCACCCGGAGGAAACCCACGCAGACACGGGGAGAACGTGCAGACTCCGCACAGACAGTGACCCAAGCTGGGAATTGAACCTGGGACCATGAAGCTGTGAAGCAACAGTGCTAACCACCATTGATCAGGGATTTGCGAGCGCCCGCGCGATAGGCCTCGAGCGGGTCATTTGGACGGTGAAAAATCTTCCTCTTGCAGGGGCCACACTTCCACAAACAGAATCGGAGCAATTTGTTTGTCAAAGTGAAGAGCAAGTCTTCTGTCTGCTTTTGAAATGTGCGAGTCTGTGCTATGTGATGGAACCACCTGGTTGGAAAATCTAGCCAATCCTGAAAGACATCTTTCCAGTCTTTCCACGTAACTCAATCCTGTGACAGGATGGGCGGAATTGACTGACTTTCCCTGTGGTGAGGGGCGTTTAGTCGGGTGGGGGCCCTGCTGCCTTCACACCTCTGCATAAATTCAGTCCATGCCCCAAAGGCCGGTGGACGGCTTTCCCATCCTGCCAATTGTGCCCCTTCAAGTGGGTACTTAATGCCCACTGCTAGCCCCATCCTGTTGCTGCTGCTGATATTTATCAGGGGCAGGCGGAGGGCCCGTCGCGCAGGAAGCTCTAAAAGTAAACCCTGTCAAGGTCGCTTGAGGGATTCAGGGGTGGCAGGAGGGTCAAAGTCCCAGAGAAAACCACCCCCTGCTCCTGCTGCCGAATCCCTCTGACCACAGCACTGAATAGTTTAAGTTGAACACGGACAAAAGAAAAATACTGCGGGGGCTGCAAATCAGAAATATAAACATAAAATGTTGGAAATACTCAGCAGGTCTGGCAGCATTGGTGCAGAGCGGAACAGAGTTAAAGGGCAGGATTCTCCATTTGGGAGACTATATACAGACTATATACAGCTAGAGTTGAATCGCACCTGATTTGCGCTCACACTGGTAGCACAAATCAGGAAGGGTTTCCCAATCCTGAGCCATGCAAATTTGTACATGGTGGGGATTTCGAGGGATTCATGAGGGAATCCCGCTATTGGGACCGCATTATGAGCAGGTGGCCTGATAGCGAGACCCAATGGCTGAGCACCCCCATCTCGCAACGTAATTTATCGCTCCCCCCCCCCCCCCCAGCCCACAGGGAAATTCAGCCCTCCACTTCAGAATTGTCTGGGTCACACCCCTGCCAGACCCCCCCCCCCCCAGTATGGGGGTAACCTGACACCTCCCCAAAAAAGAGACCCTCTAATTAAAGGGACCCCCCCAGAGAGACACCACCACATCAAAGAGAGTTAAGTACTTTCCGTTCATATCCCTTTGGGCTTGAGTGACTTTGAAGAAGTCAGCAGTGATACTAACAGCACTTTGATGTGGTCCAGGAGCCGTCAATCAAAATTGATCTTTATAAAACTTGCCGTTAGTTTCATAGCTGATCACTTCAAAGTCACTGAAGCTGAAGGGAGATGAATGGAACAGTACTGACAACTGGATGTGTTCCGAAGCTGTCAATCACAGACTAGTAAAATCAATATCAAAGAGAAATGAATAAATGGCTTTCAGATCAAAGATCTGAGAGGTTTTAAACCCAGCTGACTGGTTTTCTTTTTCCAGGAATTGACAGGTGTTGTTTCCTGTGTCTGAGCCAGCAGGTGTATTGCCCAGGGAAGTGTTAAAGCTGTGATATTTTCACTGCCTCTCTCTGGACTGCTCTCTAGCTTCCAGACAGGGATCTTTCTTCTGGGGGCTTCCAGACAAGAGTCTCTCTTCTGGGGGTTCTCTGGGGATCTCTTTAATTAGGATCTCTCTGGTGGGGCCTCTTTAATTAAGGGGTCTCAGGTGGGGTCTCTGGTGGGGTGGGGGGGGGGGGGGGGTGGCATGGTGGGTGGGGTGGGCCAGTCTTGCATTGTGGGGGGAGAGGTTGGCCCTCCGATGGGCTTTGGGGAAATTCCCTTAAAGAGTTACCCCTTGACCCAACGTACGATCCAGTGCTTCAAAGCCATGCTTGTCACGACCTGCACCAATTTTGCCCACGTGATTCCCCGCCAGAAGACCAGAGAATGGCGAGGGCCCGGGGAACATGGTGCCCGTCCCATTAATAGGAGGCAAAGGGGCCTTAAGGACCCATTTTCACCCGCCCGCTAGCGCGGAGTGCGAACCTCGATCCTGATGCCAGTGGGGACTGGATCTGTTTTTCCCCCCCCCGATGCTGGATTCTCCTCCGCTTCGGGAACTCCGCTACTGGTGGCGGGTGGCAGAGAATCTAGTCCAACATTTCAGGATGGTGAATTATGGTGGTTGTTCCTTTAAGGGGAACACAGCAGATTAAGGACATGATCTAACAAAAAAGTGGAGTCCCGTTTTGGGCGGGATTAACAGGGTCGATCCCGGCACTTGTAGCACTGGGAATGACACCACTATTGAACGGCACTCTGCTATTTTTCCGGGCCTCAGAAGGGAATGCCCCGCTGAGGCCGCACTTATTCGCATTTCCTGCATGAGGAGCTCCACTCGTCAGTGCATGAAGAGGCCGAAGGGCCATTTTGAAATAACCCCCATGATCTCCCGACTCCGCGCGACCCCCGGACTCCCTCAATGCCCCCCCCCCCTCCGCACCCCACCTCATATGGGTAGAGCACCCCTGGGCCCGATCCCCGATGTGGGCAAAATACCACCTGGGAACTTTGGCAGTGTCAGCCTGTCACCCTGAGTGCCCCTGCCAGCCTGGCAGTGTCACCAGGGCATCCTGGCAGTGCCTGCCTGGCACGCAGGTGGCACTGCCAGGGTGTCCAGATGGCACCAGCAGTGCAAGAGTGCCACGCTGTCCAGAGGCCAAAGACCTGGGTCCTCCGATCGCCTAGGAGTGCCCCCCCTCCCCCAAAGTGACATTCCGCCTGGTCCCCATGTGTGGGGACCACAGCTAAATGCGCCAGGCTGGGGCTTCCTCGGCGAGGTCGGTAGATCCTGAGGGCTGGTTAGATCCACCATAGGCAAAGTTAAGTTAGCTGTTCCTCACTTAACTCTCCAAGTCGCACATTCTCCCCATGTCTGCGTGGGTTTCGCCCCCCCCCCAAAACATCTCAAAGATGTGCAGGTTAGGTAGATTGGCCACGCTAAATTGCCCCTTAATTGGAAAAAAATAATAATTGGGTACTCTAAATGTATTTTTTTAAAACTCTGCAAGTCTGGATCCTGCCCATTGTTGGATCCCGCCCATTGTTAGATGGCGCGGGGTGTAACGACTGTTGGGAATCCTGGAAGAGGCCTCTCGCAGGATCTACCAGCCCTGTCCCGTCCCGATTCTGATGGGACGTAGCTGGTAAATCATGCCGTAGAGGTCACCTGGCCTGTGGGACCAATTGGGAGTCAGGATGAAGAATCACCCCAGGGGGTGCAGCTGTCTTGGGCAGGAGACACGAAGGGAGCTCGCTGCAGCCCTGTGGCTGCTGAACACTTCTTATTAATAAACCCTTTACCTGTTCATTAACGGATTCTCTGAAAGTGCACCTTTACATGACCTTTCATGAGAACCGTGACAAGTTGGAGATGTGAAAGGTTTGAAGGATGTACAAGGCAGTGAAAAGGGGGGAGGGGATAAGCACAAAAGGGAAGGCCTGTGATAGTTTGGAAGGCAGGCGGGATTAAATCACAAAAGCATTGACAGTGCATGGGTAAAGAGAGTTGTACGAGCTAAAGTTAAGTAATGAGCAGCACAGGGCAGCACTGTGCAGTGGGTTAGCACTGCGGCCTCACGGCGCCGAGGTCCCAGGTTCGATCCCGGCTCTGGGTCACTGTCCGTGTGGAGTTTTCACATTCTCCCCGTGTCTGCGTGGGTTTCGCCCCCACAACCCAAAGGTGTGCAGGGTAGGTGGGTTGGCCACGCTAAATTGTCCCTTAATTGGAAAAAAAAATGATTGGGCACTCTAAATTTTAAAAATAAAAAAAGTAATGAGCAGCGGCTGAAAACAAAACAAAAAATCCAAAACTAGTAAAGAGAAAAGCAACAAAATAGGGGCAGAGGTTACGATCTGAGATGATTGAACTCAATGTTGAGTCTGCAAAGTGTAAAGTGTTGAACAGAAAGGTGAGCTGCTGTTCCTCGGGCTTACTTGTATTCCACTTCAACTTGTGCCCCACTATTGATTTAACAATTAATGTTTGTTATTCAGTTTGCTTTGTTGGTTATTGTTCCATGGTCGTTAGACCTGAAGTGTCTTTCTTCATTATGGTATCTGGTTACAATTGTTCCAGCTGTTTGATTGAGCATTTTCCACCTAGCGCCATTGAAAACATTGGAATGGCCTTGCAACCCTTTCCTTGGATTGCCACCTTGCTGTGGGCGGGATTCCATTGATCCCGGGATCAATGCCACGGGGAGTCTTAAGCTCCTGTCAGGGTCACCCATGACAGTAAGGTCGGGAAGGGGGAATCAGACGAAGCGCAATCCAAAGTCCTCAGTGGCAGATTTGGCGTAAGATATGTGTTTAGTATCAACGGCTGCGATGGCGGATGAAGGCAGCAGCAGTAGGGAGATCCCCAGTGGTCGAGGTTCCTTTGCCACTGGACCGACCCTCTGCCAAGGACCATGGGCGGAATTCTCCCCCCCCCACACCGGGTGAGAGAATCGCCTGGGTGCCGCGCGTGTCCCGCCATGCCGCCCCGACGCCCGCACGCGATTCTCCCACCCCCCCCCCGACCGGCGCAGCGAGAATTACGGCTGGCCGCTAGGAGAATCACCGCTCACCGTTTGCAACGGGCATGCGCCGATTCTCTGGCCCGGATGGGCCAAGCGGCCTGCCCAATATGACGGGTTTCCGCCGGCGTCATCCACACCAGGGGCAAAATTCTCCCCCAACGGCGCGATGTCCGCCGACTGGCGCCAAAAACGGCGCCAATCAGACGGGCATCGCGCCGGCCCAAAGGTGCGGAATGCTCCGCATCTTTGGGGGCCGAGCCCCAACATTAAGGGGCTAGGCCGGCGCCGGAGGGATTTCCGCCCCGCCAGCTGGCGGAAATGGCATTTGTTGCCCCGCCAGCTGGCGCGGAAATGGCGTTTGTTGCCCCGCCAGCTGGCGCGGAAATGCGGCACATGCGCGGGAGCGTCAGCGGCCGCCGACAGTTTCCCGCGCATGCGCAGTGGGGAGAGTCACTTCCTCCTCCGCCATGGTGGAGACCGTGGCGGAGGCGGAAGGGAAAGAGTGCCCCCACGGCAGAGGTCCGCCCGCGGATCGGTGGGCCCCGATCGCGGGCCAGGCCACCGTGGGGGCACCCCCCGGGGTCAGATCGCCCCGCGCACCCCCCCAGGACCCCGGAGCCCGCCCACGCCGCCTGGTCCCGCCGGTAAATACCAGCTTTGATTTACGCCGGCGGGACAGGCAATTTCTGGGCGGGACTTCGGCCCATTCGGGCCGGAGAATTGAGCGGTGGTCCCGCCAACCGGCGCGGCCCGATTCCCGCCTCCGCCCAATCTCCGGTACCGGAGACTTCGGCGGGGGCGGGGGCGGGATTCACGGCGGCCAACAGCCATTCTCCGAGCCGGCGGGGGGGTCGGAGAATGACGCCCCTGGTCACTGCCGGCAGGAACAGCGCGGGAACGCTGGGGAGGGCGGCCTGTGGGGGGGAGGGGTTTCCTACAACGGGGGGGGGGGGAGGGGGCTCAAATGGGGTCTGGCCCGCGATCAGTGACCACCGATCGGCAGGCCGGCCTCTCTGAAGGAGGACCTCCTTTCCTCCCCCGCCCCTCAAGATCCATCGACATCTTCTTGCGGGACGGCCTCGGGGAGGACGACAACCGCGCATGCGCGGGTGACGTCATTTACGGAGCGCCATCCGCGTCATTTACGCGGTGCCGCCTTTACGCGGCGCCAAGGCGCGGCACGCGTAAATGATGCGACGCCGCTCCTAGCCCCCCGGGGGCGGGGGAATAGGGGACTGGGAGCGACCTCCGATGCCGGAATGAAACACTCGGGTTTTCATTCCGGTGTCGGGACTTAGACTCCCGATGGGAGAATTGCGCCCCATGTGTCTGCTGATGTGCATCGGTAGTCCCACGTTAAAAGATGTCTCGCACCAGGCATCTACCTAGAGAACACAACACACCACCTCCCCCTCCCCACACAGACAAGCCCTGCGGCGATCGGCGAGAGGTGACGGGGACAAGACCATCAGATCTGGAAGTCCCTAACTTGCACTTTCTCCCCGTGTCTGCGTCGGTTTCCTCCGGGTGCTCCGATTTCCTCCCACAGTCCAAAGATGCACGGGTTAGGTGGATTGGCCATGATAAATTGCCCCTTCATGTCCAAAAGGTTAGGTTGGGTCACTGGGTTATGGGGATTGGGTGGAGGCATGGGCTTGGGTAGGGTGCTCTTTCCAAGGGCATGTGCAGACTCGATGGGCCAAATGGCCTCCTTCTGCATTGCAGATTCTATGGTTCGAACATCGGACCAGCACATAGGTGGTGGAGTTTGATTCAGTCGTCTCGCTCTTCGAATAAGAACAGGGGAGCTTTTTGGAAGTATTCTTCATGACTGAGCAGCCCTCCCCAGGATCTACTCTGCTCGTCATTCCCGACCTTTTGTATCAGATCAAGCGCCAAATCAAGCCCAAGATGAGGGGCAACGCCTTTTCTTGTCAGCTTGGATCTTGTACGTCTCTCTTGTGGAGACCATGAATTGGCTTCAATTTGACTTGGAATTGTTTTTGGAATTGGAGCAGGCAATGAGATGTATTAAGGGTTTGCCCTGTCCACTCTGCGCATTGACTTTGTGAATTTAAGTATGGGACAAAAGATTTTTATTTATTTATTTATTTATTCACACCACCCCCAGCTCTTCCTCCCACTTCGCCTTAACCCCCCCTCCATAGACATCCCATCCTCCTCCAGAATCCTCCCCCCCGCATCCACCTAAAACTTCCCCCTGCGCCAGCCCATACCTCCTGCCCAACTCTTCCAAACTCGCAAATTGCCCTCCCAGGAATAGATCCTTAATTTCCTTAATCCCCCTCTCTTCCCACCTCGGAATCCTCGCATCCATCCTCCCCGGCTCGAACCCATGAATCCTCCTAATCGGCATCCCCCCTGACCCGTCCCCCAGCCTAAAGTGTTGTCTCAACTGCCTCCAAATATTCAACGTGGCCACCACCACCGGACTCACCGAGTACCTCCCGGGGCATTCAGGAGTCACGCCGTTGCCGACACTCGCAACCCTGACTTCCTACTACAAGAGACCGCCTCCATCTTTACCCACAGAACCCCTCTCCCACTGCTCCAGTCCCTTAGGCAAAAAGACCAGCAGTCATTGAAACAAAAACAGCAATTGCAGCAAAACATTAATTTTAACTGCCTGCACCGGGACTGCCAACAACAGAGGGAGATTCTCCCACCTCAGCAAATCTGCCTTCACCCTCCCCACCAGACTAAGTGAAATTAAACTTCCGAAGCTTCGCCCAATCCTGCATCCCCACATACCTAAACTGAGTCGCCAGCAGGCAAAATGGCAGTCCCCCCCCACCACACGCCCCCTCCCACTCAGGCGGGGAGACCACTTTTTCCTAAATTCAGTTTGTACCCCGAAAACGCCCTGAACCTCTGGAGCAACCACCATTATACTCCTCACTGACGTGCTCAGCTGTGAAATATACAACAGCAGATCATCTGCATACAGGGACCCCCTATGTTTCACCCCCTCCCACTAAACCCTTCCACAACCCCGAGCTCCTCAGCGCAATGGCCAACAGCTTATGGCCAATGCAAACAGAAGGAGGGATGTGGGGCACCCCTGCCTCGATCCCCAGTGCAATGCAGAGTACCCTGAATTCATATTATTTGTGCGCACGCTCGCCATCGGCTCTTTATATAGCACGCCACAAACTTCAGCCCAATCCCGAATTTCTCCAGCACGAGATCTCCTTCCCCTTACCACCACCTTCAGAGCCTTTCAGACCACCAACCACGAGATCTCCCCCATGCAATTAAACCCCACACTCCCCTCAATCACCTTCCGAATCTTGTCACAGAAGCTCCGATTCACTAATAACCCCGCCTCCATCCTCCACCCCAGCTTCTGGGACGCCCCCTTCTCCAAAACCACATCCATCCAATGATGAACGTGATCTGAAATCACAATTGCCGAGAACTCCGATCTCTTGACCACACAAAAAAGTCAATCCTCGAATACACCTTGTGCACTGGGGAGAAAAACAAATACTCTCGATCCCTTGGATGTAAAATCCTCCACGGATCCGCTCCTCCCATCTCCCTCATGAGCCCAGCCAATGTCTTCGCCAACCACCCCCCCTCCCTGACTGGGTCAGCGAGCACGGCTGGAACCTGTCCACCTTTGGTTCCAACACTACATTTCAGCCCCCCCCCCCTACTATCAGCTCATGGTTATCCAAATCCGGGATGAAACCCAGCGCTCTTGTGGAATCCAGAATATCCGGTTCCTTGGCAAGGGACACGAGTTAGTATGGAAGCCTGATATCCTGCTCCTTAGCGAAGGACATAAGTTAGTATGAAAACCATAATATCCTGTTTCTCAGTGAATGATGTAAGTCTGTGGAGACAGGACAATGGAGGTGGCCTTCTCAGGAATGCACTTTTCTCTAAACTACCGTAACCTCCAAGGGCAAAGGGGAGATGATTACGTAAAAGAAAGATTGAAAGACCTTGATTTTCTATTGGTCAGTTTGCCCTGTCTACTGTTGGCTAGAATGACTGCCCTTTCATTGGCCTAAAATTAAAGTTTAACTGTCATATTATTGGTGTGTGTGACATGCAAATGAAGGATTAGACTACATCTGCAATTCTACTGGTTAATCAAGCTATAAATGTTTCTGCTTTGCTGGACTAAGACAGAGTAAGGCAGTGTACCCCACTGGTTTGCTCTCCATGTGCACATGTCAGCAATGATTAATCAAAGAGTATTCCCATGGCTGCCTTGCAATAACTTCAACACCCTCTTCACAAACCCCACGTCTCCCAGTTGGGGGCCATATACGCTCGGCAGCGCCACCAACCTCCCGGCTAATGGACCCATCCCTACCATGTGCCTGCCCCCCTGATCAGCCACCATTTTCTCCATCTGAAATCTCGCCCTCTTGCCCACCAATATCGCCACCCTCACCGAGCCCTACTATCAAACTCCAAATGACACACCTAATCCTATTACAAACATGTATCAAAACAGGTTACAGCAAATAAACACCCCGGGAAACATACTTCCCAACAATCAATTATACGGTCTGTGCAGACTTTTCCTCTTTTTCACCCTTCCCCCAAATCCCTGCGCCGAACTGCTCCTCAAACACGGTCACAAACATCCCCCACCTTTTTTCAAACTCCCCTGCTGAGCCCCTTAACTCATACTTTATCTTCTCCCACCGCAGGAAGTGGTACAGGTCACCCAACCATGCCGCTACCCCCGGTGGTGATCACCTAACTCTTCCTAAGCCTCACCTGATCCTTCACCGTCAAATGAGTCTCCTGCAGCATCACCACATCAGCCTTTAAACTCTTTAAGTGTGCGAAGACTCTCGATCTCTTCACCGATACCCCCCTCGCGTTCCACGCCACCATCCGTAATACAAATCTGCCAGCTATTTTCTTCCTGGAACAGGTGACTAGCCTGTCACCAGAGGCTTAAAGCTTGAGCAGTGTCACTACACATCAAACGTGGCTGTCCAGTTGTCTCTCCTTCTCTTACTGCCTGCCATTGGCGTGTTGGCCGTGTTATGAACTCACCTGCCTCGGCCATCAAGTCTTGGAGTGGGACACAAACTCAGAGCTTCTTGTTCAGCGGCAGGGAAGCTACCCACTGCGCCACAAGCCCTCCTGCAATAAATAATAGAACCCCACAGTTCTCCAAAATCTAAGTAACTTCAGAATACTGTCCAGGGAGACAGTGGTGGATCAGTGAGGCTAATGATCAGGTCTCATTCCGGCAGCCGGTGACATTTAATTTAACTAATGATTAATTTGATTAATTAATAAAACTGGAATTAAATTTTTTTCTCAGTAATGGATTGTCATCTGGTTCACTAATGTCCTTTAGGGAAGGAAATCTACCATCCTTACCCGGTCTGATCTACTGCCCAAAGATGTGCATGTTGGGTGGATTGACCATCATCAATGTGCGGGGATAATGTGGGGATGGAGATGGTGGTGGTGGAGGGAAGGGGGGGTGCAGTGGATGGTGGCGTTGGGTGGAGTCCTCTTTCGGCGGGTCACTGCAGACACAATGGGCCAAATGGCCTCCTTCTGCACTCTAGCGATTCCATGGACACATGTGACTCCAGACCCACAGCAATGTGATTGACTTTTAATTGTCCTCTGAGATGGCCTCGGAAGCAACCCAAACCAAACATTGTGGTTTATGAAGGCGGTTTACCACTGCTGAAGACCACAAAGGGATGGACAACAGGGTCCACATCCCATTAACAAATAAAAATAAACAGCGAAAGGGTGGTGCTACTTGAGGCGAACTGTTTTCTTCATGGGGGGGGGGGGAACATTTATTGAACAAAGTCATGAGGTTTCAATGAGGAGTTTGTTGTGTTATGCTGCTTCGGATAACACCAGGCTGCTACTTGATGCAGTCTTAACTAAAGGATGCTCCAGACTCTGAAATGAGTTCAACGTGTTTATTGAACTATGAACACAGTTCTCAAATGAGTTTGACTCTCTGCTAATCTAACTGTAGTAACTCAGTCTAACTGTACCAGCTTGCTCTAATCCCCGTGCTGGGGTGTGATGCTGCTGATCAACCCTGTCTAACTCTCCAGAAGTCTGTCTGTGGAAAGAGGCAGGGTGTGAGTCCCTCATCCCTTTTATACTGTTTATGTCATGCCCCCTTGTGGTGATGCCACCTCTGAGTGTCCTGACTGCCCATTGGCTGTGTCCTATTCTGAGTATTCATTGGTTGCATGTTTGCATATCATGACATCTCCCCCTTTTTCTTTAGATGTATACACATGTGAATGTGTCGTGTCTAATGTGACTGACTGAGGAATACAGAACAGAACAAACAAAACAAATGCTCATAAGTCCAGTCTCTGAGGCTTGCGTCTGATCCTCGTCAACCGCCGGAGAAGTGGTGGAGTTGATGACGGTGTCTTGACAGGCGAGTGGGAGGCACGACTGGTGGTGCAGATCTGCACTGGGCTGCATAATGGTTTGGTTCCCCACAGTTTAAACAGCGTTTTGCCTCTTGCAGGGCAGTTTTTTAAAAAATAGGTGGTGCCACAGTTCGCACACGTCATGACGTCGGCGTCATGACACTCAGTGTGTCGTTGCGCATGCGCGTTGTGGTTCTCGGACATCTGCACATGCGCAGTACGGTTTTCGGCCGCTTTGTGTTCCTGATCGCATTGTGCATGCGTTGGGCCCCGGGAAGAGCGCGCAAAATGGCCGCTTTCGTCAATGTGGAGGCCCTGCATCCGGGAGATGGCCTGAACACACTCCACCTCGTGGGAGGCTTATTTTTCACTTTCTGCCGTTCTGTACTGTGAATAGCGATTTTTAGAGTGCTCATGCACAGTACACGTTTCAATCGCGACTGGCAGGGTCATGTGCTTGGTTTTCAACAATTGCTCTCGCAGAGGATCAGAGTGGATTCCAAAAATGATTTGGTCTCTGATCATGGAGTCAGTGATATCACCGAAGTTGCAGGATTGCGCTAGCAGTCTAAGGTTAGTTAGATAGGAGTTGAAGGATTCATCTTTACCTTGCATCGTCTGCTTGAAGATGTTGCGCTCGAAGATTCCGTTGGTGTCCACCTCACAGTGGCTGTCGAATTTGTTGAGGATGGTTTGGTACTTTGTTTTGTCCTGCCCTTCAGAAAAGTGAAAGGAATTGAAGATTCCTCTCGCAGTTGTGAGTAGAAGAGATATCTTCCGAGTATCGGTCGCGCCATTGAGGTCGGATGCTTCCACGTATAGTTGAAATTTCTGCTTGAATGATCGCGAGTTGGCACTAAGATTGCCGGGGGTCCTGAGCTGATGAGGAGCCTTAATCTTGTCCATTGTGCCTGTATTCAGTAGCTGGTTGTCACGGATCTTGCTGAGTTGAACTAAATAGATTGAACAGTCACTCCTGGTATCATGTTGTGTTATGCTGCTTTGGATAAGACAGGCTGCTACTTGATGCAGTCTTAACTAAAGGATGCTCCAGACTCTGAAATGAGTTCAACGTGTTTATTGAACTATTAACGCAGTTCTCAAATGAGTTCGACTCTCTGCTAATCTAACTGTAGTAACTCAGTCTAACTGTACCAGCTTGCTCTAAGCCACGTGCTGAGGTGTGATGCTGCTGATCAACCCTGTCTAACTCTCCAGAAGTCTGTCTGTGGAAAGAGGCAGGGTGTGAGTGCCTCATCCCTTTTATAGTGTTTATGTCATGCCCCCTTGTGGTGATGCCACCTCTGAGTGTCCTGACTGCCCATTGGTTGTGTCCTATTCTGAGTGTTCATTGGTTGCATGTTTGCATATCATGACAGAGTTCCATCCTCCTTTGGTAACATTCTGATACATTAAAGCTTGAGAACCAACTTCACAAAAACATTCCTCAAATCAAACACAAGTACAAAGCAATCACAGTTGGCATTGATACTGTCAGGAATTGTGTAATTCAAATACATTGCTATTTGTTCCTCTTATTCTTCCCTGCTTTGCAGCTTTCATTTTCATCATGGGGCCGACGCTTGCCCTATCCTGCACTGCCTTGCAGATCCACTCCCATACTGCTCGGAGCTACTCTACTTTACTCTGCCTTGCCTACCTCTAAACTGCCTCATTCCCTATGTCTTTACTCTGCACTGCACTATCTTGCCGTACCTAGCTAGGGCGACACAGTAGCACAATGGTTAGCACTGTTGCTTCACAGCGCCAGGGTCCCAGGTTCGATTCCCAGCTTGGGTCACTGCGTGGAGTCTGCACATTCTCCCCGTGTCTGCGTGGGTTTCCTCCGGGTGCTCCGGTTTTCTCCCACAAGTTCCGAATGATGTGCTGTTAGGTGAATTGGGCATTCTGAATTCTACCTCAGTGTACCCGAACAGGCACCGGAGTGTGGCGACCAGGGGCTTTTCACAGTAACTTCATTGCAGTGTTAATATAAGCCGACTTGGGACAATAAAGATTATTATTATAGCTAAGGAGAAGTGAGGAAGGTAAGTAACTGTCAGTGGTACTCACAATCAGAGGATGTTTTGGAACATTTTTCAGCCAATGAAATGTTGTAATGTAAGAAATGTGGCAATTAATTTGCACACAGGAAGATCCGACATACAGCAATCTGAGAATGACCAAATAATCTATCTTTAGTGGTGTTGTTTGAGCGATAAATATTGGCCAGAGCACGGGGGATCTTCAAGAAATTGTCACAGGATGCTCTACAACCATCTGATAGGACAAGGGTTAGTTTTCTGTCTCATTAAAAGACATGGGCTGAATATTATTTTTAGCCATGGCACTTGATATACATCAGCACATGGCGCATGGAACTATTTCTTTGGCTATTCTCTTTGACATTTTTCCCACCTGGGTTGGCCACTTCCCGACTTAAAATGGAGAACCGCAAAGACTAAAGGGAAATTCAGCCAACACAGGCAAAAACGAGCAAGTGCAGAAATCCTGTGTATTGGAACCTGCAAAAACCAGACAGCACTGAAACCAACAGCCATCTGCATAGTAATGAGCGATCCCCAGGCACAATTGATACATTTAAGGTGAATAAGGCCAAGCCAGACTCCTCGGCGCCAGCAGGAGCCAAGACAAAGGAAGGCCAACGGAGACTCAGGGACCGCCTAGTGGTCAGGGAATGGCTCCAGTATTGGAGAAATCGATCCAAGTGATCAGAACTTAGTCCAATCACTTGGAACCAGGTACGGGGTCCGTCCCGAAGGGACGGGAAGCCCCTGGGGACTACAAAATAGAGTCCCCAAGTTCAAATCGTCCTTCTTGGCAGGGCCACTCAACAACGCGAATCAACCCCTGAGAGTGAACTGCCCAAGCGGCCACATCAACCAAGTAAGTCTCCAGTCAACACTCGCTACGAGATAGGCGCTCCTAGCTACAAGTCCATACCAGCTTTTGAATCCTGCAGACTCAGGACCTGAACAAAAGGACATTTGTTCCCCTGGCCTGGTGGGCCAATTCCGAAGCTCAGTATAGGCCTTTTAGTGATAGAAACAGTCTAGAAAGTAGAGTTATATGCATAAGTAGTGACTTACTGTATATAATACATGTGTTTTGATTTGAATCTTACTAATTGGTGTGTTGAGTTATTGATCAGGACTTGAACTTGAACCTCATGGCGGTATCATAAAGATACCTTGCGACTCTAGAGCAAAGGTTAAACAAACAGAGCAAATTACGAATTAAGAGCCAACCAAAAGTTAGCAACACATTGCAAAGTGACTCCTGGGGTCACTGAGTAAACGTTGAGAAACAAAGTTAATCTTATTTAGGCCTTTGAGTTAATGGATAGGAATTATTCTCAAGGAAGAAAGCAATGTTCAGTGCAACAAAAAGATTCTGGGCGGAATTTAGTTGGCGAGGCGGTTGGAACCTTGTGTGACCTTTCCACGGGAGGCCCAATACTATTTCAGGGAAATCAGGCATATGGCTTGACAGCTGGTTCAGGTCCCCAGTCAGGTAAAACCCCACCCCCTGAGAAATGGAGGCCAATCAGAGGTTGGCAGCTCTCCAATACACCTAGCGGCACGAGGTGTGGTGGCCACCGCCGGTATTACACTTGGGCCTGCAGAAGGGAACGGCGATGGATCTCCAGACAAACGTGAGTGTGGGCGTTGTGGGATGGGGTGGTGGCTGGTTGGGTTGGAGGGGCATCGACAGCAAGGACACGGGATGGCTTCCTGTAGGGCCCCCATTCCCAAAACTGCGGTCGGACAATGAATGAAGAACCCCTCCCTAGCGGGCCAATGGCAGACCTGATAAGGTTTACTGGTCAGCTTTTGAAAGTCACAGGAAGCCTGTGTGACTCCCATTAAATCCTGAACCATCATTAAATCTCCCCCCCCCCCCCCCCCCCCCACACCACCACTAAATTTGGAAGAGATTTCCCAATGCCGGGAATTAGAAGGAAGTATTCCTACTCAATTTCCCCGCCGCTCCACAATCATGCAACCATTGGGGTCAAAAAGATATATTTTTTCTTTATTAGGCACCTAAATCATTTGGAAACGTTTGGTAATTGGACCTTTTTTATCTGCACTTTCATGAACAGCATTTCATTAACGGTGTTACACACAACTTTGGGCTCAGGGATGACATGGAAGGTACTACATTTCCAGTGAAATAAAACAAATCCATTGCCCTGCAACAGTGCTCATTACTCAAGAGTCAGTAAAATGTTGAAGTTGCTACCAGATGGAGTAGTTGAGGTGAACGACACTTTATGTGGAGTATAAACTCCAATGGAATAGGGCAGCACGGTGGCGCAGTGGTTAGCACTGATACCTCATAGCGCCGAGGACATGGGTTCAATCCCAGCCCCGGGTCACTGTCCGTGTGGAGTTTGACATTCTCCCGTTTCTACGTGGGTCTCACCCCCAGAAACCCAAAGATGTGCAGGGTAGGTGGATTGGCCAGGCTAAATTGCCCCTTAATTGGAAAAAAAGAAATGAAATGAAATGAGAATTGGATACTCCAAATTTATATTTAGAAAAGGAAAATTTGGGCATAATTTGATTGGGCACGTCGATGCAACTCAGCAATCAAAGTCCTTTATTGTGCTCTTATTTTTACATTTCCATTCTAAATTTCTTGACGATTATAATAGAAATTACGTATGTAAACTTGTCACGCTGCAATTACAGCCTCCAGCCAAGAGAGGTGCTGCAATGTCACGACTGGCTGGAGGGTTATGGACAATTTCCTACTCTTTCAGGGCACGATTCTCGAACAAAGTCCCCTAGCGAGCGCATTTAGCCACGTGTTTCCTGCCACCCACAATGCCGAGATGCACGTGGCTATTCAACATGACTCGCGTTGAATAAGGTGCCTGAAAGGGGAACGCGCGGTCGAAGCCACACAGCATCGTTTTGTACAGTGGGGAGATCCACTCGCTGGAACTCCCTATTGTAGAAAGAGAACGGGACGCCATTTTTAAATGGCACCCCGATCTCTGAAGCTCCCGAATCAATCCCTGACCTCCCACCCAGCCCGAACGCAATGTTGGAGGGTCCCGACCCCCACCCCAAACACCCATATCGATCAACCCCGACCCAGACACGCATGGGCCAAAAATGCCAGCTTGGCAGAGCCAACCTGGCACTGCCCCTGCCAGTGCCTTCTGCGCACCTTGACAGTGGCAGGCTGGTGCCCAGGTGGCACTGCCAGGCTGGCAATGCCAGGGTACCCAGGTGGCACCAGTAATGCCACGGCATCACCCTGCCCAAAGAGCATGCAGCTGGGGCCTCCAATCCCCTGGGAGACCCCCATGAGTGCCCTTCTATCTGATTGTGGAGACCAGTGCTGAATGGCTCTCTCCCAAGGTCTCAGCTACCTCAGGAATCAGCACATTAAAGTGAGATTAGCTGTCTCGCTCTTACATGCCGATTTGCTAAAAAATGATCCCGCCCGCAATGGGCGGGATTCACAACGCAACGTCTCGCGAGATTGCGCTGAATCTCACGAGGCATTGCGAGCAGGGTAGATCCCGGGAGCGGGGTCACCCGCCCGTCAACAGCCACGCTGTGCCGTGGCCAGATGCTTTTTGGGCGCAGCGTAGCCATTGGATCGCGCCCTCAGTTCCGCCGCTGGCAGAGGTATGCCAGGACCATACTGCGGGGAGCCTGGATGTTGAGGCCCAGAATGTGTGAAGCCCATTTGAACCGGAGGAACAGAAAGGCATTTATTTCTTCTGAATTCCACATTAAATGCAAACTTTTAATTGCTTTAACCCAGTTGCTTTATACCACTACTGTTGTGATTTTAAAGTTTCCTGTCCCGGATGCAGTCCTATCGCGCAAAAGTAGAGATTAAACAAAAGAGGTGAACAATACAATGTGCAAAACCACCAGGAGTGACTGTTTGGTATTTTTGATACAAGGTGTGTTGTTGCATTAAATACTCTCAGAAAAGAAAGCCATGAATATGACACTGTAATCCGGACAGTCATCCTTTAAGGAAGAAAACACAATAACTGCTCACAGCTAAATTTTGAGGAAGTGAATTACTGCTGGCGAGGGTCATAGCTCAACACAAAATTCAGCCTTTTCCCATTGCTGCCAGTGTCAAATCGTTTGAAGCAAATGTGCTGTGAGCATCTGTGTGCAGATGCATAAAAGTATGGTCACTGTTGTAAGAGGTGGAAACATTTTAAAAATATATAAATTTAGAGTACCCAGTTCTTTTTTTTCCCAATTAAGGGGCAATTTAGCGTGGCCAATCCACCTTACCTGCACATCTTTGGGCTGTGGGGGCGAAACCCACGCAAACACGGGGAGAATGTGCAAACTCCACACGGACAGTGACCCAGAGCCGGGATCGAACCTGGGACCTCGGCGCCGTGAGGCAGCAGTGCTAACCACTGCGCCACCGTGCCGCCTGTAAGAAGTGGAAACATGACGATCAATTTGCAGACTGTAAGTAAATGACTAAAAATGGGGCAGCACGGTGGCGCAGTGGCCTAAGGCAATGAGGACCTGTGTTCAACCCTGGCCCCGGGTTACTGTCTGTGTGGAGTTTGCACATTCTCCCCATGTCTGCGTGGGTCTCACCCCCACAACCCAAAGATGTGCAGGTTAGGTGGATTGGCCATACTAAAATTGCCCCTTAATTAGAAGAAAGAATAATTGGGTAATCTAAATTTTTTTTAAAAAGTAAATGACTAAATCTACTTTAGTGATGGTGGTTTTAGAAATAAATATTGGCTAGGCCGGATATTGAGAACTCCCCTGTTTTTCTTTTGAGACAGAACTACTGGATCTTTTGCTTCCCCTTCAGAGGCCTCGATTTAATGTCTCATCCACCAGACATTTCAGACAATGCAACATCAGTGCTGTGCTGGGAGTGCCAGCCTGGATTGTGTGCTCAAATCTCCGGGGTGGGCTTTGAATTTAACACAGGCGCGAGACCTTATATTTAAAATACGTCAGCAGCCTGGCCGAAATAAGGAGTTTCACGTCGAGCATTCACATGCTAATCGTGTACAATGCAACTTCAATATTTTCCGAGCTTGACAGAGATTGCAAGCCATCTAAAGAGATGAAACTGGGGCCGTTATTTACAGCGACACACACAGGCCATTTAGATTCTCTCAGAAGAATACAGTCACTGAGGTTTCCTGTAGGCTCCTTTGTCTTTGACCTCCTGTTAAATGATTAGGGAGATTTTCCGCTTTGGCAGTCTCAGGCACGTCAAGGACAACATCAGGAAATTGCACCAGCCCCTCCTCAACTTTGTGACATTATATCCTCTAAAATTAGCAGATGCAAAATCACAGCTAAGAATGTGAAACTTCCTGACACATCAGGATAGGCAAGGTGGTAGAGTTCCTCTTGTATTTGTACTTTTCATTCAGGAATGCGCATGCTTGATCACAAAAATATTTGCCTTATTCTTTAATCTCCCTGGCCTTTGATAGTTTAAAGGCATTTTCTCAGGCTTGTCCCGTGGGAGGGGTGCCTCGCCTCATATTGCGCATCAGGAAACCACTGACGCGCTGCCTGTTAGTTTCTGCCCAAATGACAGAAAATCAAGCACGCGAGACACGATCAATTGAACATAGACTAGAGTTGGATACAACGGAGGCTTTATTGCTCTAAGATGTGTGGCCTCCCACAGCAGCTGGCGAAATGGCTGCTGAATGGAGGACAAACATATTTATACTCCGCCTACTGGGCGGAGCCAGCAAGCAGGGACTACCGGCGAACCTGTAGTACAGGTCCTACCTTACATCACCTAATACAGGTGCAACAGTGGTTTACCACATTCACCCCCCTGTTAAAATTGAGTCCGGCGGGGGTGGTGGAGAACTATATACAGCAATGAATTTATATTTACAGTATTTGATCAGACAAAAAATGTCTTTTGAAGTCCAGTGCCAGTTAAAGATTTAACCGGTTTGGTGCCTTGATGTTCCGCTGGGAGCGACGTAGCGATGGTGGCGATGTCAATGCTGGCCTGATGTTCGGTGACTCCGGGAGCGTGCCAAAATCTTCTTCATCCTTGGGTGTGGGCAGGGGAAGGACGGATGGTCCTGGTGTGGATAATGCTGGGAGCGCCGGGGAGGGGAGGGTGGCGTCGGGCCGGAGAGGTGTGTGTGTGGAACCTACTGGTGCCAGGTCCCTGAGGCAGACAGTATCTTGGCGGCCGTTGGGGTACGCCACGTAGGCATACTGGGGGTTGGCATGGAGCAATTGCACCCTTTCCACTAACGGGTCCGCGTTGTGGAGGCGGACGTGCCTACGGAGCAGGACTGGTCCTGGAGCTGCGAGCCAAGTCGGGGGCGACACCCCGGATGTGGACTTCCTGGGGAAGGTAAAAAGACGTTCATGGGGTGTGTTGTTAGTAGCGGTGCACAGCAGTGACCGAATGGAGTGGAGTGCATCAGGGAGGAACTCCTGCCAGCGAGAGGCTGGGAGGTTCCTGGACCGTAGGGCCAGTTGGACAGCCCTCCATACCACCCCGTTCTCCCTCTCTACCTGCCCGTTTCCCCGGAGGTTATAGCTGGTCGTCCTGCTGGAGGCGATACCCCTGCTGAGCAGGAACTGACGCAGCTGATCGCTCATGAATGAGGATCCCCTGTCACTGTGGATATCGGCGGGGAAACCGAACAGAGCGAAGATGCTGTTTAGGGCTTTGATGACGGTGGCAGACGTCATGTCGGGGCATGGGATGGCGAAGGGGAACCTGGAGTACTCATCGACCACACTGAGAATATATGTGTTTCGGTCGGTGGAGGGGAGGGGCCCTTTGAAATCCACGCTGACCAGGCGCGCACGGTCCGGCCGGTAGAAGTGCGGCTTGCACTCCGCACAGACCTGGCAGCCCCTGTTGATTGTCCGTACTTCTTCAACGGAGTAGGGCAGGTTGCGTGCCTTTATGAAATGGTACAACCGAGTCACTCCCGGGTGACAAAGGCTGTCGTGCAGGGTCCGGAGTTGGTCTATTTATGCGCTGGCACATGTACCTCGGGATAGGGCGTCTGGGGGCTCGTTGAGTTTGCCGGGGCGATACAAAATCTCGTAATTATAGGTGGAGAGCTCGCTCCTCCACCGCAAGATTTTATTGTTTTTGATCTTGCCCCGCTGTGTGTTGTTGAACATGGAGGATACCGACCGTTAGTCAGTGAGGAGAGTGGATCTCCTGCCGGCCAGGTAATGCCTCCAATGCCGCACAGCTTCAACGATAGCTTGGGCCTCTTTTTCGATGGATGAGTGCCGAATTTCTGAGGCATGAAGGGTGCAGGAAAAGAATGCCACGGGTCTGCCTGCCTGATTGAGGGTGGTGGCAAGGGCGACATCCGATGTGTCGCTCTCTACTTGAAAGGGCAGTATCTCGTCCACTGCGTGCATCCCAGCCTTGTCAGGGGAAAGTGAATGAGTGGTCGGGCCTTGTCCGGAAGTTTGGGACCCACTGAGTGTAGTACGAGAAGAACCCCAGGCAGCGTTTGAGGGCCTTGGGGCAGTGGGGGAGGGGAAGCTCCATGAGGGGGCGCATGCGGTTGGGAACGGGCCCTAGAACTCCGTTCTGGACCACATAGCCGAGTATGGCTAAGCGGGTCATGCTAAATATGCACTTCTCCTTGTTGTAGGTGAGGTTGAGGAGAGTGGCGGTGTGGAGAAATTTGGCAAGGTTGGCATCGTGGTCCTGCAGGTCATTGCCGCAGATGGTGACGTTGTCTAGGTACGGGAAGGTGGCCTGCAAACCGCACCGGTCGACCATTCGGTCCATCTCCTTTTGGAAGACCGAGACCCCATTAGTGACACTGAAGGGAACCCTGAGCAAGTGATAGAGACGACCGTCCGCCTCGAAAGCAGTGTATGGACGGTCTGATTTACGAATGGGGAGCTGGTGGTAGGTGGATCTGAGGTCGGCCGTTGAGAAGACCCGGTACTGTGCAATCTGATTGACCATATCAGACATATGTGGGAGGGGGTACGCATCGAGCCTGCGTGTACTGATTGATGGTCTGACTGTAGTCAACGACCATTCTGTGTTTCTCCCCAGTTTTAACGACTACCACTTGGGCTTTCCAGGGGCTGTTGCTGGCCTCAATAATGCCCTCCCAAAGCAGCCGCTGGACCTCGGACCTGATGAAGGTCCTGTCCTGGGTGCTGTACCGTCTGCTCCTGGTGGCGACGGGTTTGCAATCCGGGGTTAGATTGGCGAAGAGGGAAGGCGGATCGACATTTAAGGTTGCGGGGCCACACACAGTGAGGGGTGGTAGGGGCCCGCCGAGTTTCAGGGTTAGGCTCTGGAGGTTACACTGGAAGTCCAGGCTGAGTAGTAGGGCAGCGCAGAGGTTAGGGAGGACGTAGAGGCGGAAGCCGCTGAATTCTATGCCCTGGACCGTGAGTGTGATCGTGCAGAACCCTCAGATCGCGACGGAATGGAATCCGGAGGCCAGGGAAATTCGCGAGGGAGCAGCGCCATACTGTATCTGGGTGTGTGAAGCTTTCGGTGCTCCCAGAGTCCAGCAGGCAAGAGATCACGTGGCCGTTGATTTTCATACTGGTCAATGCGGTGGCCAGGTTGTGCGGACGAGACTGGTCGATCGTCACTAAGGCGAGTCGTGGTCGGTCGTCGCTGACGTCGGTTGATGGGGAGCCTGGGGGGCCCAGATCCTGGAATGCTGTCGGTGTCCATGTCCCGTGGGGGAGACAAGATGGCGGCGCCTGAAGATACTGCGGGTGACAAAATGGCGGCACCCATGGGCCGCATGTTGTGGGGGTTGGACAAGATGGCGGCGCCCATGGGCCGCACGTGGACTGAGGGGGAGAAGATGGCAGTGCCCACTGGCCGCGTGTGCCCCGGGAGGTGAAGATGGCGGCGCCCACTGGCCGCATGTGGTCCGGGGAGATGAAGATGGTGGCGCCCATTGTGTGTTGGCTAGGGGGGTGGGGGTGATAGCGGCGACTGCGTGGGCCTGGCCCACCGCGGCGAAGTGCCCCTTTTTGCCGCAAGCCTTGCACAGGGCAGCGCAGCCAGGCAGCGTTGGCGAGGGTGCTTCTGCTGGCCGCAGAAGTAACATCGGGGACCCCCGGGATGCACAGGCTGGTGTGTGGCGCAGGCGTACTGGCTGGGTAGGGCCCCCGCTGGGGCGGCCGTCTGTGGGGTCCACGAGGGGTAGGAGGGGTGGGCCGCGCGGCTGGTGGGGTAGGCCTGAATGTTACCTGAGGCAACCGTCATGGAGAGCGCTAGCTTCTTTGTTTCAGCTAGGTCGAGCGTGGCCCCTTCTAACAGTCTTTGGCGTATGAGGTCCGACCCAATCCCCGTTACGAACGCGTCCCGCATAAGAAGGTTGGAATGTTCGGTGGCCGTAACGGCCTGACAGTCACAGTCCCAGACTAGTGGGATTAGGGCCAGCCAGAAGTCTTCTATGGACTCACCAGGGAGTTGTGAGCGAGTGGCGAGTATGTGCCTGGCGAAGAGCGTGTTCGTTTTCTGTGCGTAGTTTTCTTTGCGAAGCGCCATGGCGTCGGCGTAGTTTGGGGCGTCCTGGATCAGCGGAAACACGTTGGAGCTCAACCTTGAGTACAGGATCTGTATCTTCTGAGCCTCCGAAACAGGGGTGGTCGCTGAGTTGATGTACGCCTCGAAGCAAGCTAGCCAGTGATTGCGGATCCAGCTGCAGGCAATCTGGTTTGATTCGGAGGTCCATCTTTTAGAAAATCTTAGAGCAATAAATTGAGGCACGATCAATTGAACAAAGACTAGAGTTGGATACAACTGAGGCTTTATTGCTCTAAGATGTGTGGCCTCCCACAGCAGCTGGTGAAATGGCTGCTGAATGGAGGACACACATATTAATACTCCGCCTACTGGGCGGAGCCAGCAGGCAGGGACTACCGTCGAACCTGTAGTACAGGTCCTGCCTTACATCACCTCATACAGATGCAACAGTGGTTTACCACAGCACGTCTTTCTCTGAAAAGCGTGGATGGTGGGTGTGGCTCCCCACCATATTTACAAACCCGAAAAATCAGCCCCCTTGTGTCAAACTGCATCTTTGCATTGCACGAATGCAGTCAAGACTCTCGTGGAATAAATGGTGAGCGGCCTGCAAGATTTACATAGGAACAGAAACAATACTATCATACACCCCGCCATGGGGTCCCTGGGGCCAACCCTCTTCAGGACCCCCATGCCCCCATACCGGCCATCTCCTTCCAGGCCATATTTGGAATGCGGTGTCCAATTCTGGAGGGTATTAGCTATGAGCAAAGATTGAATAAACTGGGATTGTTCCCCCTAAAGAGACGGAGGCTGAGGGACCTGATAGAAAGTTTATAAAATTATGAGGGGTATAGATAGGGTGAACAGTTACAGACTTCTTCCCAGGGCACAAACGGGGCAGCACGGTAGCACAGTGGTTAGCGCAGTTGCTTCACAGCTCCAGGGTCCCGGGTTCAATTCCCAGCTTGGTGCACTGTCTGTGTGGAGTCTGCACATTCTCCCAGTGTGTGCGTGGTTTTCCTCCGGGTGCTCCGGTTTCCTTCCACGATCCAAAGATGTGTAGGTTAGGTGGATTAGCCATGCTAAATTGCCTTTAGTGTCCAAAACGGTTGGGTGGCTTTACTGGATTACGGGGATAGGTTGGAAGTGTGGGCTTAAATAGGGTGTTCTTTCAAAGGGCCGAATGGCCTCCTTCTGCACTGTAAAGTCTATAAGTCTATAAGACAATTACTTTTTAAAAATAAATTTAGAGTACCCAATTCATTTTTTCCAATTAAGCGGCAATTTAGCGTGGCCAATCCACCTAGCCTGCACATCTTTGGGTTGTGAGAGCGAAACCCACGCAAACACTGGGAGAATGTGCAAACTCCACGCGGACAGTGACCCAGGGCCGGGATTCGAACCTGGGACCCCGGCGCCGTGAGGCATCACTGCTAACCACTGCACCACTGTGCTGCCTTATAAGACAATTACAAGGGGGAACAAGTTCAAGGTGAGTTCAGTGGAGATGTGCAGGGGGAAGTTCTTTACCCAGAGGGTGGTGGTGGCTGGAATGCACGGCCAAGTGAGGTGGTTGAGGCAGATACGTTAGTGATCTTTAAGGCATATCTAGATAGACACATGAACAGACGGGTTATAGACGGTTGGTCTAGAGAGGACACGTGATTGGCGCAGGCTTGGAGGGCCGAAGTGCCTGTTCCTGTGCTGTAATGTTCTTTGTTCTTACCACGGCCCCACACTACAGGACAGGGGAAACCACCATTACCATGGAGTAGCTCATTCTGGCCCCCAAGCCCATTCCACCACTCAATTAGATTGCAGATAATCTTAATCCCACTTATTTGCCCTCTACCCCACACCTCTTGATACCCTTACCGTTAAAAAAAAAAAATTGCTTTGAGGTTTTCAGTTGGCCGAGCCGCATAACTTTCTCTTTGGGGAGGGCAAGTCCCAGATTTCCACTATACAACAAAGATAATTTTCCATTTAAATCAAGCACTTGAAAGTACCAAAATGTAGCCACAAACAATGGCATTGAAAAAATTCAATCAGGGCAAACTCACTTGTCAGCTTGTTGGCAAGACTTTACATCCAGAGTTTTCTGAGGTTCCTGAGTAACGCCCGTGCTTCCAAGTCCAGGTGCACAGCCTCTTGGCTGGAAACATGTTTTGTATTGTGGAGATGATATCAGTTGTTTACTTGTTCACAGGAGTGGTTCAACCTTACATGAGGGAAATGCAGCCACAGGCTGTCTGCCTGTATTACTTATTTTGGCAGCAAATGCTCAATTTTAAGATCGTCCGTTGTGTGAAATGCTTTGCATTGCCTCAGAGAAATAATCCCTGTCTTTCTTTCTGTCGCATGTATGTGGACTGAAGGCGCGACAACTTCGCAATCAAAAACAAATAGTTAAACTGCAAAGCAAACACCTCACTTTCCACCATCCTTCTTTCTGCTTCCAACCATTCTGTTTAGTGCTGGTTTTTCCTGCACTGCCCTACCTGGGCATTGGCGACCATGGATTTCTGTTGGATTGGTCCATGATTATGCTTGGCAGGTGCTCAGTGGTTTGACCTCGAGTGTACGTGTAGGATTTCTGAAATTCTGTAAAGTGAGCGAAATCAAGTCAGGCACCATTAGGCTTTGTGGGACTGCTTTAACAGAATGCTCAACAATCATGATTTTCATTGGGAGCTGTAACCCTTGTGTTTTCCACATGCTTCCTTTCGTCACGGGGGTGGCACGGTAGCACAGCGGTCAGCACTGCTGCCTCACAGTTCCAGGGTCCCGGGTTCAATTCCGGCCTCGGGTGACCGCCTGTGTGAAGTTTGCACTTTCCCCCCATGTCTGCGTGGGTTTCCTTCGGGTGCTCCAGTTTCCTCCCACAGTCCAAAGATGTGCAGGTTAGGTGGATTGGCCATGCTAAATTGCCCCTCAGTTTCCAAAAGGTGGGGTTACTGGGTTACGGGAATAGGGTGGAGGCGTGGGATTAAGTAGGGTGCTCTTTCCAAGGGTCGGTGCAGACTCGGTGGACCGAATGGCCTCCTTCTACATTGTAAATTCCATGATTCTATGGTTCTTCCTTTGCGATAAAGTTCTCATTCATTGTGTTCAAATACCACCAGGGCCTCACCTCTCCTCCAGCCCTACAATGAATCGAGATCTCTACCACCCTTTCTCATGCTCATCTCAGTGAATGCATGATTGCCTTAAGCTCTGGAAATCCCCCCGTGGACCTCTCAACTCTCTAAGTTGGTCCTTAAAAACTCACCTCTTTGGCCAGGCCTTTGGTTACCTGTCCTGATATTTCTTTGTGAGGTTCGGCATCAAATTCTGTCTGATAATGCTCCTGTGGAGTGCTTGGAGACATTCCACTACATGAAAGATGCTGTATAAATGTTAATACAAAGCGCAAAATATTGCAGATGCTGGAAACTTGAAATAAAAACAGAAAATACTCAATAGTTCGGTCAGCATCTGAGAAGCGAGAAATAGAGCTAGCGTTTCAGATTAATGACTGTTATATTACAGAGATGTAATATATATATATATATTACTCATTTGTCTTGCTGAGTTGTATTGAACATGATTATAAACAGTCGAAATCTTCCAGTTGATGACAAATTATTTATTCAGTAACAAAATAATTTACTCATGAGTTCTTTTACTTTAATACTTTGACTAGTAATAGAATTAACTAAGATTAGATTAATTAACTATGAATATAATACACTACACTCTGAGCTGGTCACTTCTATCCTCTAGCTGCAATACACACACCAACACTAAAAAAGAGCGGGAAACTCCTTATATAGTTCCTGTTAGTGTTGCCATCTAGTGATCATCTGACTGTACTGACTGCACATTAACTAATCATGTATTAACATATACAGAGAGCACTACAATGACCTTTCACCAGGATTGGCTGATTGACTTATTCCAGTTCCGGTGAAAGGTCATCCACCTGAAACATTGGGAACAATTTCCCGCCCCTGTTTCGGCTGTTGGGAAGGCTGGAGGGGGTGGAGAATCCAAAGGAAGTCCTGAAACGGCTTTGACGTTGGCGGGATTTCCTGCTGAGATTGACCCACCATCCCTGCCAATGGTATAATGGGGTTCACACCATGATAGGTCGGGAACCCCATCAGCTTACATTATCATCCACTTAGTGGGCATTCCCACTAGGTTATCCGTTCACAAAGGGAATTCCTCCCCTCCCCCGCCCCCACCAGCCCGCCGGTATGACGACACGTCGGCGGGTTATACAACAGGCCTTGACAAATTGGTACCTGGGGAGCAGAACCCGCTGGGAAGCGCCGGTAAGTATGGTTCCCAGGGGGAGAGAAAGCCATGCCCGGGCAGTACTCAAGTCGTGCCCTGGCACTGCCCACTGGTACTAAGTAGTGCCGGGGGTCTTCCATTGGGAGGTCCGGGGATGGGGGGGGGGGAGGTTTCCATTGGGAGGTCCGGGGATGGGGGGGGGGGAAAGTCCTGTGGTCTGCGAGGGGTGTGTGGCACACTTGGGGGCTAGGGATCCTGTATCCATGGGTGGTGGGGATTTCCCTGTGATGGGGGTGGGGGGGGAGGGGGTGGGGGGTGGGGGGGGGCGAACGATGGGGAGGTCTTGAGAGGAGGTGCCTGGGGAGTCCTGTGCTTGTGTGTATGGGGAAGATTCTGTGGGGATGTATCTGGGTTTTTTTCAGACTGGGCACCCTTTCTGCCAGGAGTGAACCCACCTCGACCAACATGACATTGTAGGACCTGCTGTGTCCAGTGAGTTCAGCTCCCCAGTGATGAAAATAATTCTGTGTGGTTCTAAAAAAGTGACTAAGGGCGCGATCTACATGATGTTTTCCAGCCCTCTGAGTGCCATGAAACACCCCACTATAGATAGATATGGGGCCTCAGCAGGGAGCTCCCCGACGGGGCTGCACTTAGGAACTCCTGATGGCGTCCTGATGCCTTAAGGCCCTAACGTGACCCTCGGACCCCTCTAAAGCCCCAGCTCACTCTAAGGGGGTCCCCGGGCTCCCTGCTCACTCCACACTCCGGCCCAATCACCGCCATGCAAAAAATGCCAGGTTCGAAACCATCTGGCACTGCCTGTGTGCAAGGCTGGCAGTACCATGGTGCCACCCTGCCCAGAGGGCATGCGCCTGGGGGGGCTCCAATTCCCTGGGAGACCCCCACAAATGCCATTCAGTGCAGTTCCCCGTTTGTGGAGACCAGCACTGAGTGGCGCTCGCCCGAGGTCTCCAAGGTGATGGTGTTAGATCCCAACGCCTTGGTTAGATCTCGAGAACGCATATTAGAGTGAGACTGGCAAAACGTGAACCCGCCCACAATGGGCGGGATTCAGATCGCGATGTCTCGCCATAGATCCTGCGACCCATGGCGGGCTGGGTAGACCCCGGTAGTGGGATCTCCCGGCATCTACCGCTTGTGCCGCCCCGCACTGTTGTTCGGGTACAACTGGTCCGGTAGATCCCACCCTAAGCGTGGTTAGATAACGGTGGGGAGCTAGAGAGAAGCTCCCAGCAAAACCCGCCACACGTGACAGTTAGAAACCTTTCTGTTCGTTCCCGCCCAGAGTCTTTCAATATTTTTAAGGCTGGGCTTAACAGATTCTTGATTAACCAGGGGGTGAAAGGTTATCGGAGGGTGTAGGCAGGATTGTGGGGTGAGGCTACAAACAGATAAGCCACGAGCTTATGGAATGGCGGGGCAGGCTCGAGGGGCCGAGTGGTCCACTGCTGCTTCTAGTTCACGTGTTCAAATGGATAACTTACAAGAAGAACAATAGCCGCAAATGCACATTTGCATCTATGCCGAAAGCTTTGAGACACACCTGTCACATGTTCGCTGTCAGGAAGTGTAAATGTGCAAATCTCCTTGACAGACATTTAAAAAAAAAGTAAACCAGCCATTTCCTGGCGGTTTCACAGCATGCCCACAGGCTTGAGAAAATATAATTGACCTTAAGCTTCAATGCAGTGATGAGAAAGCTTCATTGCGCTGCCTGAGGTGCAGTCTTTGTGATGGAAGTGTTTAAATCGAGGACGATCTGTCATCTCAGGTGGATGTGAAAGATCCCTATTTCAAAGAAGAGCAAGGGAGCTCTCCACGGTACCCATTGTTACATCTTCCTCTTCGCAAAGGTTCAACATAATCACACTTTGAGACTCAAGAAGCTTGAGTTTCATCGAATGCATTTCTTACAACTTCCCATTGGCTGGTAGACTAACATATTGCTGCTCGACACCTGACAGCAGCGCAACTGTAAATATGGCACCCTGGATCTCCATCCACATAACAATTAGTTCCTAGCTCTTTACGAATAATATGATGCAATAATATATTAATGGGTGGAAATCCCCCCAAATATTTCAAAGTGTTGTCCCCGGCGGAAATTTCACTGCTTTGGTTGGCCCGATCCAGATCGCAATTCACCAACGTGTAGAGCGCCATCTACCCGAATGGGGACAGAGTTCCGTAGCGCTTGAGATTAGCCGTGTGTTTCCCGGCACTCCGGTCGATTGGGGGCCTCAGCTGGGTACTCCCTGACGAGGCCGCACTTAGCCCCATTTTCTGCACTGAGGAATTCTGCTCACGGGAACCCGGGAACACATGGGGCGCGATTCTCCGAGCCCCGCGCCGGGCCGGAGAATCGCCGCAACTGCGCCGCCCCGACGCCAGCGCACGATTCTCCGAGCTGCGGAGAATCGCCGCCATTTGCGCCGGCACGTTTGGCGCGGCGCCGGTCCCGGGCCGCTGTACGAGGCCGGGCCGCCGATTCTCCGGCCTGGATGGGCCGAGCGGCCGCGCGGAAAAAGCAGGAGTCCCGACGGCGCCGTCCACACCTGGTCGCTGCTGGCGGGAACTCTGCACGAAGGATCGGGAGCGGCCTGTGGGAGGGGAGGGGGCTCCGTCCCCGGGGGTGGGGGGGGGCCCTTCGATGGGGTCTGGCCCGCGATTGGGCCCGCCGATCAGCGGGCCGGCCTCTCCCCCCTGGGCCTACTTTGTTGCGCGTCCGGCCCCAGAACCCCCGCGCCATGTTGCGTTGGGGCCGGAGTGTTCAGTAAGGCCACCGTGCATGCGCGGGTTGGCGCCGCCCCCAGTGCGTGCCAGGAAGTGAGGCTGGAGCGGCGTGAACCACTCCAGTGCCCTGCTGGCCCTCTGTGGGGGACAGAATCGCTATTGCCCGCACCCGTTTCGCGCCGTCGTGAAACGCGACGGCATTCACGACGGCGAGGACACTCTGACCCGCGATCGGAGAATTGCGCCCATGGAGTCCCAATCTCTTGAGCCCCAACACGACCCTGAACCCCCCCCCCACCCCGCCCCCCACAAGCCCCATCTCACTATAAGGAGGCCGTCGGGACCACCCCCCTCACCATTATAAGGAGGCCGTCGGGACCCCCCCTCGCCCCCTCCCACACACGCTCATGGCACTCCTCTCGCCCGATGACCTTAGCAGTGCCAGGCTGCCATTTTGAGTGGGCGGCCCAATAGCGAGGTCCGGCAGTTTGCCTCCCTCCCCCACAACACAATTCTGGCCCCGCCCCCACAATGGGATTTACTGGGTCACCCCCCCCCCAAAAGAAAGTATGCAGACATGAAGATGACCAACCCCCTCACTGACCCCCCCTCCACCAGAGACCCCAACTGAGATCCCCACCAGAGCAGTCCACACAGAAAGTGAAAAATATCACTGCTTTAAAACTCACCTGTCCCCTACAGCTGCTGCCTCAGGCAGAGAAAGCAACAGCTGTAAATTCCTCAAAAACCACATCACCGGGGTTTAAACCCCTCAAATCCTTTTATCTGCAAGACTTTTATCCACATCAGTGAGAAATTGCTTTTACTAAGCTGTGATTGACAACTTCCAGACTGCCCCAGGCCTCCCTGCAGCTCACCTCACAAAGGCATGACACTCCGGCCCTGTTTCCCGGCATGGGCAAAATGCCAGCTTGGCACCCTGGCAGTGCCACCCTGGTAGTGCCACCCTGGCACCCTGGCAGTGCCAGCTGGGCACCCTGTCAGTGCTAGGGTAGTGTGTGGGTGGCACTGCCAGGATTCCCAGGTGGAACCGATGGGATGCCAGGCTGGCAGTGCCAAGATGCCCAGGTGGCATCAGCAATGCCGAGGTGCCAACCTGTCCGGAGGCCGGGGGTCTCTGATCGCTTGGGCGATCCCCCCCAAGTGTCAATCCTCCTTTGTGGGGATCAGTGCTAAATGGCATCTGGCTGGGGCCTCCTTGGCGAGGCCGCTAGATGCCGGGTGGCCGTTCGATCTGGCGACAGCGCTGTTAAGTGAGTTTTGGTTAGATCTCTCGAGGCGTAATGACCTTTGGGGATCTACTGACCATGTCCTGCCCCGATTCCGGCAGGACCCGGACGGTAAATTGCGCCCATTGTCATTCATATTGTTACTTTGCAAACTTCTTTGTTAGTATTAAGGTTATAAGCAACTTTACCAGTCAACCCTTTGATTTAAAATTAAAGTAACTCATTCCAAGTAAGCACAAAGAGAAGTAACAGCAAAGTTCAAATAACCTGCCCAAATTAGTGTACCCAATTCATTTTTTCCAATTCAGGGGCAATTTAGCATGGCCAATCCGCCTACCCTGCACATCTTTGGGTTGTGGGGGCAAAACCCACGCAAACAATGGGAGACTGTGCAAACTCCACACGGACACTGGCCCAGAGCTGGGATCGAACCTGGGACCTCGGCGCCGCGAGGCAGCAATGCTAACCATTGCGCCACCGTGCTGCCCCTACCCTGTTTTTAGTAGGTATCTACAACTTACTAAAGATTTCCCACATTACTTTGCCAAACTGTCCCCTGTTGCCTAAATGGTTAAAGTCTCAAATGAAAATGATTGGAATTTAAGTTCAAATAATACCTAGAACGTACAATTATCATTTGCAAGCAACATTGATGGATGTCAAATATGAAACCCTAGCTGAGGTCCCAGTTTTGACTGTTATTCCGACATTTTGCAAAGAAATTGGTTTACTGGCTTCAGATCCATCATGTTGAGGAAGGAACTGAAGATAATTGGCAAGGAGTGGGGGAGATGACTATCTTACTGAATCACTGAAGTATGTGGAGATGACTGGAGGCACTATTAATAGCCGGTACCATCTTCCAAACTGATAGACGTGCCATTATTTGACTCATTCTTCCAATTTATGAACTCTGTCTTCACGTTGAAACGAAAAGGCTGGAATCTGCACTAAAGAATATGAGGGCTTTGAAGTAATTAAACCAATGATGTCAAACTTCAAAGCTTCAATGGCTTGGTGCCTAAAACCTACATTCGCAATCAAGCAAGGATTTGTAATGATTAGTGCAACCAAAAACTTTTTTTCCAAAGGTACAGAAAATGCTCCCATTATGAATTGACCTCCCAAATGATTGAGAAAGGAATTTGAGGTTACACAGCAAACTCCGAACGATATCATAGGCAGATTTCAGAACAAATACTCACTGAGGTCCTACAATAAATATTAGGACATGTCAGTTCTTAGTCTTAAATCATCATCAGACAGTGCATGGGTGATGGTGACGTAGTGGTCATTTCACGGGATTATTAAAGCAGTGGCCTAGCTTAATGCTCTGGGGATATGGTTTCAAATCCCACTGCAGTAGCGGGTGGAATTTAATTCAATTAATAAATCTGAAATATAAAGCTAGTCTCAGTCATAGTGGCCATGACTATTATCATCTGGCTCACTAATGCCCTTTAGGGAAAGATGTCTGCCTTCCTTTCCTGGTCTGAGCTACATGTGGTATAGGTCTACAGCAGGGCCGCAAGGTAGCACAGTTGTTAGAGAGGGGGGGGGGGGGCGATGAGCTGAAAGGGTGGGGGGGGAAAGATCAGCACAGCCGGACAAATGGCTCCCGATTGTGAGGAGCGTTTTCTGCTGGGCTCACAGCAGGAAATGTCTCAAGTGCGGCCTTGGCTGAGAAAAACTCCCGCGTTGCTTATGGAGCCAAGCCAGATTTATCAGAAGATGGAGGGGTATGAGGTGCAAATAAAATGAAAAATTGGAGGAATGAAAAGGGATCCAAAAACAAACAGTAAATAAGGTTTTAAAAAAAGCAATGATACTTTTCTGTTCCCGAGTTTTGGCAACACTATTACTGATAGTTCTTTAATTGTTTCCGTGAGCGAAGAAAGACCTTGGGTGGGATTTTCCATCAGTGGGATCCTCCTTTTCGCCGTTAGCGCACTCCTGCCTGTAGATTTCCCACATGGGGGTGGCCACAATGGGAAACCCCATTGGCCGGCTGCCGGGACGGAGCATCCCGCTGCCGGCGGGGGGGCGCGCCGTGCCAGAAAACGGGTGCGGCGGGACGGAGAATCCCGTATCAATAATGAAACTATTTCAGATCATTGTTGCAGTTAGTGCTGTAGCAAGTCAGTGCTGTCTTGTGGCTGTATGTCAGTCATGAAGGAAAGAACCTGAAGTTATACAGTATTGAGATGAGACTATTTATATCGGTTAAGTAAGGATAAGCTTTGGGCTTTCACATTCTGATGTTATGTTGATGGTCAAAATCTTAATCCAAAATTCTAATTGGTTCTCTTTTCCCAATCTCCGAATTCGGATTGTCAGGAGCAAACTAAATTTGCTCTCTTCATAGTTTGTCTGAATTCTGTGAGTCTTCGAGCAATTTTGACATAAGCCCATACTGTTTAATATGAGCTCCCTTTAGTCTGATTTCATTCACCACTTTGGTGACAGTTTTCTATTTTCCCCTCTTGTTGCCAACTTCTTTCAGTACCAGATCGACATGGTATTGGCTAAATATTAACATTTTGTGTTAGGGATATTAATATAAAGCCCCCGGTTTGTTGCACAATCACCATGGTGTTCCCTGGGTCGAACTTCAGGACAAGTCTTACATTATTTTGGGTGCAGTTATTGCCCATTCCTAATTGCCCTTGAATTGAGTGGCTTTTAGGCCATTTCAGAGGCATTTAAGAGTCAACCACATGGATCTGGAGTCACATGTAGGCCTGACCAGGTAAGGACAGCAGACTTCCCAAAGGAAATTAGTTTACCGGATGTATTTTTACGACAATGGTTTCATGGTCATCGTTTTGACTTTTAAATCCAGGGGCGTGAATTTCCGGCCCCGTTGGGCTCTCGCTTGAGCGCAATGCGCCAGGAGAATTCCGGGAAAGGCCTCCAGCGAGCCTCCCGACAGGCTCCGCTCCTCGCGAGATTCTCCGGAGTCCCGCGAGACATTGGAGTCAGAACCCTGCCCCAAATGGGCGGGGCCGAATGACGCTCGTGGAAGTAGGTCGGAAGCCTACTTACGACCTACCTGCCCGGGATCCACAGACCTTCCTTGATTCTCTGGCCTCCCCAGGGAGGCTGCAGCTGGGCGCCAATCACTGTTGGCCCACATAAACATAGACCAGGCGGAGCGGCATCTGGGGGGGTCTCCCGGGCCACCGGAGACTCAGGGGTGGTCACAGTCAGTGCAGGGTCACTCACTGGCCCTCCCCATGGAACGCAGCACCTTGGCATTGCCGAGCTAGAACCTTGGCATTGCAATCCCAGCACTGCCAAGGTGCCTGGATGGCACTGCCCAAGTCAGTAGGAGCACTGCCAGGGTGCCAGGATGGCAGTGCAAGGGTCGCGAGTGCCAGCGTGGCACTGCCAAGGGTCAGGGGGCAAGGGGAGCCTGTCCATGAAATGAGGGTCCCCTAGGGACCCCATTGCGGGGTTTTCTCACTTGGGGGGTGTGGGATAGTGTCCATGTGCGTGGGGGGTGAAATTGCCCAAGAGTGGGGCGTGTGGGCGACCCACATGCCCACTTAGAGATCGGGGCACCGTTTAAAATGGCAGCCCGAGTTCGGCTCCCCAGTGGTGAAAAAAATTCTAAGTGTGGGCCAAAGCGGTGAGAAACTCTCCAGGGCCCAGAAAAGGGTCAAAGTTTCATTGAATAGCGGTGAGGAACTCACCCGTAGAGCCGGCGGGAAACTTCCTGATAAACCCGCCACAAATTAACGTTGAAATGTTTTGGGAGAATCGGGCCCCAGATCTTTATTGAATTCAAATTTCACGATCTGCTGTGCTGGGATTTGAACCTGGGTCCCTGGATCAACAGTTCAGTGACAATACTACTTCCGACGGCCAAATCTGGGGCGCCGCCGGTTTGACGCTGTTTTTCGAGTCTCCGCCCCCTCCAAAATGGCATCATCACGTTGCGCGCTGCACGCCGTTGGAAAGGTGTTGGCACGTCATTGGGAGCCACTCCCCCGATGCTCCGCCCCCGATGGGCTGAGTTCCCTTTTATGCTATTTTTTTCTTTGTCGACCCCGCGTGGCGGCTGCAGACTGTGTACAGCACCGCCACAGTCGGGTGGGGGAAGCCAATCCACTGGCCGGGGGGGGGACTTCGGCGAGGTCTGGTGGGGCGTGATCCAGGGGTGGCAAGGGGGGGTTACTGGTGGTCATTATTTGGCAGGCCGGGACAGCGCGCGGCGGCGCCACTTTGGATGACGCGGCTGCCGCAGGCCACCACCGTGCGCGGCCATGGCCCGGGCCACTCTCCAGCCGTTTTTGCCCTGGAAGCCGGGAACCTTACCCGGCGAGGCTCTTAGCCCCCCAATAGTCCCAGAATGGGTGCAGCTGCTGCGCCATTCTTTCTGCATTGTTCCCACGCCAGGGTCAGCACTTAGTCTGGAAATCGGAGAATCCAGTCCCTGAAGCCTGCCCCTTCACTGCCCACTGGACACCGCGCGCTGTCCCGGCCTGCCAAATAATGATCTCCAGTAACCCCCCCTTCCCCCCCCCCCCCCCCGGTCAGGAATCAGACACGACCCCCCCCCCCTTCCCAAAATTGTAAATGCCTCTCCCGCCTCCCACCGCCCCCCCCTGTGCTTGGGGGTCAGAACCCCACCCAGTATGGGATAAAATCCAGCCCCGGTCCCCAGGATTATGAATTGGACCGAGCTAGACCAACTGTAGCTGAATTGCAGGTGGGGAACCTATCAGGGCGAAACGACACACAGAGCTGGGGAAAACCTACCCAGTCCCACTGACGTAACCTGAAACCTACCATTTACTGTCAATATCCAGGCTCATGTTACCAACATTTTCACAGAAGGTCAAACACAGGATATAAAATATTATGTGAACAAATTAAATGCTGGTCGCTTTGAGGTCTAGTGACGGTGGGTTGCGCCACGCGGTACGTGACTCTCACACGTTGGCAAAAAACACTTAAACCAAAGGGATTTCCATTGAGGTAAACAAGCTTCCATATTTCACTCTTTTAAGCTATTCTCTATTCTGGACAGCCACTTGGCTGTTATGTTGACTTTTCCACTGTGATAATCCTCACGAGGATCATGAGGAATCACTCATTCATCTCCCCGTGGGGTTCGTTGAGTACGTGTTCCCATGGTAACGGGAGGAGACCCATCCAGCTGGGACTCATTATCGAGCCTTTTAAATGCCATGCCCGACCCGGACTGGGAGTTTTTTGTTAGACCCGGGCTGAGACACTCGTGTTGTTTGCTGCGGATGCGGCTTTACTTTTGAATTAAAACAAATTTGGTTTAACCTTTATCTTGTCTCTTGAATTACTACGTCCACCGAGCTCAGAGATCTATCCCAATATCCCAGCCATGTTCTTGGTTCTCTTGTCATTACCAATGGATGGCCTCCCCTGCTCCTGACACATTAGTGGGTCAGTTATGCTGCCCTTGGAAGCCCCACAATAAGGCAGCCAGCACACGGCCTGTAAGATTATTTTTAACATCAAAACGTTCATTTGTTTTGCTGGTGGGGCCTATGCACACGTATGTCTTCCATGTTGGGCTCAAGGCCTCGTCAATGATATCAGAATGTTCTGTTGTAACAACACAAATAGTGGGGGATATGGCAGAGGCTGTGTTTCTCTCATCTGTATGCACCATTTCGAGGGTAATAGTTATATTATTGGAATAGTAATCCAGAGGCCTTGATTAATAATCTGGAGACACGAGTTCAAATCCCGCTATAGCAGCTGGGGGAATTTAAATTCTATTAATTAAATAAACCTGGAATATAAAGCAAATCAGCCATGATGATCAAGAAACTACTCGATTGTTGTAAACACCCATCTTTTTCACCAATGTTCATTTCTTCTCCTCAAAATATGGCCTCAGAGGGAATTGGCAATATTGGCTTCCATGTGTATTGCTTGGGAAGGCACTGCAGTGATTTGCTGTTGCTTTCTGTAGGTTATGACTAACCAGAAGATTCTCTTGATCTTATCACCTGCCGTAGGTCATAGAGGTTTACAGCATGAAAAACAGGCCCTTCGGCTCAACTTTATATGCCTCCCAGTTTTTACCACCTGCTGCATTGGAAGCATTTATAGATTGATAATCAATCAGTTTGCCTGCTTTATAAAGGCACATTCTATGGCCTTCCAAGTAGAGTGGGACTTCGACCTGAAGCTTCAGGCTTAGAGGTGAGGATGTATCTTCCACTAAATGTTCCTTCTGGGAAGTATTATAACCCCCATAAGGACCAGGGGGAAACAATCACTGATCTCCCTGTGGGAATTGTAGAATACGAGCCCCTTAGGTAGGAGGCGGAGGCCAATCAACTGGGGCTTGTTAAGGCCGGGAATAACAGCAGGCCTAACTCAGGCCCAACTCAGGACCTGTCATGACATGATCCCCCCCAGTTGGTGTTGCACTGGGAGTGAGATGCTGCATTAAGCAGGCTTTTCTAAATATATAAATAAATTCATCTTTGTTAACGACAGCTTCCTTATTAGTTATTATATTGGCGACGGGGATTGACAGAAGCCCCGGACTCGGCTGTCGATTCACCTATCCGCTGGAAGTTTGTATTGAGGGCGGTATGTTGCATCGTTAAAATGCCGTTGTTGGGTAAATTGGTTGCCTTCGATTGGAGCAGGAGGATTGGAATCAGTGTGCTTCTTCAAGCGATACTTCTTCCTTTGGGGGAAGGGCAACAGAACATTCTCCTTCTGACCACCTGCGGAGCCCAGACATTTGGAATCATCAAACGTTTGACCTATCCGGCTGCACCGGATTCCACGTCGTTCGATGAACTCGTGGCAATGGTTTCAGACACTATGACCCAAAACCTTCTATGATTATGTAAAGGTAGCAATTTGACACGGCAATGTACTCCCCTGGTGAGTCAGTTATGGACTTTTTGACTCATTTGCAGCACTGCACGTTCGTGCGGTCCCTCTCCGAAATGTTACGAGACAGACTCGTGTGGTATCAATAATGCGGCCACTCAACGGAAACTGTTAGTGGAAACCACGCTGGATTTAAAGCGAGCCATTGAACTTTCCCTCACTCTCAAAAGTGCAGAGAAGGGTGTACAGGAACTACAAGGGACCATTGATTATGGGATGCATAACTTGGATCACCCTTCTGTCCAGACTCCATATTGGTCACGGGACAATGGGATTCCGGCCAGATGCCTCCGGGGGAGCTGCCCACGAGGTAGGTTTGTGACAGAGTTCGGTTTGCGGGAGCTGCGGCAGCCTGGTGAGAGCTGGCCGCCATTGTGGTCGAGGGCTTGTTAAGGAACGGAACGGCACCCAGAGGGTCCTTGTTAAGGATCAGGGGACATTGCCCATGACAAAGCAGCGGTCACCCCAGAAGAGGGCTTTGCATGTAGGCACCCAGGATGACACTACTGGGTTCTACTGGAACTCCCATTTGGGAGAAAGATGCGACGATGGACTGCAGCCGTTCAAGAAGATTTCCTCAAAGGTATTTGGGGGCGGGGGATAAATTCTGGCCATGCCAGTAATACCCACATCCCCCGAATGAATTTTTAAAAATTATATCATTGAAGCAAAATGCTGTGAATGCTGGAAAGCTGAAACAAAAACTGGAAATGCGAAAAAAAAAACCTCAGCAGGTCTGACAACATCGGCGGAGAGAGAAACAGAGTTAACGCTTCTAGTCAGCCTAGACATTTTCTATAGTTCCGTTTAACAAACTGCCTTTAAGAGGTGGAGGCTAGCTGGAGCAGATGTTAGCCTCACCCGCAGTCAGGCCCCCTGTTGAGCATGCAGCCAGCTACAAGCACGGGTCCTGCTGGGCAGTATGCCACAGTCATTTAAATGAGGAGGCAGCACAAGCCTTTTCTGTTGCCTATTTCCACTGGAATCGACAGGGGCAGGTCACGGATTGAGACCCCCCCCCACCACTCCTGAAAAAATAATGCAAACCCTGAACCTCTGGAGAGACTTTAATTGTCGAGGAGTGAAAGGAAAGGATCAGTCGACTGACATTGTCTGTGAAGGACAGGCGAAGCGGAGTCGGTCTTATCATGGAAGTATTTTACTGACATCTGTGGCATTTAGCATGGCCTCCAGGCATGGAGGTTGTATCACTGCCTGTAGCTGTTAAGATCGTCATAAATTATTATGTATCTGATTCCAGGGACAGGCATTTCAAAAGTCTAGAATGTCACTGTTGTGCGCAGTATCCAGCTTCATATAGAAATGACTGATCTGAAATTGTGTCTGGTTTCTCCAACATGGATACGGTTCTAGTAGCGTTGGCTAACATGCAATGATATATGAGTGTGGTCCAACAGCCCAGTGGCACATGCCTTTCATTCCTCATAATGCAGATGACATCGATATTGCTCATGATATTCTCCAGGGCAGGGCAGCACGGTGGTGCGGTGGTTAGCACTGCTGCCTCATGGCACCGAGGTCCCAGGTTCGAACCCGGCCCTGGGTCACTGTCCGTGTGGAGTTTGCACATTCTCCCCGTGTTTGAGTGGGTTTCGCCCCCATAACCCAAAGATGTGCAGGACAGGTGGATTAGCCATGCTAAATTGCCCCTTAATTGGAAAAAACACTCAATTTATATATAAAAAGAAAGAACACTAAGCCACTAGCTAATGTACTTTGGAAATAATAATGATTCTTTAAATTCTTCTGGAAGGATTGATCAGTCAATCTATGCAAGTTATTTTTAAAATAAATTTAGAGTACGCAATTCATTTTTTTTCAATTAAGGGGCAATTTAGCGTGGCCAATCCATCTACCCTGCACATCTTTGCGTTGTGGGGGGCGAAACCCACGCAAACACGGGGAGAATGTGCAAACTCCACACGGACAGTGACCCAGGGTCGGGATCGAACCTGGGACCTCGGCGCCGTGAAGCTGTGGTGCTAACCACTGCACCACCGTGCTGGCCAATGCAAGTTCTTCTTAGCACATTTGGGTTCGGCATGTAAGAAACTAGGCATGCCCTGGATAGGGATGAAGTAAAATTGTTGTCCATTTCGTTTAAGCATTTTTAAACTCAGAGAACATCAGGTTTAACTGTCACATCAGAATCAGACCAATTGATACAATAGCAGCTCTGGAAAGCATGAGCGCCACCTTATTAGGAACTTCGCATTTGAAACCAGCTTCAAATGCAATAATGAAATATAGCCAAAATAACTTGGAAGGAATTAGCCTCCAAACGTTTTGTTTCTTTATCAAATACCAGTGCATATTCTAATGAAAACGACATGCTCAGATTTAGTGTGGTCATGTTTCTTTTAATGTAATGCACATGTAAGGTGCTTGCAACATAGTTGCTTCACCCAATATGGGTCCAAATACTCCGATTGAATCTTGGCATGGATGCTGGCATTTGTTTCTCTTATGGTGACTACTATCGGACAGAAGCCATGCTGCTCCGCTGGAGAATCAGGGTCCCTGACATTGCAGGTTTCCAAATTACAGCAGTGATTATACTCCAAACCAAACCAAAATATATATTAGCCATAGGGCGGCTCGGTAACAGAGTGGTTAGCACTGTTGTTTCACCGTGCCTGGGTCCCAGGTTCGATTCTGGCTTGGGTCACTGTCTGTGCGGAGTGTGCACATTCTCCCCGTGTCTGCATGGGTTTCCTCCGGTTTCCTCCCACAAGTCCCGAAAGACGTTCTGTTAGGTAGATTGGACATTCTGAATTCTCCCTCGGTATACCCGAACAGGCGCCAGAGTGTGGCGACTAGGGGATTTTCACAGTAACTTCATTGCAGTGTTAATGTAAGACTACTTGTGACAATAAAGATTATTCAAGATCATTATTATTAAAGCACTTTGGAATGGCCTGGAGTGATGAATGTAAAAATTGTTTTTGCTTGATTTGCAACACGTCCGAATTCTGGGGAAGATAACGTTGTGTCGGAAGGTGTGAATGTTGCTGCTGCCCAGTGTTCATTCCGCAATTCATGATCCATTTTCAATTATTGAGCAAAACCTGTAAAATGGTTGGGCAGTGGATCCGGAGACTTGAGTAGAATTCTTAAAAGGAATTTCCAATGGTTTTGCTCAGTTGTCACAAAGGGTGGGTTTTTTTTATGTGCACTTTTATTAAATCTTTGCTGCAGTGTGTCGAGTCAATAGGAGGACAGCCACAGACAGACTGGGAAACTCCAGTCGCCTTCTGATGAATAGTCTTAATTGGCTTTTTAATTAACTTAACAAACCATCTGCCACTTGTAGGTGGATAGCTGTTCCTCGCCAATTGGCCTCCAGGAAAATGGCTGGGCATTGGGACTGTGGTGAGGAACTGGCATGCTAGCTGGCATTGGACAATTAGGCGCCAGCCCTCCTCAGTTCCGCCCAATTTTGGAGCCAGACTGCTTCCTGAGGTGTCACTTAGGCAGGATGCGTGACTTGACCTCAACTTCACATCTATCATGAAGGGCAAAGGTATTCTTTGGATGTGCATGATCACAGATATATTACAAACCATGTACTGCCCACTGTCTTGGAGACAGGCATGGTGACTTCACTCTGCCGCAGTACATGGCACCAACTTACAGGAGGCGAAAGACTAGGGTGATAACCCTTGGGAGTTGAGCACTTTCTCCCATCGACCATGGGCTGGATTCTTCCGCCCCTACCGTCGCAAGATCATAGAATCATAGAATTTACAGTGCAGAAGGAGGCCATTCGGCCCATTGCATCTGCACCGGCCCTTACAAAGAGCACCCTATTCAAGCCCACGTATCTACCCTATCCCCGTAACCCAGAAACCCCCACTTAACTATTTTCTGGACACTAAGGGCAATTTAGCATGGCCAATCCATCTAACCTGCACATCTTTGGACTGTGGGAGGAAACCGGAGCACCCGGAGGAAACCCACGCAGACACGGGGAGAACGTGCAGACTCCGTACAGACAGTGACCCAGCCGGGAATCGAACCCGGCACCCTGGAGCTGTGAAGCAACTGTGCTAACCACTATGCTACCGTGCTGCCCATGGGCGGGACGCGGACCATGTAAAGGTCTATTGACCTCGGGCGGGAATTTCCGTTCGCTGGCTGCGCACGGCTGGAGAATCCCAGCCCATATCTTGCCACTCCACAAAGAAGCTCTTTCGGAGCAAAGGAGCACCTCCGGTGTGGTTTGCAAACCTCCACTGCCATCTTTTTTTAATATAAATTTGAGTATTCATTTTTCCAATTAAGGGGCAATTTAGCGTGGCCAATCCACCTAGCCTGCACATCTTTGGGTTGTGAGGGCGAAACCCACGCCAACACGGGCAGAATGTGCAAACTCTACACAGACAGTGACCCAGAGCCGGGATCGAACCTGGGACCTCGGCACGTGAGGCAGCAGTGCTAACCGCTGTGCCACCGTGCTGCTCTCTCCACTGCCACCTTGACCTTCAGTGTACAATACAGCTTGGGGACAATATAAATTGGGCACAATAGGACGATGGTCACCTAGAATGATTCACGGTACCTTATAAAGGATGCACAAGGACGGCATTTGGTGCAGTGGATAGCACTGGGACTGTGGTGCTGAGGACCCGTGTTCGAATCCCGGCCCTGGGTCACTGTCCGTGTGGAGTTTGCACATTCTCCCTGTGTCTGCGTGGGTTTCACCCCCACAACCCAGAGATGAGCTGGTTAGGTAGATTGGCCACGCTAAATTGCCCCTTAATTGGAAAAATAAAAATAATTGGCTACTCTAAATTAATAAAATAAAATAAAGGATGCGCCAAGTCGCCAATTTAGCAGCTCACCATCACCTTCTTGAGGGCAATTAGGGATGGGCAATGAATCCTGGCCCAGCCAGCGAAGCCCAGATCCCTTGAATGAATTTTTTTAAAAAGGTATACAAGATTGAAAGAAGTACATGCAAATCGATGCTTCACATGGAAGGAATGCTTGAGGTCTTTCGACAGTGAGTCGGGAGGAGGTGAAAGGGCAGATGTTACACCTCCTGCGCTTGCAGGGGAAGGGCATGAGGTGTTGCTGGCGGTTGAGGAGTAGACCAGATTGCCAGAGCGAGAATGGTCCCGTCGGAATCCTGACAGGGGAATGGAAGATGTGTTTGATGGTGGCATCATAATGAAGGTTGTGGAAATGGAAAAGATGATCCTTTTAATGTGGAGGCTGGTGGGGTGGAATGTGAGGAAGAGGGTAACTCTATCATTGTTCTGGGAGTGAGGGGGAAAGGGGGGGGGTGCAGAAGCACGAGCAATGCCAACCAAGGAGAATCCTTGATTGAGGAAAAAATAAGAAATTTCAGGAGTACTGGTGTGGAATGTTGTACCATCGGAACAGGTGAAACGGAGACAGAGAAACTGGGAAAATGGAACAATGTCGTTACAGGAGACCAGGGACGCGATTCTCCCAGCCCCGCGCCGGGCCGGAGAATCGCCGCAACCGTGCCACGCCGCTCCGACGCCGGCGCGCGATTCTCCGAGATGCGGAGAATCGGCGCCATTTGTGCCGGTGGGTTTGGCGCAGCGCCAGTCGCGGGCCGCCGATCCTCCGGCCCGGATGGGCCGAGCGGCCGCGCGGAAACGGCACTGTTCACCCCTGGTCGCTGCCGGCAGCAACTCTGCGCATGGGTCGGGGTGCGGCCTGTGGGGCAGGGAAAAGCGCTCTGTCACCGGGGGGGGGGGGGGGGGCGGGGGGGGCCTCCGATGGGGTCTGGCCCGCGATCGGGGCCCACCGATCGGCGAGCCGGCCTCTCCCCCCCGGGAGTTGATGCGCGGCTGGCTCCTGAACCCATACGCCATGTTGCGTCGGGGCCGGCGCACTGAAGAAGTCCCCCTGCGCATGCGCGGGTTGGCGCGGCCCAATTGCGCATCCGCGGTTGACGCGGCGCACATTTGGCGCCGGCAAGGGAGGCTGGAGCGGCGTGAACCGCTCCAGCGCCGTGCTGGCCCCCTGTGGGGGTCAGAATCACTACTGTCCACGGCCATTTTGCGCCGTCATGAAACGCGACGGCGTTCACGACGGCGCAAACACTTAGTCTCCATTTCAGAGAATCGCGCCCCAGGCGTGAGGAAATGTAATTGAGGTAGCTTTGGGAGTCGGTGGACTTGTAATGAATATTAGTCGACAGTCTATCCCCAGATATGGAGATGGAGAAGTCAAGGAGGGGAAGGGAATTGTCGGAGCTGGATCATGTGATGGTGAGAGTAGGGTGGAAATTGGAAGCAAAGCTGACAGTTTCTAGTTCAGGATGAAAGCAGGAAATGACACTGATACAGTCATAAATCATAGAATCATGGAATCCCTACAGTGAAGAAGGAGGCCATTTGGCCCATCGAGTCTGCACCACACCCGGCCCAATCCCCTCCCCTATCCCCATAACCTCACCTAGGGGCAGTTTAGTGTAGCCAATTCACCTAACCTGCACATCTTTGGACTGTGGGAGGAATCCGGAGCACCCGGAGGAAACCCACGCAGTCGCGGGGAGAAAGTGCAAACTCCGCACAGAGAGTGACCCAAGGTGGGAATTGAACGCGGGTCTCTGGCGCTGTGAGGCAGCAGTGCTAACCACTGTGCCACCCATGTGCTGGAAAAAATATTTGGGGGAGGGGGCCCCCGAGTAGGACCAGAACAAGGAATGTTTTACGTATCCCGGAAAACGATAGAATAACTGAGATAGACTCATTGGCCATGGTGGCAGGAGATTCGGAGGCCCAGCAAAAGGTCCATTGATGTTTGGCGAGTCCGGACTATCCCGGAGGTGGACGAGGCTGGAAGCTCCTGCCATTGGGGTGTTTCTGTGCTGTGAATTCTAAGTCAAGAGGGCGTTTTCTGTAAAGCAACAGGAGCAGGGTTGCCTGGTATTGATGCACGATCAATTGCACAAAGACTAAAGTTGGGTACAACTGTGGCTTTATTACAGTCAGATGCGAGGCCTCCTGCTGCAGCTGGCGAAATGGCAGGGCACTGGAGGTCATGCATATTTATACAGTTCTCAGTGGGCGGAGCCAGCCGGCAGGAGCTACCGGCGAACCTGTAGTGCAGGTCCTACCTTGTATCTCCTATTACAGTGGATCACCACAGGTATTCTAAAAACGGAGGAACTAGCTGGACATCCATGCAATTAGTGAAAAAGCTAAATTAAGCTTAATCAGAAGTGTGTAGCTGCTTCGATATTGATTAGCTGAACTCCTGTTAAGAACTAAATGGATTCATTTAATATGCTTAAAATGGCAAATTGAATCACTCAGCATTGGACACAATTGAACATTATCAAAAATCTCATCCCTGCTTTTCAATGACAGGAAGCATATCCTAACTGTAGACCAGTTAACAATTAACATTTGTTAGGAAATAACCACATGTTTTCAAGGATTTAGCTGGCAACAGTCATCCAACCGTTTGTTCCCCACAGTTTTGACTTTCCAGGCTACGCAAAAGGAGATTATTATCTTAAGTAACCATCACTCAAGCCTGATATGTCTGACACATCCAGGAAAAATACAGACTTGTGGCTAAGCACACCAGCTGTTCTGTGTGTAGCCTGCATCTGTAGGTTTGAACCCCCTTCTCTTTGTGTTCCTGCCAAAGCTTTCTCTCCCCATCCCCCTCCTCCCAGCCCAGCAGTACATTCTTGCCGTTGAGAAACAGACAAGATTAAGAGCTTCGCTGCCTGTACGATCTTTATTTTGCACTTGCTAAACCATGTTTAAGGACATTTCTTGTCCCTGTAAAGTTCTTGGATATTTTAGAAATAATCGCTTGGGCTCATCTTACACCCAAATTAATTGGGAGAAAGAAGCAATCGTAAATCAGCACTTACGAAGATCTAAACATCACGGTCAGGTACAATAAAGATAACACGTTGCTTAAGGCATGGCTTAAAAGTTTGAAAAATGCCAGGTCCGTGTGCATGTACAAACCTCTCTTTGCTGGTTCATGGTGCATATAAACCACCTGATGTGTTATGTACTCTGGGATAACACAGGTTCCAACTCGATGCAGCTTTGACCAAAAGATACTCCAGACTTTGAAGTAAGTTCAATGTGATTTATTGAACCATTAGCACAGTTCTCTATGAGTTCGACTCTCCTGCTGATCTTGCTATAGTAACTCAGTCTGACTAACCAGTCTGCTCTAAGCCACGTGGTGGGTGTGTTGCTTCTGATCTGCCCCTGTCCTACTCTCTAAGTGTCACCTGTGGAAAGAGAAAGAGCATGTGTGCCCTGTCCTTATATATGGGTTGTGTAATGCCCCCTTGTGGTAGTGTCACCTCTGGGTGTCTTGACTGCCCATTGGTCGTGTCCTAGTCTATGTGTTCATTAGCTGTATGTCTGCATGTCATGACGTCTCTGGTGTTCCCTCCAGTGTTTACTTAGTCGTAGTGTATTTACATTAACCCCTTGTGTATTTACAGTGATGCATATCACCACATCCCCCTTTTGTCGTGTTACATATTTTCTGTACAGTGTTAAAGAAAAAGTGAACAAAAACAGGTAAATACGTGATGACATATACAAGTTATGGTGACTGTGATGACGATACATGAGCAAAGAATAGTTATGATGACATTGAGGATTATACAATACCAAATAATAGTTATGAGTCCAAAGTCATGAATTTTCACGGTCGAGTGGCTTTCTCGCGCTGTTATGGAAGTGTCGATGTTGATGTTGCCATTCCCTTGTGAATGCCGTCAGTGTCCTGGTGTTTACGTAACCAAGAAGTCATCAGGAGGTGTTCAAATGGTCAAATCACTTCATTGTCTCAGGAGGACTCTTTTCTTTTTATGCTTGTGGTAGCAATTCTTGATGACATCTTTCCTGAAAGCTGGTTTGCTTGTCCGTAGTGTAGCAAACGTGAATTGGTAAGATGCGTTGACATGCCATGGTATGTTCGCACTCTCGCCATTGTTCTGAGCTGAGCAGTAACATTGTCCTTCATGGGCAGAGTCGTACCAATTGTTGTTGTCCTTGTTGTTATTGACGTGCTTGTTGTGGTTGTCGCGCTCAATGGCCACACCGAGCGGAGAATTCGAGTCCTTCACAAAGTTACTTATGTCAGTGTCCTTTGTGGCATCTGCTGTTTCATTGAGCGCGCCGTCTCTGATTCCTCGGCGCTCCCTGTCTGGAGTCATGTCCGGTTCAATTGAATCATCTTCGGCTTGTCGATGCTCCCCGTCTGGAACCCTTTCTGGTTCACCTGAATCACCTTTGGCTTCTTGATGCTCCCCGTCTGGAGTCAGTTCAGGTTCTTGTGGAGAGGCTCGAGTAGATGAGGTTTGAATTAACGTGGTGTCACTGGAGTCACTTGTAGCCTCACTTTGATTGTCGAGTGCCTCTGTACATACTAGCTGGGATCTGTCAGTCTCGCTGAGATGTCGCACAACTTGTATGGGAATTGTGAAGCCTTTGTCACTTGTCGCACATACAGTGGGTAGACCTTCGGTGTCTTCTTGTCGGTTAGATGAGCTGGGTAGAATGTCAGAGTCTTCTTCTGGTGGCTCAATTAAACTGGGTAGACTGTCATAGTCTTTTTGTTGTTCACGTGAGCATGGCAGACTGTCATAGTCGTCTTGCTGTGCACTTGAGCGCGGCAGACTTGCACCGTCTGCTGCTGGTTGCTCAGATAAGGTTCCCAGACCTTCATGCAAGGACTGCGCTCTGGAGTCTTGCTTGCGTTGCTTCCATCGTGGAGTCTGTCAACGGGCTCGCTGTGGAGGCTTGTATCGCTCTCTCTGTGGAGTCCGGCATCGTTCCTTGTGTGGAGTCATGCAGTGGTCTCGCTGTAGAGTCGATCTGTGTGCTCTCATCAGAGTAGTGCAGTGGTCTCGCTGTGGAGTCTTTCTGTGTTCTCTGTGTGGAGACGTGCAGTGGTCTCGCTGTGGAGTCTGTCATTGCTTTCTGTGCGGAGTCGGGGACACTTTGTGATGCATGGACCACTCTCTTGGCGTCAGGCCGCTCTCTGTCGGCTTGTACCGTTCTCTGTCTCTTGGCGTCAGGCCGCAGCAGAATCCTGTACTTCTGGGTCGGGATGTCGTCTGTGCTGGGCTGAGGATCCTCAAATCCGAAGAACTCATCCATGACTGTGTCGGATGCTTCATTGTACAACACATCTTGTTGCGGTTCGGATTTGGTACTGAGGTCGCCACGTCCAATGATGAAATCATCGTCTGAGTCGTAGTCTTCAAGGACTAAATCATCTCTTAGGGCGGTGCTGACTGCTTGTTGCAGAGGTTACTTTCAGCGACTGGTCGAAGTTCAGGCATTGTGCTGTCGTTCCGGGTGAAAGAATTGTGTTTTCTGGCTTAAAAATGTTTTTTCACTATTTTCGGACATTTCCCCTTTAAGTGGGCGTGGTCTGACGTCATGACGCTTGTGACGTAGAGCATAGGAATGGATTGCGCATGCGCAAATCGCTTTTCCTTTACTGTGCGCTCTTTGCGCAACTGCGCATGCGCGGCTTCTTGCGCATGCACAAAACACTGTTTCTCCGGTTCGCGTCTTCTCGGGAACTGCGCATGTGCGGCTCCTTGCGCAAGATGGCTGCCAATCAAAATTGCTGTTTGCCTTTGCTGCAAGCCTACCTTTGCCTCGTTTTTACCGATTTCTGTTGTGTTCACCTCACAGTAGTTTTCAAACTTGTCCAGGACTGTCTGGAGGTCTCTCTTGTCCTGCCCTTTGGAGTACTTGAAGGAGTTGAAGATTTCTGTTGCACTTTCACCCGCAATGGTGAGTAGAAGATCTATCTTCTCAGCATTGGCGACGCCATCTAGGTCGGATGCTACCATGTAAATCTCAAATCTCTGCTTGAAAGCACGTCAGTTGGCACTGAGATTGCCATGGTACCTGAGCTGCTGAGGAACCGGAATCTCGATCATTTTGCCTGGGTGCTGTTGCTGGTGTTCACGGATCTTGCTGAGTTGAACTATATAGATTCAACAGGCACTACTGGTACCATGTTGTGTTATGTACTCTGGGATAACACAGGCTCCAACTCGATGCAGCTTTGACCAAAAGATAGGCCAGACTTTGAAGTAAGTTCAATGTGATTTATTGAACCATTAGCACAGTTCTCTATGAGTTCGACTCTCCTGCTAATCTCTCCTGCTATAGTAACTCAGTCTAACTAACCAGTCTGCTCGAAGCCACGTGGTGGGTGTGATGCTTCTGATCTGCCCCTGTCCTACTCTCTAAGTGTCACCTGTGGAAAGAGAAAGAGCATGTGTGCCCTGACCTTATATATGGGTTGTGTAATGCCCCCTTGTGTTAGTGTCACCTCTGGGTGTCTTGACTGCCCATTGGTCATTTCCTATTCTATGTGTTCATTAGCTGTATGTCTGCATGTCATGACGTCTCTGGTGCTCCCTCTAGTGTTTACTCAGTCGTACTGTATTTACATTAACCCCTTGTGTATTTACAGTGATGCATATCATCACACCACCTTCCACCCTACGTCACCTCACTAATTATCAGCATAACCGTCTGTTCGTTTTCCCCCATGTAATCATCCTGCGTCCCCTTAAATGCATCTGTGCCATTTGCCTCAACCCACCGCATTACAGCAAGTTCCACAAGTTTATGATGGCCTCCTCTATATTAATTGGCATCTCCCCGTGGTTTTATTTCTCTGCTCTATCCCTCTTTTGCTTCTATTACTGAGCAGCTCCGGCATCTTCACTTCCCAACTGCAAATTAATTCCTTCGTTTCAAACCTCCTGTATCTCATGTGTGCACCCCCCTCCCCATCCCCACCTCCTCCAAACTGATAATAACTCAACAGCCTTCTGGGTTCCACTTTTAATTGCCATTAGCATGCATTTTCATCATTAACACAGGTGGCTGAGGCTTTTCAACCATGTATTTGGGGAGGGGGGCGGGGGGGTTTCAAACAAGGCTCCTGCCAATGGAATGTCATAATCAGCTGGTAAGAGGTGCAATGTTTGACTTCAGCTCTCCCATCCCCATGAGATGATACATTCTGTTGCTGCCGATCCCTCCGGCTGGCAGCCTGCTTCGGAGCAGCTGTCATTCCCCACATCTCAGGGCTGATGGATCTTTGCCAAGTTGCTGTGACCTATGACCTCTGGGTTGCATGCAATCGGGGCTTATGCAAAAGTGCAAAACAGACACAGAATTACTTCATGAGATGATAATAAATAAATAGACAGAACATTGATTATTTGAAAAAATTAAGATCTAATTAAGATCTCCTGATGTGCAGGCTCTAAGTGTTGTATATTTTATTCATGAAGGCCCCGGCTTCTCAACCTTGGCCCTCGCCTGAGGTGTGGTGACCCGCAGGTTAAATCACCACCAGTCAGCTCTCCCCCCTCAAAGGGGAAAGCAGCCGATGGTCACCTGGGACTATGGCCACTTTACTTCATATTTTATACATGTCAGAGCAACGCAGAGATGACACCAGTTTATAAGTGTGCTATAGATTTATTCATAAAAGTTTAAAATATCTCTGCAATCATAGAATTTGCAGTGCAGAAGGAGGCCATTCAGCCCATCGAATCTGCAACGGCCCTTACAAAGAGCACCCTACTCAAGCCCATGTATCTACCCTATCCCCGTAACCCAGTAACCCTGACTTAACCTTTTGTGGGCACTAAGGACAATTTGGCATGGCCAATCCACCTAACCCGCACATCTTTGGACTGTGGGAGGAAACCGGAGCACCCGGAGGAAACCCACGCAGATACGGGGAGAACGTGCAGACACCGCACAGACAGTGACCCAAGCCGGAATCGAACCTGGGACCTGTTGTGTTACGTAATTTGGAATAACACAAGCTGCCACTTGATGCAATTTTGAGTAAAAGATACTCCAGACTTTGAAGTGAGTTCAATGTGTTTTATTGAACTATTAGCACAGTTCTCAATGAGTTCGACTCTCTGCTAATCTAAATGTAGTAACTCAGTCTAACTGAACCAGCCTTGCTCCAAGCCACGTGCTGGGGTGTGATGCTGAGGATACACCCTGTCTCACTCTGTAGATGTTGGTCTGTGGAAAGAGGTGGGGTGTGAGTGCCTCATCCCTTTTATAGTGAGATACCACCCCTGAGTGTCCTGACTGCTCATTGGTCGTGTCTGATTCTATGTGTTCATTAGCTGCATGTTTGCATATCATGACAGGACCCTGGAGCTGTGAAGCAACTGTGCTAACCACTAAACTACCATGCTGCCCTGGGCACTGCCAGGGTGCCAGGTTGGCACTGCCAAGCTGGCATTTTCTGCATGCATGTGATCGGGCCAGTGGGTCCTAGGTGGGTGTTGGAGAGGATACGGAGGGGGGGGGGGGGGGGGGGGGGGGGGCACTTGCTGTGGGACTTTGTTCCCATTTGGTTGAATCGAGCCCATTGCGGTTGTCGGAGTTCTGTCATTCCAGTCAGTCCTGACTTCAGCGGTTGAGAAGTTGCCTTTAAGATTCTAGGGTCCTGCAGTTTAGCCAGGAAGTTGCTTCCTTTCCAGCTGTGGCTTTGCTGACTTGGTTGTTTCAGCAATCAGAGAGACGTCTGCACTTACGCTCACAGCTCAGCTTCCAGTAGCTGTTGTGGTGTCTGTTTACTTCACTCTGAATCCACACCCAGGCTTAGTCAGTCAAGCAGTGCGAGCATAGATCAGTTAGCGTACTTGTATAATCATGGAACAATTGAATCGAACAAATAAACACTTTCCTAAGTGCTAGCTGATCATATTGATTGATTGATGATGGCAGACATATCAATGTCTTCCATCAATAGAACGCTCTGGCAAAGCAGGATTCATTTGGGTCAAAGGGCACTCAATAAGGTTCCATGTTTCTTGACAATGGAGGTAGATAATGCAGGGAGATTCAAGAGAGTGCTGGACAGTTTTATTCTGGAAAGAGCAGCGAATAATGGACAGTACAAACTGAAATATATTTGTTTTATGTGCACTTGGTGAGGTGCACATTCTAATTGCAAAATTGGACAGAGTCTTGTCAGTTTCCCCTCATTTGCCTGTGCAACCAGATCCACCAATTGCTGACATTGCTTTCTTATTGTCATAATCATTTTGAAGATGGCCGTTGGTCAAAAGACTCCGCTGCCCCATTCCCTGGTTATACCTGTTCATCACCAGCAGAGCCCCCCAACCCCCCCGCGCTCTGGCAGATAAGAATACAAGTCTTACTCTCTCTCTGATTGCTGAAACGACCAAGTCAGCAAAGCCACAGCTGGAAAGGAAGCAACTTCCTGGCTAAACTGCAGGACCCTAGAACCTCAAAGGCAACTTCTCAACCGCTGAAGTCAGCACTGACTGGAATGACAGAACTCCGACAACCGCAACGGGCTTGATTCAACCAAATGGGAACAAAGTCCCACAGCAAGTCCCCCCCACCCCCCCCCCCCCCCCACTCCCCCGCATCCTCTCCAACACCCACCTAGGACCCATTGGCCCGATCACATGCATGCAGAAAATGCCAGCTTGGCACCTTGGCAGTGCCAACCTGGCACCCCGGCAGTGCCCAGACCATCTGGCAGTGCCACCCAGGCACATCAGCATTGCCAAGGTGCCCAGTTGGCATCTGCAGTACCAGGGCACCACCCTGCCCAAAGGGCATGCAGCTGGAGGCCTCTGAACCTCTGGGAGACCCCCACAAGTGCCGTTCTGTCTGGACCCCATATGTGGGGAGAGTGCTGAACGGCGCTCACCCGAGGTCTCCAAGGCGAAGGAGATGAATCCCAAAGCCTTGGGAATCTGCACATTAAAGTGAGACTAGCTCACTTTAGCTCAGTGGGCAGCACGGTAGCACAATGATTATCACAGTTGCTTCACAGCTCCAGGGTACCAGGTTCGATTCCCGGCTTGGGTCACTGTCTGTGCGGAGTCTGCACGTTCTCCCCGTGTCTGCGTGGGTTTCCTCCGGGTGCTCCGGTTTCCTCCCACAGTCCAAAGACGTGCAGGTTAGGTTGATTAGCTGTGTTCAATTCCCCTTAGTATCAAAAGGTTCGGCGGGGTTATTGGGTTACGGAGATAGCGTGGAGGTGTGGGCATAGGTAGGGTGCTCTTTCCAAGGGCCAGTGCAGACTCGATGGGCTGAATGGCCTCCTTCTGCACTGTAAATGCTATGATCTATGATTTACATCGCAACGTCTCGCGAGATTGCGTTGGATCTCGTGCGGTGTTCCGAGCCGGGTAGATACCGGGAGCAGGTATCCCGGCTTTCACCGGCCGCACAGAGCCGCAGCGCGCTGTTTTTCTTCACAGCATGGTTATTGAATTGTGCCCAACATTTCGACACCCACTCCTCATCGTGAAGTCAAAGACTGATTTGTATGTTTTTTAAACTTATTTCTGGATTCACTTCTCGTTTCTAATCTGTGAGAATGTGTGTGCAGGTGCTTTGTTCTATTCCTCGTGTTTAGCAGCTAATAAACTCACTCTTTCCTTAACTCACAAAAAGGCCTGGTTAAATTGGCTCCTTTTAAACCATAAATATTGGGCAAGGAAAGCTGTCTGCAAGGGAAGGGATCCTTTTTGAAGTAATCATGTTGCTACCCGAGGGGGTTGAATAAAGAAAGGGAGCCAGTTCATCCTTCCTCACCCAGGGCAGAACAATTTATGGGGGTGGGGGGAATACAGCACAGAAACAGACCATAATAATATAAAAGCAAAGTACTGCAGATGTGGAATCATAAAATCAGAACATATTGGACAATCTCAGCAGGTATGCCAGCACCTTAAGTCACCCAGACTCGAAACGTTAGCTCTCATCTCTCTCCACAGAAATAGAGCAACTGGCCTTACTGGTCCATGCTAATATTCATCCTTCAGTTACGCATCCTCCACCACTTCCCATCCTCCCTTATTTAACCATCAACACCATTCCCTGATCTCTCATAGTCTTAGCAGTATTTAGCATCCCCTTAAAGGCATCTAAACAATTCACCTCAACTGTTCCCGATGATAGCAAATTCTATATTCTCACCAAGACCGGATATTTTCCACCTCAAGGGTTGTCCTATTGCCAGGACCGAAATCGGGAGTTGACCATCATGTGGACGGGCTGCAGGACCCTGGGTAGCATTTTATCAGCAGTGGGCTATTAAGCGACTGTTGATGGTACCGCCATCCGAGTGAGTGTTGTGTTTGATCTTTTATACCTTTATGAAGGAATCCACCAAACACCTTGGCCGGGATTCTCTCACCCCGGGGCCCGGCCGAAGAATCGCCGGGACCGGCACGAATCGCGCCACGCCGCCCCGACGCCGGTCCGCCGATTCTCCGGAGCGCGGAGGATCTGCGCCATTGGTCCCTCAGCGAGACGGCCGCTTCGGAGCTGCAAAACTGTTGAAAAAAATGAAAATCGCGGATCGGAAAACTAAGCAAAGAGTGCCTCGGCGGCACATCAAACACAGGCCCCAGTCATCAAATACCTTTGTAAATTTTATTTCAGTCTGGACAGTTCACTCTGCCCTGGATCGGGGTTACAGCTAAAACGAAAAGGCCGCCTGGCCAACTGGCACAACCGCTAACCAGGAAAGCAGATGGGCCAAGTGAAACTGTCTTCAGTCGGCCCCTTAATGGGCTACATGGCCTGCGTGATTGTCGGCACGCAAACTTTCAACTCACATGTATGCCCACCGACTAACATATTGCGCCAGTGCGCGATGATGTCAGGATACGCGCCTTCTCCAGGGTCCCAGGTTCAATTCCCGGCTTGGGTCGCTGTCTGTGTGGAGTTTACACGTTCTCCCCGTGTCTGCGTGGGTTTCCTCCGGGTGCTCCGGTTTCCTCCCACAAGTTCCGAAAGACGGGCTGTTAGGTGAATTGGACATTCTGAATTCTCCCTCAGTGTACCCGAACAGGCGCCGGAGTGTGGCGACTAGGGGCTTTTCACAGTAACTTCATTGCAGTGTTAATGTAAACTTCCTTGTGATAGTAAAGATTATTGTTAATGTCTTTTTGTGTGATTTCACGTGCTGGTGGGCCTGGCATGTACTTGCCCGAGTGATGTGAAATGCTGGCCTCAATAGATTCAACACGTGTGACTTATGTGTAAATGTATTTTATATTTCCAGGAATATTTTTTAAAGTCAGCCACTGCGGAAGGGAGATACGCGATATTTTGAAAAACGGAGAGAGAAACATGCGCAGCAAAATCCGTGTGAGCGGCGTATGGAGAGTGAGCAGAAAATCGCAGCAGCAAACAGGGGAATGAGGGGTGATCAAGAGGGAGATGGAACATAGAGAACAGAGAACAGTACAGGCCCTTCGGCCCACGATGTTGTGCCGACCATTTATCCTAATCTAAGGTCAACCTAACCTACATCCCTTCAATTTACTGCTGTCCATGTGCCTGCCCAACAGTCGCTTAAATGTCCCGAATGACTCCACCACCTCTGCTGGCAGTGCAGTCCACGCACCCACCACTCTCTGTGTAAAGAACCTACCTCTGACATCTCCCCTATACCTTCCTCCAATCACCTTAAAATTATGTCCCCTCGTGACAGCCATTTTCACCCTGGGGGAAAGTTTCTGGCTATCCACTCTATCCATGCCTCTCGTACCCTTGTACACCTCTATCAAGTCACCTCTCTGCCTTCTCCGCTCCAGTGAGAAAAGCCCAAGCTCCCTAAATCTTTCTTCATAAGACATGCCCTCCAGTCCAGGCAGCATCCTGGTAAATCTCCTCTGTACTCTCTCCAAAGCATCCACATCCTTCCTATAATGAGGCGACCAGAACTGGACACAATATTCCGTTCTGACTAGGGTTTTATAAAGCTGCAGCAAAACCTCGTGGCTCTGAAACTCAACCCCCTGTTAATGAAAGCCAACACACCATATGCCTTCTTAACAACCCTATCAACTTGGGTGGCAACTTTGAGGGATCTATGTACGTGGACCCCAAGAACCCTCTGTTCCTCCACACTTCCAAGAATCCTGCCTTTAACCCTGTATTCAGCATTCAAATTCGACCTTCCAAAATGGATCACTTCACATTTATCTAGGTTGAACTCCATCTGCCACTTCTCAGCCCAGCTCTGCATCACGTCAATGTCCTGTTGTAACCTGCAACAGCCCTCAACACTATCTACAACTCCACCAACCTTTGTGTCATCAGCAATCTTACTAACCCACCCTTCCACTTCCTCATCCAAGTCATTTATAAAAACCACAAAGAGCAGAGGTCGCAGAACAGATCTCTGCGGGACACCACTGGTCACTGACCTCCAGACGGAATACTTTCCATCCACTACCACTCGCTGTCTTCTTTCAGCCAGCCAATTCTGTATCCAGACAGTCAAATTTCCCTGGATCCCATGCCCCCTAACTTTCTGAATGAGCCTAACATGGGGAACCTTATCAAATGCCTCACTGAAATCCATACACCACATCCACTGCCCGACCTTCATCAATGTGTCTCGACACATCCTCAAAGAATTCAATGAGGCTTCTGAGGCATGACCTGCCCCTCACAAAGCCATGCTGACTATCTTTAATCAAACTATGTTTTTCTAAATAATCATAAATCCTGGGCGGGATTCTCCACTCCCGCGCCGAAGTGGCCGCGCCGTCGTGAACGCCGTTGAGGTTCACGACGGCGCGAAACGGCTCCGATCCCGACCGATTCAGGCCCTGACAATGGGCTAGGAACGGGGCTGCGTCATCTACACGCGCCAGGCCTTGTCGCCCACGTAAAGGCGGCGCTGCATAGATGACGCGGCCGGCGCCGCATAACTGGCGTCATCCGCGCATGCGTGGTTGCCGTCCTCTCTAAGTCCGCCCCGCAAGAAGATGGCTGACGGATCTTGCGGGGCCGCGGAAGGAAGGAGGTCCTCCTTCAGAGAGGACGGCCTGACGATCGGTGGGCACCGATCGCGGGCCACCCCACATTTGAGGTACCCCCCGGTGCAGGGACCCCCCTCGCCCCCCCCGCAGGCCGCCCCTCCCCAGTGTTCACGCGCTGTTCCTGACGGCAGCGACCAGGTGTGGACGGCGCCGGGGGGAACCCGCCATTTTGGCCTGGCCGCTCGGCCCATCCGGGCCTGAGAATAGCGGGGGTGCCGGAGAAT